>NC_133346.1:16116132-16716132 GCF_030506205.2 Paramisgurnus dabryanus
ATAGATAGATAGATAGTTAGTTGGATGGACAGATAGATGGACGGACAGACAGATGGCCAGATAGACAGACAGACAGACAGACAGATAGATGGATATATAGATAGTCGGATGGACAGATAGATAGAGATAGATAGATGGACGGATGGACAAATGGCCAGACAGAGAGACAGACAGATCGAAAGATAGATAGGTAGATAGATAGATAGATGGATGGATGGATGGATGGATGGATGGACGGACGGACGGACAGACAGACAGACAGACAGACAGACGGATGGACCGATAGATGGATAGATAGATGGATAGTTGGATGGATAGATGGGCGGATGGACAGATGGATAGACAGATAGACAGACAGACAGACAGACAGACAGAAAGATAGATAGATAGATAGATAGATAGATAGATAGATAGACAGATCGAAAGATAGATAGGTAGATAGATAGATAGATGGGTGGATGGATGGATGGATGGATGGACGGACGGACGGACAGACAGACAGACAGACAGACAGACGGATGGACCGATAGATGGATAGATAGATGGATAGTTGGATGGATAGATGGGCGGATGGACAGATGGATAGACAGATAGACAGACAGACAGACAGACAGAAAGATAGATAGATAGATAGATAGATAGATAGATAGATAGATAGATAGATAGATAGATAGATAGATAGATAGATAGATAGATAGATAGATAGATAGATAGATAGAATTGGTATTGTAAAGAATATATCATATAAAACACTCACAACAGTTTTCAGATTTTTGGCCCCTACTGTATCAATGTCAGAAATGACCCAGAAAGATTTTATTCAGGGCAATATTTGCCTCTGGGATCGAAATGATTGAATAAAATGAAAGAAAAAGATTTAAAGAAAAAAAGATTAATTCACTCAGATGACCCCACTTGCTAAATATTTGGGGCATTGTGTCACTTTCTGGCATTTGCACCAAGCCCTGGTTCATGTCTAATCCTGCACTGTGGATGGATTCAAGCAAAAGATGCAGATGAAGTAGAAAAAGGGGCAAGAGAGTGAGAGAGTGAGAGAGAGGAGGAGGAAGAAGAAGATGGAGAGAGAGAGAGAGAGCTAGAGCAAGAGAAGGCACATCCAGTAGTTTAATTGCCTACATGAATGCTTTATTCATGAGCCACAGATTTGAAAATAGATTTCAACAATATTTCCATGCTCCACTTATTAATGTAAAATAATAGTCTTGTGTGATCTAGATACGGACCATATAAGAACTTCATCTCTCTGCATGGTCTCCTCTAAAGTCCTGTAAGCTCAGAGTGAAGCGTGGATCATTCATACCAGGGACATAGCGGGTGTCTGAATTTACACTGCTATGCCTAGTGGCCATGACATAAAGGCACAAAGAATGATAGATAGATAGAAATAAATAGAAAAATAACATCTGAACGGAAGACATTTTGAAATGAAAATAATTTTTCATCACAATTAAGCTAACATGGGCAACATTTTTAGAATAAATAAACTTATAATCAATAAGGTTTACATGCTTGACCTTGACCAGAGCATACTTCTGAAAGTCTGGTGTATACTAGGTTCAAAAAAGTACCCTGTCAATGCACATTTTTTTTAATGCTTTCCTTTCCCCCTTCTTTCTATCCATCACTGTTTTTCTGTCTTCATTTCATGGCCACTAGGCATAACAGTATAAATTTAGATACCCGCTATGCCTCCAGTATGAATGATCTACGCTCCACTGTGAGCTTACAGTACTTTAGATGAACCAAGCAAAGAGATGAAACTGTCCTATATGGTCTGTACAAGAACCCTCAGAAACTTTCTTTTTAAGGCCGTATACCTTTTAATAGAAATACTTCTTTAAATAAAACAAGGCATATTAATTTTTTAAAGTCAGGGAGTGCAAAAGGTACCACATAACAGGAATAGCTGAGCTGCCAGCTATAGCTGCTGCTTTCTGTCGGCAATGACCTCGCAGACCTACTTGTCCTTTCTGTTCTTTTGGAACGAGAGCGAGTGATTCCCTCACTAAAATTAATCGGCGTCTACAAACATGTCTATTGGTTAAAGTAAAAAAGTTAATCAGCTGTGCTATACGGGTCCCTGCCGTCGGGTTTCATCAATAATCCACAAACATAAAAACAATATCCTACGTTCTGCATGGCTGCATCGTACAGAAAGTTAACCTCTTGTTTTATCGGAGGACGATGTGAGACAAAGAAATGAAAAAAAGGGGGTAGAGTCTGTACAGCAGTGATGAACTTGTAATTTTGTGGAAAAACATGGCGGCTTAGCTTATGCATTTATTAACCATTTGGATCTGTCATGTTAAAATGTGAAATTAGAGAGATGTCACTTCAAAACCATCTGACTCTCTTTCAAACACAAAATGTGACCCATGCTGGCAAAATGAGTCAGAATGAGCAAATTATCAAAAATTAGTTATTTATAGTTGACATTCTCTATAAAAAAACTTCAAAACAATGTATGATTTCTTTGAATCCGACAAAAAAATTCCAGAGCTACACCTGTTTGGAGAATGTGTCGAAAAATCAAGTTAAAGATTTTTGATGCTTCAAAAAAAAAAAACAGCATTGGGTCAATTTTAACCCAGCGATGTGTTCTGTTTTTTTATTCGAATAAGTCCATTAATTATTTTGTGTATAGGATTAGCCCTCAACATGTTGCTAATGAATATTCATTTGTTCACTGGACATGAATACTAAAGAAAGTTAAAAAATAAAACTTAATCTCTTAAATTGGATGGACTGTACGGAGCCCCTAAAGTGACATTGGAGTAAAAAAATCTAAAGTTTAGTTTCATGCTCACGTGAAACTTTCATGTGCTCATGCGAAACCTTCATATGCAGAATGTTTTTTAAAGTTTAGTTTCGCGTGCGCACGTGAAACTATCTCGTTCGCACGTGAAACTAATCTTGAATGACAATTGATGGCAAAAACCTACGCTTTCACGTTTGCACGCAATAGTGTCACATGCACACGTGAAAGCGAAAGTTTCACGTGCGCACGCGAAGCTAAACTTTATTTATTTTTTGCTCCATGTCACCTTAGGGGCTCCGTAGGACTGAAGTCCCTAGTTGGGTAAACTCAGAAAGTTGTAGATTTTTGCTCAAGTATTTTTTTTGTATTGAAGTTGGCATAACTAATTTTATTAAATTAGGTAAACAATTTGGCCCAAAAATTGAGTAAACAAGAAAAACCTAGGGGAATTTGGTACTAAGATTTTTTTCGTTGTGCGTTACCTAATGTAACAACATTAGGGTGACTAAATAATTTTGGAATGAACTGTCCCTTTAAGATGTAATTTTCCCCCAAATAATAATGCCATCAATTGTCATTCACTTGCTGAGTGTAAATATAATCTTCTAAAATAGATCTAAACAGTTGATCACACTAAATCTCTGCAATGCCCCCCCCCCCTCATTTTGAGCTCTCCTGTGACATTTACATTTGCAAAGTAATCTTCACAGGTTCCAGCACTGCAAACATTTATTGTTACACCTTAAATTACAATTTATAATTAGCAATTATCGTCCAGAAAATGTGAAGCGCATTTCGGAAACATAAATAGCTCAAAGCAAACAACCTTCAGAGGTGCACGGTGGCACGTGAATCATAATTCGGGGCTTCTGTGTAGTGAATGACTAAAAGTGCAAAAATAAAGACGTGTGAAGTTAATAAGGAAAATCTGTTTATTCAAACAGGATAAATTTCAATAAAGGGTTAGAAGATGCAGAAAAGAACGAGCAAGCGATGGGAGAAGGTAATCAGACGGGAGAAACAGGAAGCTGATAGACTTGCTAAGGGAACCGTACTAACCCACGGGGTCTATAGACAGTGCATTTTCCCCTCAGAGTTCATTCATTAGTTAATTAGTTAATTAGTCAGAGCAGATGGCTGTGGTTCACATATCAGGAGCTCTCAGGGGCAGCTGGGTGGAGGTAGAGATGAGGGAGGGTGTCGAAAACGTACACGTTAGGACCACAGCATGAGCACAACTAATGCTGCTCGACTGATGTCGTACACTGTACACATGAATGCATTCACAGCTCACCAGGGCCCTTTCATCAAAATATGTGAAGAGTTTCAGATAGCCATCGGCAGGGCATATGAATATACTGTACTGAAGATATCAATAGGGGATTACATATACTGCTCCAGGATAATGATGACTGCAACTGCAGGTCTAAGATCATTTTTCCAGCCCACAACTAAAACTTATTTACAAGCCACATAGAAAAAAACTCACAGATCAGCAGATCTTTATGCAACTGTAAGATTTAATGCATGTTTACCTTCATGTGCAGATTTTTTTTTTAAAGTTTAGTTTTGCGTGCTCATGTGAAGCTATCGCGCGACCACGTGAAACTATCGCATGCTCACCTGAAACTATTGCGCGCGCACGTGAAAGTGAAAGTTTCACGCGAGCACGCGAAAGTAAACTTTAGATTTTTTTTACTCCAATGTCACCTTAGGGGCTCGGTAGGTATGAGACCATCAGTGTGAAAAAATAAAACATTATTTAGTAGGAGTGTTTTACATGAAATGTAAATATTTTGTATAATAAGATGTACAACCAGAAAATTGAAGACCTGGAATGTATGGCTCCAGATGGCACAAAATCTGTTTTAAATATGTGCTTTTTAACATTCATTTACTACCTTCATGTCATTCAAAACCTGTCTGGCATCTTCAGAACACAAAAGAAATCACTGATCCCCAAAGACTTCCATTGTATAGATATACAACCACTTTTTTAAAGACATTTCTCAAAATGTTCCACAGAAAAACATACAGGTTTTGAATGAAAATGAGGATGAAGAAATTATATTTATGGGTAAACCATCGTTTAAAGGGGACATTTAACAATACTTTTTTAAGATGTGAAATAAATCTTTGGTGTCCCCAGTAGGGGTGGCACGGTCCATGAAAAAAATCCGAACCGTTCGGTTCGCTTGTCTCGGTTCGGAGCGCGTGTGTACCGCACGGTTCAACGGTTCATGGCATGCGCAATATAGTCTCATGCCCTGTATGTGACCTCAGATAGCGTGTTTCCCTTTCGCGCGAAAGAAGGTTTGGAGTATAAGTACTGCGGGTTATGTTACGTGTAGAAATGGCAAGTGGGAGAGAAAAGGAAGTCTGCCAGCAGTTGGAGGATGCGCCAGCGTCGTATAAGTTTGGTGTGTGGAAACATATTTTTATTTCATGTTACTTATGCTGACAGCGGAAATAAAACAATAGATAGAACTGCAGTCTATGGGTTGAATATGCTCCAACAGCCACAGGAGATCGCCTTCTCTCCGACCATTTATCTAATCTGAGGTACTGACAACAATGTTTTACGTCTTTTCATATTCAGTGCTATTTTTAGCCTTTCATTGATAAAATTAAAGCGGCTGATTTCCGCGTAGTTTCATTTTGCTAGCGTGTGAAATTTGCGCGATCTTATTTCAGAAATTGCCCCTCAAAGTAATCAGAAGTGGTCAAAAGTGGACAAAAGAGACTTAAAGAGATTTTAATATTACAGGTGCAAAGGTTATGTTTCTCTCTCGTCCACATAAACTCTCAGTATTAAAGCAGCCTCTCAGTGATAAATCTAAGAGCTACACTGAAGTTGGCATTTTAATAAATGCAAGTTATCTTTGTGTGCTAAAAATGCACATAAAGTTTATGTAGATGGCAATACACATTCTCTTTTTTGCCAATTAAATGAAAAGCATGTTGAAATCATCAATGTCTTCCCTCTTGCTCTATCAAAATCTCATCTGGCTTTCCTCAGAGATGGTCCAATGTGCTTAAAGTCAAATTCAGTTTGTGCATGATTACATGATATAACTTTTTTTAATACTGTATCCTAAATTATGGATAATTAATACATTAATAAGATAATACATTTCTGGAGTGTTAAAAATTTAAAGAAAAAATAACAACAAGAACCGTACTGAACCGTGAACCGTGACCATAGAACCGTGATACGAACCGAACCGAGGGTTTTGTGAACCGTGCCACCCCTAGTCCCCAGAGTACATATGTGAAGTTTTAGCTCAAAATACCATATAGATAGTTTATTAAAACATGTTAAAATTGCCACTGTGTGGGTGTGAGCAAAAATTTGCTGTTTTGGGTGTGTCCTTTAAAATGCAAATGAGCTGATCTCTGCACTAAATGGCAGTGCCGTGGTTCGATTAATCTGCAGTGCGGTATTATAATAATTCTTACATTTATATAGCGCTTTTCTGCAGCACTCAAAGCGCTTTACATGTGAAAGGGGGAATGTGCACCAACAACGTGCAGCATCCAGCTTCTGACATCACAAGGGGAGCCAAATTTCAATGACCTCTTTTTTACATGCTTGCAGAGAATGGTTTACCAAAACTAAATTACTGGGTTGATCTTTTTCACATTTTCTAAGTTGATAGAAGCACTTGGTACCCAATTATAGCACTTAAACATGAAAAGAATCAGATTTTCATGGTATGTCCCCTTTAAGGCCCATTCCCAATGACATTAACGACTCTAAAAATTATGTTTTATAAATCATCCTAAACTAAAGAGTACAACAGAGTCCTTAAACTACAATGATAAAGATACAGAAGAATAAAATTGATTAAAATAAATATTTTCCAGCTGGTGAACAATAAACATTAACAGTCAATCAAACATTTAAAATATGAAACTACAGTGCATGAACTTAGAATAATCATAAAGTAATCATCTGTTTGTGTGGATCCTAATATATTTATTGCTATTGTGCAGTTATCTTAAGCTACATTGGTGTGAACAGGCCTTCAGGCTTAACTTTGCAGTAAGCCCACCCTCTATATAGCCTATATGGAGATATCCATCACCGACTGGCTTCAGATACACACACTAGAACCACGGGGAACGCTGTATGTAATCCAGCACGGATTAGGATGCGAACCCAAATGGGGTATGACTGTGTATCTGAGTATTCTGCATTATCATTGGTTTGAATGAATTCTCTGCTTCACTGCAGATTCAAAAAAGCACTTCTGATGGTTATTTTTAGCTTGTTCACATATCTCCCTTCTGTCTCCACACTAACTCATTCTCTCTCTCCCCCCATTTTTCTTTGCCCGTTTTCCCTTTTATCAGTTTGCATTCTCTCTCTCTCTCTCTTTAAAGGTGCAGAGGCATATAGCTCACACAGTGAGGTGGTGTGTGTGACTGTGGCTACTGGATAAAGAGTCCGGTTTTGTGCTAAACCCGCTTTTTTGATGCAGAACACCTTTGTGCTATTTTGCTTCCTTTGTGCATTTTTTGCTTGTTTGAAAATGCTTCATCCAATCCAATCATGCAATGGGTCTGGAATGGCAAGACACAAATACATAATCCTCTTCACCACTGTAGAAAACCTCTTCAAAGCAGAATAGACAAACACACAGAGAGAGATTTGAGAGAGAGAGAGAGAGATGCACCAAAACGTTGGCCTTGTTCGCCTATTTACCAAAACACCTCACCATATTTTCTCTGCAATGTTTTTATGTAACACTTTACAATAAGGTTGTATTTTGGTGCTTTTCCATTGCATAGTACCCCATGGTTTGGGTCGGGTCAGCTTACTTTTGGGGGCTTTTCCATTGGGTGCAGTACGTAGTACCCGATATTTTTTTTTAGTACCACCTCGGTCGGAATTCCAAGTGACCCGAGTTACCAAAACGTGACGCGAAAACACTGTAGATACCTGATTGGTCTGAGAGAATCATCACTACCAGCGTCATCTCTAAAATGTAAAAGATTAGCTTTACCTTCATGCTAGCTTGCGCTGTCTCGAGTAAACCTGTTGTCATCTGTGCTTTGCTGTAAGTTCCCAAACTCCCTTTTAGCGATGAAAACATCCACAGGGCGTGTATCAGGAACACCATAACAGTTTTTCCCAGACTTGAAGAATGTGACGGCACATTCGCGATGCACATGTCCGCATATATGCTTAAATGCAACTTAAATAAGGGCTCAGTCGACCGACGCCACGGGTGTTTGTACAGAAACTGTCACGTGAGATAGAGGTAGTGATAAACGCAATGTGCAAACATCTATTTGTGGTGGTCAATTTTTATTTTGTGGCGGACTGAGAAATAAATAAATGTATGGGAATGTATGGACGCTCTCACTTGTATGATGTCACAGAAGTAGGCAGCGCAAATATAACGACACGCCAATAATCCCTCCAACTGCGAAGTGTTACTAAACCTAATGGAAAAGCTAACCAAGCCAAAGTGAGGTGAGCTGACCCGAGCTGAACCAAACCAAACCGTGGGATACTATGCAATGAAAAAGCGCCATTTGTTAACATTAGTAAATGCTTAAGCTAACATGCACTAACACATGATAAATATAGTTTTTCAGCATTTACTAACCTTTGATAATGTTAGTAAATGCCTATACAATTATTCATGTTAGTTCAAACTTTTTTTTAATTCAAACATTTCAATAATATATTAGTAAATGCTGAAAATAATATGAACTAAGATTAATGTTGTAGATGTATTGTTAGTTCATGTTAGCTGATGCATTTACAGTACAATTGTTCACTTAGTGTATTCATTTAAACATCATAACATTTGGTTTGATCAGCGTGTTGTACAAGGTCAAAGTATTTACTGTATATTTTGGTGAAAGAAATGTGGGAATTTTATTTACATTTGCATACTGTGCACTACATACTACTGTGTAGTAGCAATAGTAAGGGGTTGTGTACACCAAAACTTTTACGCCCGCGGCCGGCGCATGTTTTCAATTGTTTCCAATGGAAGCTCGGCGTTTTTCAAATAAGCCAGCAGCTAGCGGGTTTTTTCCGCGCTGCAAACCGGGGCTCGGCGGTTTTTCTGCGCTCGGCGCTGAGCGTCGAGAGTTGAAAGAGATTCAACTTTGGGAGAAAAGCTCAGCTCGTCAATGTCAGTTCTCACACGGCCGCCCAATCACAGTGGAGGAGGGGCGGGACATTACCACAGCAACCAACCGGCTCGCAACTAAAGTATCACATCTACCAAAGCGCTCAGCTGAAGAAAGCTGGCACTCAGCTGAAAAACAGCTCGCAATCGCCATCCTCAAGGCGTTTTCAGCCGCGTTTAAAAGTTTTGCTATTGCAAAAAATTTTTACACGGTGTATACCAAGTACATTTTCTGTATACATGGAATTTATGTACTTTTGCAATATTTGCACTTCTGTATGCAACCAACCATGAGATAAAAGATATAATATAATATCCTTTTTGGATACATTACTATTGTGTATCTTTAAAGGTAATTTAGCTGGTACAAAATTGTTTCTTAAGGTACACAATAGGTCCTTAGGGTATAATAGTGTACCCCAAAAGGTTGTTGTATACCCATAAAGGTACAAAAATGAATGACGGTACCACCCCAGCGACAGAAAAGGTACCGTTGTGTAAGGTACACATTTGTTCCAATGCGACAAATTAGCCAAAAGAAATGTTTCCCATGATTAAAAAAAAAATAGGTTTCTTAGCTTTTTTAATTTGAACCCAACTGCAAAGAGTTAATAGCCTGGTTAGCCAGACCTACATCAAGATGTAAGGTCTGGCAACTCTTCACACAAACAGCTCAATGCAAGGGGCGGGATATAAGGTTGTCCCTCAAAATGCCTCTGCACGCAATAGGATAGCGCTATGACGGATCAGAGCAACGAAGAAGGTGACGTAGTTACCGTAACCAGTCGGCAAAACTCCAAACACATCTTTCTTGCTTAAAAAGGACTTCAGTAGGGTTTATTTGCTCTTCTCTCAAAGAAAAACATAAGTCTAAGTCCTCCAGAGTCGCGGCCAAAGCCGCTTCAAAAGATAGCTGTTCGCCAGCAGCAGCAGCCATTCTCTGTTTTCAAGTAGGAACCGTTGCAGCTCTGTCGTCATCATGTTAAGCCCGCCCCACAGACGCTACACACGATGTGATTGGCCTGACCAAATTTTGGTTTTTGGACCGGTTAAGTGTATTGTGAGTGCCTAGACTAAACCCTGGCAGCAAATATATTTTGCGGCCGCTAGGGTGCGTCTAGATTTCTAGGCTAAAGAGTTAAAGCATGTTTTATACAAAACATTAGGCAGATGTATTCATCCACAGCATCTAACAGTGCATTCAAGTTTTACATTTATCTGTGTGTGTGTTGATTAAGAATCAAACTCATGATGACCTTGGCATTGCTAGCACTATGCTCTATAAATTCAGCTACAAGAACGTCATTCATTTAAACATGTATGTGTTAATCCAAAGCGACTTACAGGATATTCAAGATATACATTTTATAATTTTGTGTATTTCATTGGATTCAGACACATGACATAGCTAGCCATAGTAATTGCATTAACCATTTTAATTTCCGGGATGTCTAATTTAATTTTTTGTCGTCTGTTTCGTATGCCGTACCCAGTGTATTCTGCGTAGTATGCAGAAATCAGTACGGGGGTATTTTATATGAAACAGTAATGCTCTGCATAGCCCACTTGATATGCAGACATCTAATAAAGGAGCTTTTGAGCAGGGTATTAAATAAAAACACAGCTGAGAACACACACAGTCCAAAACTACCCCACAACTGTGGCTGTGATCCACTCAGATCATCTCATCTCTACAGGGAAATGTTTCATTTACAATCTTACTCTGTTCAGATTTATATTCAATCTGCCACTCTAAACTCACCCTGCGCTTCTGCATAATCACACTTTCGTGTGAAGAAGATGTAGTTTCAATATGCCGGGAAACCCGTAATTGTGCTGATACGCCCTGCACCCGGTTCACTCCACAGCATGTCTCCAAACTTTCATGTGACACCTAAACCGAGCTTAAAAACTTAAGCGAGCCTTAATATCATTACTAACAGCTTGGAAATGTATCCATAATTGGGTCTTTTTACATTTTAGAGCCTTGGAAAGCGTGAAGAAGGCTTTTACGTCTTTCTGATTGGGTTGCTGAAATTCTTATGTCCACGCTAAAATCACTTTTCGGTATCTTTAAATTGACGTACAGCGTAACACTTCTTCTAGAGTTTCGGCTGTGTCTGCATCCTGATTGAATTACTGTAATTCTTAAGTCTTAGATGAGGGTCACTTACTAATGTGTTAAAGTTGAAATCGAACAGAACGCCACATTTTGTGGTGCAATGGTTGTAAAATAGACTCATGACTCAAAAATGTAGGGAATACAGAGGATTTCTCATAAGGTTCTCAGAAACAGGGTTCCCACACCTTAGTTAACTTCAAATTCAAGAACCTTTCAAGGACTTTCCAGGTTCAATACCCTCAAATTCAATGACTAAATGTGGGGACAAATTTCAAGGGAGAGCAAGGTTACAATGTGTTACAATTTTAAGATACATTGTTACAGTTCCCTTTTGATGGAACTCGCGCTGCATCACTGCGGTGACACTTTGGGGACGCCTCCAGGGGTAAGTGCGTCTGAATGTGTATATCAAATTCAACCAATGGTGAGGCTTAACAACATGACAGGGTGACGCAGGAGCCTGGAAGTATATCGCTATCTGAAATATTGTCAAAGACGGCGTTAAAGAGACGCAGGAAGTACGGCAAGGGAGACGCAGCGTCTGGTTCCCTTCTCAGGGAACAACAGTTACATACGTTACCCGAGACGTTTTCATGTGTCAAACACAACTATGCAAAAAAGCATTTTGGTATGAATCCGCATATGCATACAGAAGATATAAGCATTTGAAGCAAACAGTTTAGCACGTGTGCTTAAAAAGTCTAGAATTTTAATGATATTATCCTACACTACACAGGGAATAATATGGATTAATATGGATGGCCTTGAATTTTTTTCCCCAGATTCACAAACTTTCAAGGATTTCAAGGATCCGTGGGAACCTTGCAGACAGGACTAAGGACTAAGTGCGGTGTTTCATAGCGAGAAGCATCGACTATCAGAAAAAATGGTCCTGAACTGTCACTGGGGCAGTACCCTATCTAAAAGATCATTATATGTACGATTTAGGCACAGATATGTATACATTTGGTACCAATATCTACATTACGTCTACTAACATGAATTCTTTAGGTGCACATTTGAAAGGGTACCGCCCTATTGACAGCTAGCGACCATTTCTTCTGACAGTGTGTACCCTATATTATAGCCTACACATTGCACCTGGAGAAGCAGACCATCCATTAAAACACGACAAACTAACAAAATTTGTGATTTTGTGACAACCTTGTTTTCAAACAACCAGTCTTTCTAATAAATTAAAAATCAAGATTCAAATACGCAAGAAAAAAATGGCAAAATTAACCACATAAGGCTAAATTAAATTATTATGGAGTTAAATCATAGTTAAATATTAAATTTTTTTAGTATTTAAGTAGAATATTTTTAAAAAGAATAAGTTACCCAACAAATCTTATTGAAAGTCATGATATTATGAAGTCATGATAGCCCTAAAATCTTATTGATGCTTCATGATTCATGCATAATATCTAAAACAACATATGAAGTGGCATCATGCCAAGTTTGACTTGCAAGAACTGATGATGTTTACTTTCAATGACGTCAAAACAGGTGCAGCGCTACAGTACTTGGCACACTTCTGTGATACTTGTATGTTTCTTTTTTGTCATTTCTGCAGCTTGACAGCATTCATCACAATTTACTTTCATGATATGAAAAAATAGCAGCTTGGAATTTAAAGGGGGCATATCATGAAAATCTGACCTTTTTCATGTTAAAGTGCTATAATTGGGTTCCCACTGCTTCTATCAACCTAGAAAATGTGAAAAAGATTGAAATTTGGCACCCCTTGTGATGTCAGAAGGGGATAATACCGCCCCTTAACCTGCACTGTCCAACCACGGCACTGCCATTTAGTGCAGAGATCAGCTCATTTGCATTTTAAAGGACACACCCCAAAGCAGCACATTTTTGCTCACACCTACAAAGTGGCAATTTAAGCATGCTATAATGAATTATCTATACGGCTAAAACTTCACATACGTACTCTGGGGACACCAAAGATTTATTTTACATCTTAAAAACGTCTTGTGAAATGTCCCCTTTAAACAAAACATGTTTTTCAATACAAAAACCGTACAGGTAAAACCCATAAATCATGGCGTATTATTTCAGATCAATTTTGGTAAACTGTCTCTTTAAATAACAAATGCAGAACAACACATGCACAGGAGAACACCAAATGCTGAAAAAGTTTTCTTTTCACAAAACCAAATCTGATTTCATGTTTTATTTTGATCAGGGGTGCACTAAGGTGGTTAGACAGATGAAAAGGGCAATAAAAGACTATCATGTCATACTTACCCAAAACTCCCAATCTGTAGTTCATAGTGACGACAATCACGTTTCCATAGGCGGCAAGAACGCTGGCGTCAAACATGTTTCCCGTTCCCTCCATGTATGAACCTCCGTGGATAAACAACATCACAGGCTTCTTCCGACGATCTCTAATATCTGTGTGAAGCATGATGGGAAACACACAAACAAACACAGCTGATAACATAATACGCAATAAATGATTCACTTTAAAATATACAACAATAATTGTTGTATGTTTTGCTTAGTTAATCAAATTTAATTTAAATTATACTTTATTATTACACTCGTTGGAATGCTTGATTCTGATTGGCCAGTCGCAACATTCACAAGTTTGTTAGTCCCAGATAACAACCGCTCAAAACTTACAACACACGGTAACCGAGATGCTGTAAATCATTTTGACAGGAACAGTTTACTATTAAATATATGACATTATATTTAAACCAAATAGTGCGTTTATGACATTTAAAACTTAAAGTAAACGGGTTATCCTTGCGGAAGGTCTGCATTCGTTTAATATTAGCTAATAAAATATTTCAAATCAATATTTGATATTCCTTACCTTACTTATGAGGTAAATAGAAGAGTAATATGCTGGATAATGTCTAACATTATAGATATATAGGGGTGGTTTTCCCAACAGGGATACGCTTAAGGCAGTTTAATTAGGAAATATAACTAGTTATAACAAACATGCCTTACTAAAAACATAACTTGTGTGCAAAACAAAGTGCACTGGTGTATTTTAAGAAATGTCAGTGCAAGTTGTTTTCAGTTTGGACAGCTCTCACATTTATTTTAGTCTAAGACTAGTCTAATCCCTGTCCGGGAAACCGCCCAGTAATGTTATATATACATTTAACTTTCAGTTCAAATAGTTAAATATATAAATATTCAGAATATTTTAGAGCAGTTATGATGTAATGGATTTTCTGCCTAGTTCAAATATTTTGCGTATTAATGTCGCAGCTGCCCTGTGCATTAGAGCATATACAGTAGGTCATCTGTGAATTTGCATTTGGTGCTTACATTTTACACAATGGAGATATATAAATAGTATGTAAATTAAAATGTAGCCAGTGTTTTCATCTTTAATCCTCCTCTCACCCTCTGAAATCATTTGGGACGGTCTGCCCCGACTAGCTCTTCATTTCTGTCCTCTGCTGGCATGCTCTGACTATTCATCCCCCAAAATATTCTCTTGCATCTCTGTACCTGTGCTGCATAGTTTAGTTTCATACGTAGCCCTTAAATTTAACAATTTCATCATCTCACTTCTAAGACCTCTCTACTTTTCGTATCCCATTTGGCACTTGTCTGTCCTCCGACCTGTGATAAATCCCCCCTACTCTTCAGATTGGTACGTTCTGTCTCTTTTAGATTCACATCTATCTGTATGGTTTGTTGGTTCAGATTGTCCCTCTTTGCCCTCACTTGCAGTTTAACCGTACAGGTATGTGTGTGTATTAGCTACACATATACATACGTTTGTGAAACTGTGTTCAGTAATGAAATGTCCAGTTAGCCAATGATTCTGTGGTGTGCAATCTCTGTAGATAATTCATATGAAAACCAGACCATGCAGAAACATAAATAACTACCACGACATCTGTTTACCACGAGAAAGGGGAGGGGGTGAGAGAAAATAAAAGGGTGAGTGTGACAGAATAAGAGACACCCAGAGAAAGAGAGAGAGAGAGAAAGATGGAGATGTGAAAAGGAAATGACACACAAAGAGAATAAAATACAAGTTATACAGACCAAGGTCCTTTCACGGACACACAAAATAACGTGAAATTGCACACACACACACACACTCTCTCTCTCACACACACAGGCAGCTGTGATGCTGAGTCGCTATGGAAACTGCCTCATCTCGCTCTCTGTCTAATAGAAGCTCACCAGCACTGACTCACTCATGCCTGTTGCCACGGAAACAAATTCTACGCACGTATTTGCACGCCCGCCTGCATCACCACCTGAATCTCGGGTTACAAATGCATTACAGCGACTGCACAATCTCTCCCCTTTACACACACACTTCCTTTTCTTAATCTTTGCACTCACATAAAAATCTTTTAGGCAAAGGCATCTTTTACCGACATCCACACAGACAACGCTACAACATCATCATCTGCTTAGACAGACCTGTGCGATCACCCTTGAACATGCTCACACGCAAGTCACAAACTGACAGCACTCTTTAGCAACACATTTATGAACACATAGGTTAGGTCTCTTTCTCACTTGAATACTGATTTCCCCATGGAAATGTAAACAAGTTCAATTATCCCAGAGTACCGCTCAAACACACACACATATTAGACTAATAATTACATTTTCTCTGCTTTGCGTTGTTTTATACCCTTAATGGAGTTTAATGTTTAAGAGTCACTCGCACCTTTAAAGCAATGACACCTCAGATTTTGGGATTTAGTGAGATTGGATTGCATGGATTAGATGCCCAATAGGTCAGCCAATCAGGAAAAAAAAATATATTTAATTATATCAAATCTTATGAGATGACATGGATGAAAAAGTTCACAAATAAAAATTTATGTTTAAGATATTTCTCCTAGATGGTAAAAAGACCAAATAGAGACAGATATTTCTTTCCTGCTCTTCAGATATTTCTCCTATATTGAGGTTTTAGTAATTTCTTAAAGGACACTCCACTTTTTTTTGAAAATATGCTCAATTTCCAGCTCCCTTAGAGTTAAACATTTGAATTTTACTGTTTTGGAGTCCATTCTACTGATCTCTGGGTCTGGCGTTACCACTTTAACATAGCTTAGCATAATTCATTGAATCTGATTAGACCATTAGCATCACGCTAAAAATAACCAAAGAGTTTCAATATTTTTCCTATTTAAAACTTGACTCTTCTGTAGTTACATCGTGTTCTAAAACTGACAGAAAATTAAAGTTGCGGTTTTTTAGGCCAATATAGCTAGGAACTATACTCTCAAACTGGCGTAATAATCAAGGACTTTGCTGCTGTAACATGGCTGCAGGAGGTGCAATGATATTACGCAGCACCTGAAAACAGTCCCCTTAGTATCTTTCAATAGCAGGGGACTATTTTTGGGCAATATTTAATATCATTGCCAGAAAATGAGCATATTTTCAAAAAAGTGGAGTGTCCCTTTAGGTTTTATACAAAATTTTAATGTCAGACTTGCCAAAACGCTGCGGTCAAAAGTCTGAGATCTCGAAACTGGAAATGATATTTCTCATTAATTCTTCCAACATCACATTATCTGTGCTATGCTTTTACACACATTTTTATAGATTGTACACTGAAAGTATTTCAGCTACAGTTTCATCAGCTTTATCTTTCTTAAAATATATTTTGGCAGCAAAAGAAAGCTAAAACAACTATCACTGCAATCTAAAAAAATCCGACTTGTGTTTTGTTAAAGAAGCTATTTTTTATTTCACTAAACTATAAGAAAAGAAAAGTTGAGATAACTCCAAAAAAGTGACATTTTAAAACAATGAATATGGCCAACTTAATACTTTAAGCTGAGAGAACTAAAATATCTAAGTGTGTTAATAAAATAGCGAGCACTGGATTATGAGCATGCTCAGATTGAAGGTATTTAGTATGATTCAATTTTTTTTGCATTTCTTCCACATCATACTAAAATGGTTGCCCTACTCTGGGATTGTTTTTTATGTCTGGTTCTTACATTTAAAATTTACTAAATGCAATAGCTCAGAGGATTTTGTCTAAGTGGAATACAGCAAAGTCGCATTTCAAATTTAGTTATTTTTGCACTTTGACCTGTTGCGATAATGACTATGTCGACTTGTCGCATGATAAGTGAAAATGACCTTGGTAGTTTTTTGAAGAGGCAATATATTACCATAGTGTTTACATGTGTGTTTGTTTGCATAAAAATGAGTGTCATAAGCATTTTAGCCAATCGTGATTGCCTCTGTCATTTCTGTCTACTGTCTTTCTTGTAAGATTGGCATGCGCAGCTCAGGGCACGCACGCGCACACACACACACGCACGCACGCACGCACGCACGCACGCACGCACGCACACACACACACACACACACACACACACACAGAGAGAGCGGATAGTGACAGGCGAAGAAAAGCTCGCGATTAATCGCAAATTAATCTCACATTTTTATCTGTTCTAAATTTACCTTAATTTAACAATTTTAGTTAATTTTGACAGCCCTAAAATCTGAAACATAACCATACTGTAACATCCAGTTACATTTAGATCTGAGGTGTAGCTATTATAAACGTGACTGCGTATAATGCCGCATACTCACAGATGCGATCAGAGTAACACCCATCTAAATCAATAAACCACATTTCATTTAATTTAATTTCAATTCATATTAATATTTAATATTTTTCATCTTAATATTCTTAAAAATCTAAGTTGTGTTCTTAGAAGGGATGTACTTGCATTCAGGGGCCTCATATTGGTATCATATTTACATCTCAAACGGCATGTTTTATTTATTTAAGTTTTAATAAATTACTTGTTTAATTGTGTCATTAACTGCATTATCCTATAAAATGTATGTAATTTTAAATCCATTTAGTATATAAACAACGAAAATGACATAAGCTATAGCCACGTGATTGATTTTCATTTCAATAATGTTTTAAAATAAAATTATTAAAGGAACGCATTATTGCATCATATTTTACCTCATATGTGAGCATGTGTGATTTTGCGCCCCTGTAAACTATGGCAAACTTTGGTGTTGTACCAAGATGAATCTAGCAATCTACTAATATAACGTCAAGACTGTCACATTTGAAACCATAAATTTTCTACACAGAGGAGGTTAACTGCACATTACCGTACTGGGGTATGGAAATGTTGTAAGTGTTTCCTACACGTTTTAATTCCTTAAGATAGCGAAATGCAGCAACAACAGCAAAGAGCTCGTGAGCGCGCTCAGACGCTGATGACATCTGCGACTGCACTAACTGCAGCGCCTGCTGCCAGAATAAAGTAATGTAACACGATCAAAACACTATCAAAATGGCAAAAATCTCTGAAAAGTGACAAGGATGCAGCACAGAATCGATAATATTGTGCTTATTAAACAGATTAAAAGTCAAATAACTGATTAATGGGCACTTCTTTGATTTTGAGATTGCATGCAAAATCCATTTAGCTAAAAAAAACCAAGGGGCACGTCCCCCCTCAGTTTGAATGGGCATGACGCCTCTGCTTGCATTATTATGCTATTTTATTGTCATATATAATCTTCAAGATGGGATTTACACTGAACAATGACTATTAGTTGTTTAAAATTTAAATGCATATTTTATCATTTTTATTTATGTTTTAAATATTTAGAATTGTTTTCATATTAATATTTCTTATTTTTATCTTTATATTCTTAAAAATCTAAGTTTTGTTCTTCTTAAAAATGATGTTCTTGCATTATTATGCTATTTTATTGTCATATAATCAGTGACATACAATGGTCTTAAAAAGACAAAATCTACTATTGTCATTTATTAATTAACCGAATTATGAAAAGTAGCTATCGTGGCAGGCCTATTTGGACGCATTAATCAAAAGTCTTAGTTAATGTAACTTTTTGATCCATATACATAATCTTTCAAGTTTACTGAACTTAAAAACTTAAGTTCAGAATGTTTTGAAGAGTACCCATAATAATAATCCCTTACATCTCAAAATTAATTTTTTATGTTTTATCAAATATTAAGTACTAATACAGGGCATCTTAATAGTTGTTAATTACGAAGTCACAGAGGTTCAAGCTCTTTTTATCTTTACTTTATTTTGTTGTAAATTATAGTTTTTTGTAGGGATGCACCGATATGGAACTTTTGGCCGATACCGATAACTCTTTATATTTGGGGGCCGATAACCGATATATATATATATATATTAATTTTGCAATGAAAAACCCCCAGCCCGCGGACATCTTGTCTTTGCGCTAGACTAGCATACTCTTCTTAAGCCCGCAGCACATGTCATCTTTGTGCTATGTCACAGAAAGCACCAATCAGAACTCCACATTGCCAGCAATGAGCAAGTGAAGTGGTTCAACAAACCGAAATAATCCATAATGTATCGGCTTTCATTTATCGGCCTAATTTTGCTATCAGACCGATAACGATAATATTAAAAATAAGCAGTTATCGGCCGATAACAATATGTCGGCCGATATATCGTGTATCCCTAGTTTTTTGTGAAATTACCATTTAGATAATCATATTTGCTTTGGTAAACATCAACCTTTTTAAAGACATTGTATTTTTCTTCACAATTATGAAGACACATGCCAGCAATGATATTTTTGTGGAGAATTAAGTTTATTTAATGATTGACAAAGTCATTCATGAATTAATTGCATTCTCAGAGTTATAAAAGTATTTAATACGCTATATAAACACCAAAGTAAATGAATTAATAATTAATAAGCACAACGTTTAGTGACTTTATTTTTTACAGTGTGGGTAGCAAAGCTACTAAAACGGTCCTCAAGAGTGCTATGCTTTAATGTCCTATGGGACTGTGACTTCTCCTCACAGGACAGAACTGCTGAAACTGTGATCTCTTTTATTGCCTCAAAAACAAATGTATTGTGTCATCTGCTGAAAAAGCATCTGCCGAAGATTATGAGAAGTCTCTATGAAAGGTTTTGAATGTTGAGTGATTTAAAAAAAATCTGGGTTGTTTTGAGTTAAAAAAAATAGCTTATTTAAACCAATGTTATGGTGTCTTATTTAGAGTTTAATAACTTTTGATCCACATTAATAATGCAGAAAAGACCAACGATCTCCAAAACATCTGCTTTACTGCTCCCCAGAGGAAAGTCATATA
The DNA here is from genome assembly GCF_030506205.2 of Paramisgurnus dabryanus. NCBI lineage: Eukaryota > Metazoa > Chordata > Actinopteri > Cypriniformes > Cobitidae > Paramisgurnus > Paramisgurnus dabryanus. The sequence continues at coordinate 16,136,308 of NC_133346.1, forward strand.
GATTTGACAAAAGGTTTTCATTCTGTAACCTTTCAATGTATAATTTAAAAGACAATTAACCCTTTAAAGCAAAACCACAGTAAAACATTTTGATTTCTCTAAAAACTGCAGCATTGAGATTGTTTCAGTGTGTGATGCATCGTAGAAGCAAACAGAGAATCCACAAACACCTTATCTGGGACAACCCCGCTTATGAATCCATGAGTAAAATCTTTGTGTGTATGTGTGAGAGAAATAATGGGGAGACACAGGGAGAGAGAGAGTGAGGTGAAAAAGAGATCTTTTCAACAGAGGCCTTAGTATCCCATTCGCTTCAAAACATCCTCAAAACACAAGAACGCTATTCTATCTCTCAACTCTCTCCCATGTTGCACATCCCCCTATCCCTTTCTCTCTGATCTCCTGCTTTTCCTTCAAGTCTCACGCTCTCCTCAACACTTTGCCTTCATCTCTCCCTCTCTCCTTTTTATGTTCGGGCACTTTTAGGCCTTTAATTTACAGGAATGAAATCAGGACTCGATTCAAGCTGGATCACATGTTATACGTCGTAGGTAAATGCATACCTTTTGCGCTGCGTCTCAGACTATCCCTCCCTATTTGTTCTTGTTTTCCACCCCCGCGTCCTCTCTCACTCACTTTTTCAAAGCTCCACGAATCTCATTTCATCATATACAGTACTCGTCTTTATCACCACTGTTTTGGTATCAATCTCTCCCTCATCTATGCTCCCAAATTGGCGATCTGAGCTTTCCTCTTTCCTCTTCTCTTTCATGTTCGTTCTGTCATTCTCTTCCTCTCCTCTGTTGCTGCTGTGCGTTCGCGCTCTCCTTCTTTCCCGTGTTCAGAGACGCAAAATTGGATTAGCTGGCAGTGTCTCTATTTAAACCTCTGCAATTAGAGACGCCTGGAATCCGAGAACTCAACGCGTCAAGCGTGTGTTAGTTCGAGCACTTGACACACATGCATGCATACACACGCACAATATATTTAATGGAAACTGTTCTGTGACAGACACCATGAGTATTGCACGGAAATATCAACATGCACACATACAACGCACACACAAATGTACACATCTGATGCATATACAGATTGAAGCAGATGTTATTGCATCGCTACGGTATATAATTTTTTTGAGAAGATGGAGAAATTAAGACATTTTATAAAGTAAACTATTCTTCTTTAATCTTTAAAATAAATTACTTTTTATTTAAACCTAAAAAAAAATTATTGAGAAGAAATGAATTTATGTATATTTTACAAGCAAAGAAATTTTATTATACACTACCTATTGTTTATACACTGTCAGAAAAATCTTCAAGCTGGTGCGTTAGCCTTTGAAAAAGTACATATTTGGACCTTATGGGATCATATTAGCACCTCAAAAGTAAATTTGTACCAAATAGCTCCTATTAGTATCTCAAACTGAGATATTGGTACCATATATGCATCTAAAAGGTACATATTAGGACCTTTATAAAGGATACTGCCCCGGTGACAGCTTGGGACCATTTTGACAATTTTTTTTCTGACAATGTATGATATCTATTTAAATGTCTTGGTAGAATTTTGGTTGTAATTTGTTTTAAATATTTTTTTGAGAGTTTAGTTTAGAAAGTTGAGGTTAAAACCAATAAACACACACAAAATGGTTTTCTCTAAAGCACCTGTTTTTGTAAAAAATATGGCAATAGGATGCATGTGATTAAACTGATATTTTTATGCGTTTTTATTTAGCTTTTTTCACCAACATCTAGCATCCAGTCCTTTTTAGTACATTACCCACCATAGTGCATTGTCAGCTGGATGCATACAGACCAATGATATCGCCCTAAATCACAGAGGGCTGATGGGATATATGGTTTAATTGACTATTATTTTGATCCGAAATGACACAAATATAAAATGAAACCTTAAAAGCCCTCAACAGGAGATTATTCTAAAATGTTATAATGAGATGATGAAAGTATTAAAAATATATATATATATATACAGCACAAACAATTCAAGCATGTATAAATGTGAGCGTGTGTGTATGTTAAGGTAACGTGTGTGTGCGTGTGTGTGTGAGTTCAGCTGAAAGCAAACTGCAAAAACATACAAGACAAAATAAGCAAGAGTAAATACTGCTCATATTATAACCACCCCCAAAAAAGAGTCTAAAAAACAAGACAAAAAGGGGAAAACATGCAAGAAAAATACCTTCGTCCCTCGGCCTGTTCATCGTAGACTCATCGTGTTTTTTTGTGAGCGGACCTGGGGTTAAGACAAAAAGGGGGGGAAAGAGAAAAGACAAAATTCAAAAAAGATTTCACTGCGCTTAAATAAAAAGAGCAAAAAACTCCAGCAAAACAAGAAAAATGACAAACTAGACCATGTGTCCCAATTTAAAAGAAGAATCAAAAACAGCAGCCAAAGCAAAAGAGCCAAACAGACAACAAACTCAGAGACAAAGAGAAAGAGAAAGAGAGAGAGAGAGAGAGAGAGACTATGAGGGAGACACAGATAGAGATGAGACTGATGCTATAATGCTGTGACACTTAAATGATCAACCGACAAATGTTGTTATCCTATTCACTCGCTGTATGACAAGCTTTGGATGATAAATGTCCGGCCATCTCGCTTTTGAGTTCAGGGAAAGAAAGTGATGAGGCGTGTGGAAACTGGGTAGCGAAGCTGTGTTTACTTAAATGGCCCTCAAGAGTGCTATGCTTTAATGTCCTATGGGACGGTGACTTCTCCTCACAGGACAGAACTGCTGAAACGGTGATCTCTTTTATTGCCTCAAAAACAAATGTATTGTGTCATCTGCTCAAAAAGCATCTGCCGAAGACATAAATGCACAGGTTTCATCTATTCAAAATGCACAGGGCAATGTCAGCATCTGAGGTCGAGATTAAATTTGCATGTAAAAAAGACAAAAGCTTGACTTTTACTCAATTTATATCTATGTATGTTGCAGACGCTTTTATCCAAAGAGACTTACAGTGCATTAATTTACAAGGAATACATTTTTATCAGTATGTGTGATCCCAACCCTTGACCAAGCCACTGTTGTCGGTATGTGTAAAAAATAATATTATATTTTCCCCAAAAAACTGTACTTTATGGTACAATATCATGACAATAAAATGGTATTCTTTAAAACTTCTTGGAGTAATACATAAATACCTTGGTGCACCAGTGTGGTAAACATTTATTATCATCTCCTAAAATCATTGTACCATATTACTGTTAACTCATTCCCTGCCATTGACGAGAAAAATAGTCAATTAAGAGAAACAATTCCCTGTCAATAACAAATTTTTCCGGCTTTCCGCAATACCGCTATTATCCACTCTTCCGTAACTTATGCAACCGGGAAGTAACGCCTCAAGTGAAAGAGTAAGAACTCCATTTATGTTTTTAGGATCGCTATGCATCTGATCTCTACACTGAAAAAAAAATATTCATTCAATTTACTCAATTTTTTTAAGGTTAGTGGTCACAATCAATTTATTTAAGCTACATTTAAACAAAAGTTTTTTGTTTTGTATTTCTATATAATTTTTTGGTTTAAATGTAGCTTTAATGAATTGATTGTGGCCACTTACCTTAAAAAATTGAGTAAATTGAATGAATCATTTTTTTCAGTGTATCAAAAGTCCTTCACAAAAATGAAATTATATCTTTTTGCTAAAAATTTGGTGTTTTTAAAGAAACCTACAGTGAAAAAAAAAGGATTCATTCAATTTATTTTAAGGTAAGTGGTCGCAATCAATTTATTTAAGCTACATTTAAACAAAAATATTAGAAAAACAAAACAAAAAACTTTTGTTTTAATGTAGCTTAAATAAATTGATTGCAAGCACTTACCTTAAAAAATTAAGTAAATTGAATGAATAATTTTTTTCAGTGTACCCATATTTGAGAAAAGTTTTTTTTTGTTTAAAATAAAAGGGTCTGTACTTTCACTTGAAATATTGTATGTTAATATATTTAAAGAAGAACATTTTCTGGAAGGCATTAAACTTTTATGAAAAATGCTGGCGCTGGCTGGCAACTTTTTTTTAAAAGTTTGCTAGCGTGGAAAGAGTTAATAAGTTATAGTCTATCAACATTTTGTAAGTATATGAAAGTACAATTTATAAATTGCATTTCATAAAATGTACACTGTTAAAATACATGCTGATTAAAAATGTATACCTTGTAATTTCATTCTCATGCTTGATAAATCCCTTTGCTGTTTTTCTCATCTTTGTAAGCCGAGCGTCTGCTAAATGCCTAAATGTAAATGTAATGCACTGTAGCTAAAAGCATCTTTTAAATGCATAAATTGTATAATGTAAAATAAATGAAACTTTCTAGACCGTATTATCATCTGGTGTTAAAGTTTAATTCTACAGTGCAGCTTAAGCAACTAGCAAACTTACCCCAAAGATTCTTGTTGAAATGTATTTGTGTATTTATTACTAAATGTGTTAGTTCTGCAAACCAGAATCCTTTTGTCTCTGGGTCGTTCAGAACAGGAACTGAGAGCGGCCGGTGTAGCGAAACGCATTAGCATCTCTTGCTACCTCGGGTTAAATGCTAAATGTTTGTGTGGCGACAGCCATTAATGGGTATTATCAGTGTGACCCCCCTCCCCCTGGCTGTGGGCCTGTAAGAGACGAGATAGAAATCGTCTCCATTTATTTACCGTTTATCGGCTACATGGCCTCTCCACACCAGCAGACCACACACACACACACACACTCCTATTTGTCATTGTTGTGTGTACAATTCTAGTCTGTGAGTGTCTAACACAAGCAAAGTTACATAAACACATATACAACTATATTTTTAGGCATCAAATCCTTACAATGTCATTCACACACACAAAAAAATACACAACACATACTAATTACAAATGGCATAAAATTAACACATTTGGCAAGTGCCTGAATGGTAAAGATTCATAAATAAATAAAACTGAAGTTGTCACCAATTACACCAATTTGGGCTGTCAATAAAGAACCTTCCCATCTGAAGAATGATTTATTTTGTTTCAATAAAGGTTCTTTACACTCTAAAAACAAACGGTGCTAAACGGCACTAAAAGTGGTCCACTGGCTCGTAATCATAGTGAACCATTTTAATAGCACTTGTATCACCTAGGTAGAACCATATTGTGCTATATAGAACCATATCTGGTCCTATAGTGGTGCTATTGCTAGTTCTTCATAGGTGCTTTATAGGAGCTATGTAGCACTAAAAATGGTTCCTTTATGAATACGAGATTTTAGTGCTATTTAACACTTGTTTTGAGTGTAGATTATAAAAACGTAAGAAAGAAATTTGACTAAATGGCTCTTTGGGGAATCAAAACGTTGTTATTTTATGGCATCGCTTTGAAGACCTTTTGTACACTGCAAAAAATGACTTTCTTACTTTAATAAGTCTTTTTTAAAGACAAAAAATATACAATTTAAGTGACTCTGTTCTTAAAACAAGCAAAAATATCTGACAATGGGGTGAGAAATTTCTTGAATTAAAAAAAAAAAAACTTATTTCCAAAAAAAAATTCTGACACTATTGGCAGATATTTTTGCTTGTTTTAAGCACAAATGTACTTAAATTGTAACTTCACTTCTTTTTTTCTTAGGTCGTTTGCTCATCAAGAAAATACGTCTTTCTTGATTTAAGAATTTTTTGATATTTGTACTGAAAACAAGACAAAAATCTGCAAAAAAATTATTTTCAAGAAAACGTTTTCTTAGTATTTTTGTCTTGTTTTCAGTAAAAATATCAAAAATTCTTAAATTAAGATGCTTTCTCTTGATGAGCAAAACGACCCAAGAAAATAAGTCTAGTTTTTAGACCACAAAATATCAAATTTAAGTGATTTTGTGCATAAAACAAGCAAAAATAATAATAATCTGCCAATGGGGTAAGCAAAGTTTTCTTGAATTCAAGATTTTTTCCTTGTTTTATGCACAAAATCATTTAAATGTGATATTTTTGGTCTAAAAATCTAGACTTATTTTCTTGGGTCGTTTTGCTCATCAAGAAAAAGCATTTTAATTTAAGAATTTTTTGATATTTTTACTGAAAATGACAAAAATAAGAAATTTTTTTTCTTGAAAATAATTTTTTGCAGTGTGTATTTATTACAAAGGAATACGGCTGAAGTCGAGTTGTGGGAGTGTGTAACTATTTTTGATTTGATGAACTAGTCAAGTTACAAACACAGTACACTTTAAAAACAATAAAGACGCTTAAAAAGTGTCTTTTAATAACTTTAATATCCCTCTCTGGAATATTCACCATCATACTGTATGTTCGACACCAAAAATCTTTTCTCCATGTGCCAACATTCACGAGCATTTGACACCACTTTCATGAGGACTATATATACACTTATAGAAAAATATTGATAGATAAAACAATTCTGCAAAATACACTTCCATGGCTATCTATTGCGAATTAATTTTCGCAATTCACTCACTATTGGCACTAAGTTAATTTTGGGCCTTGGTATGAGTGTGTGTTGCTCTGAGCGGACTCTCTCGAGTTGTACTTAGGCTTGGAGACTCGATCAATGCTGACGTGATTTTCAGTTCAATTCACCATCTCAGGTCGGTTCTTCCAGTAAAGGCCGGAGACCATGAGACAGGTTGATAGGAGCCCGTGCGTGCGCATGTGATTAAGCCCCAGCCACATCAGCACTTTATCGACGCTTGAAAGCATTGCGAGATCAAGCTTTCACAATTTTACTGGTTGCCGCTTCCGTCTATACGGTCTACAGCCTCCATTAGGACTCAAGCACTTCCCAGAAACCTAATCCTGCTGCTCTTTGAGGATGATGCACCGGCTTTAAAACTAAGACCCAGAATGGAGAGACAGAAAGATATGCGGACAACTACTGGAACCATGATAATGAAGACTTAAAATGGAGGAAGGATCATTTACGTGGGAGAAGTTGGGAAGCGTCTGGTGACAATTGGAAACAGAAAACCTGGTTTTGTGAATGTGGCTTTACTCCCAGCCTGAAAGATGTTGCAGGCTTTGAGTTTTTGTGTGTGTGCTGAATGGTTTGTGCAGTAAACACTTTCTTTTTGAGGTGTGTGAGAGAGATTGTGTGCGTGTGCATTTGGTACGTTTTGACAGGGCGGCATGACAGGGAAACCGGCAATACGCCACCCCAGTGTAACCAGCAGGTTTGTCCTCTGTGACAGGCTTACCGTGTAGAGATGTCTTTAGGTTGCTCTTTCTCTCTCACTCTCTCCCTTTCTGCCTTTTACAGTATATCTCTCTGTCTCCTTCTTACTTTCTGCAAAATACCTAGAGAAACACTACCTAAAATCCTAGACAAAAGTCTACAAAACAGTGAGATTAGATAATATAGATAAGATAGGTTAGATAAAATAGATGGGATAGGATATTATATGATAGGATAAGATAGATAGATAGATAGATAGATAGATAGATAGATAGATAGATAGATAGATAGATAGATACGGTAGATAGATGGATACGGTAGATAGATACGGTAGATAGATGGATAAGGTAGATACAACAGATAGATAGATAGATAGATAGATAGATAGATAGATAGATAGATAGATAGATAGATAGATAGATAGATAGATAGATAGATAGATAGATAGAACGATATGGTAAATATGGTAGATAGATACAATAGAACGATATAGAGAACGATAGAACGAAATAGAACGATAGATAGATGGATAGATAGATAGATAGATACTGTGGATAGATGGATGGATAGATGGATGGATGGATGGATGGATGGATGGATAGATACATAGATATGGTAAATATGGTAGATAGATACAATAGAACGATGGAACGATAGAATGATAGAACGGTAGATAGAACGATGGATGGATGGATAGATAGAACGATAGATAGATACGGTAGATGGACGGACAGACAGACAGACAGACAGACATATACTGTAGACAGACAGACAGACAGACAGACAGACAGACAGACAGATAGATAGATACGGTAGATAGATACGGTAGATAGATGGATACGGTAGATAAAACAGATAGATAGATAGATAGATAGATAGATAGATAGATAGATAGATAGATAGATAGATAGATAGATAGATAGATAGATAGATAGATAGATAGATAGATAGATAGATAGATAGAACGATATGGAAAATATGTTAGATAGATACAAGAGAATGATAGAGAGAACGATAGAACGATAGAACGATAGATAGATAGATAGATAGATAGATAGATAGATAGATACGGTAGATGGACAGACAGACAGACAGACAGATACTGTAGATAGACAGACAGACAGACAGACAGACAGACATATAGATAGATAGACAGACAGATAGCTAGAAAGATAGATACTGTAGATTGATAGATAACTGTGGCCTGGGCGGGGCAACATTAACCATTAATTTAGTCCCTCACCTTTTAAAGGGGGGGTTTAATGGTATTTCAAGCATTCTGACTTATTAACACAGTTATAGAGTTGTTTCCTCATGCTAAACGTAGGCAAAGTGTCAAAAATGCAGTTGGGCGTGTTTCAGAGTATTTCTGTGCCGAATGCACTTCGCCAGGGTTCGTACAAGTTTCGGCTAATTTTTTTCGATTACGGTTCTAACTGATGTTTCAGGGGTTTTCGATACGTATCACTTCTTTATATGGGCTTCCGCCGGAAAACTTCCCCCGGAAAACCCCGCCCAGCCGTCAGTCAGCGGGAGACGCTAGAGCTTGCTAACAGCTTATCACGCCACTCAGCTTTGTTTAATTTCAAAAGTCAACAATGGCACAACAAGAAGTGTGTTTTTGGATGTAAGGAGAAGACATCCACCCTTATGGAAACAATGGATATAGTTTATTATCCGGATTAGCAGCGGAGTTTTGCGTGTGTGTTTGATGCGGTGGATTTTCATGACGAGTTACACGTGGTAAGTAAGACTTCTGTCTTATGTTGGAAATAGGCGCGTGTATATTATATAAATGACACGAACATGTAGTGAATCATAAGTTAAAACAGTGTTGTATAGTGTTGCATGACTCGTACTCGCTCCTCCCGTGTTATAACTCCTCCTTCTTCATTTTTTCGTACGTTATCGGAAAGATTCGGTAAAGCTAATCTTTCTTTTATAAATCTGATTAAACTAAAGACTCTTCAGAGATATAAAGGATGTCATACTACTCCATAGGTACTCCAGATTAATATCAGAAATGCAGAAACAGCGTGTGTTACGTGAGCTTTAACAAATACAAAAAGGCCCCTCATTTCATCACTTTCCACCTATTCTGTTTGACTTAAAAATGGTGAGTTAAATGTCTTGCGAATGCCATTTCAGGTTATTTATAAAAGTGCCCTATACAGAGGTAAACACAGCCTGGGGTGACATGATGTAATGGGCAGTTTTTCTGTGAAATTTCGTGAAGGGACGAATCACCGGTGTAATAGTTTCCGAGCGCTCTGAGTAAATGAGGTCATCTCGCACGCGCATGTGTGCGCGCCATTCTGTGCCCGTGGGCCGAGCGAGAGGAAGACTGTTCGTATCTCCGTGACATAAACCTTCAGTTACTGCTAGCAATCTCCCAGCTGCTCCCGCTCAAACGAGTGTCATCTTTCTCTCGTCCTCTCTCTCTCCTGTCGCATTCTATATATCTCTTGTTCTCTCTCTCTCTCTTTGTCAAGGCTATCTATGTCCCCTCCATCGCGTTGTGCTCTAAAATATAGCTTTTAATAAAGCACATGGATGCTAAACGCTTGTTGAACCAGTAATAAAAATGGAGGATTCTGGTGGCTTGGCGGAGGCAGAACTGTGGCAGAGGCTAGACAAGAACACAGCTGCCATCCCATACAGAGCACAGCTGGAGATAAAAGATATGTGTTTGTGTGTTCATGTAGAGATGACACTAATAGACCTTTCATTGTGAAAGAGGGTCTGCTGTGTGTCAGTGATGCTTGCTACAGTAATCTCTATTACTATTGCATAAACTTATGGTTTGAGGTTTAAATATAGCCCAGTTTGTGTTATATAAATGATACTTTGAATCAGAGTTTTGTTGAGGAAACTTTACACATACAGACTTGGTGCTTTTGGGACATTAACTTACAGTATAAATAAAAATCCCAGATGAGATCTCTGTTATTTCTTCTAGACATCAAAGGAGAGCAAATGGGAACTTTTGCTTAAAGGGATAGTTCACCGAAAAATAAAAATTCTGTCATCCTTTACCCGCCCTCAATTTATTACAGATCTGTATACATTTCTTTATTCTGCTGAATACAAATGAAGATATTTAAAGAATATTTGTAACCAAGCAGATCTGAGGCAATACTGACTCTATACATTAGTAGGAAAAAATAATAGACTAAAATATACTAAAATATCAGTCTTAATACACAATGTAAATACAGCAATTTTGCATTAAAAATATATCTAACTGCCGTCCAAACACAGTTCAGATGTCTAGACTAAAACAGGGCAAAATTTAAGCAAATACATTTCCAAACATGAATGAATAAATAAAATAAATAATAAAGCCAAACTGTTGCCAAACTGTTGACTTACATGATTGGATATCATACATCTCACAAGTTATTTTGGCAAAAACGATATATAATATATAACAATATATGAAGAGTTTGGTTCCAAAACGCAATAAATCCATTTTGACAAATTTCGGTAAAAACGTGTTTTCTATACCAAGAAAGTGACAAGATGAAAACCACTATTTTCTGTTACAAACTTTCACATAGCATCTTTAGGTTATAAAAATATAAGAAATTCAAATCCATAACTTGATTTTCAAAGATTTATTATAAAAACTAATTATTTTTTCCACAAAATGCAATAAATCCATGACAGTTTTTTATTTCAAAATGCTATAAATCTATTAAATCAATATATAAATGTGCATTCATCTTTACCATTTTATATTTATTTAGTTGACTAGTGGTATACAATGATTAAAAAATAAACATTAATGGCATTAACCAAAACACTTACTTTGTTATATTAAGAACACATTGCTGCGGTTATATTTGACGTCGTCTCTTTACATTTTCACAGCGATCAGCTGTAAAATGTTTTGGTCCCGCTCGATTTTCGTTGACTTTGAGTAAAATAATGTAAAGTTTTCATAAGATCCTCTGGGGTCAATGTTTTAGCATGAGAAGCTTGATGCTGTCTGGAGAACAAGCAGCCGAGTGCCTCTCGCGGAAATTATTAGATGTTGATGGCTTACGTTTCTTTCCCGTCACAGAAAACCATCACAGGTTTAGCAATGCTATTAAAGTATTATTTTGTTTTGTTTGTTGATCACGAAGTACAAAGTAGATGAGGAAAATTAGGATTCCGTGTACTCAGCGCGCCGCCATGTTTGTTTACAATGCGTGAATGGTCCGCTGTAATATCAGGAATGGATTTATTGCGTTCTGTAAAAAAGGAGGAGTGGCGTTTGTCGCATTTTGGGAACAAAGGGAGAAAAGATGACAGAATATCACGGCGGGTATTGGATTTTGCGTAAAATTAATTATTTACTTTTAACTACTGACCTGATATAATACTGATTTTGGCAGTAACTCATTTTTTTCAAAAATGGCGTTTATTGCGTTTTGGAACCAAACTCTTCATATTCCATTTTATTTTGGCTAGCAGTGGGTTACTCATAGCCCGACTATATCAGGTCTATAACCTAGATGGTGGCTTGCTGGGTGCAAAGCGACAGCCTGACAACCACCCAAAAGACCTCAGTAATGCTCACATTTTCTTCAGAAGTCAAGCTGTTTAAAGTGATCTGAATACAAGCCAAAAAGACAAACCGTCCTATGCAGCTGAACTGTACTCCACAGATGTAATTTTAAGGGAAAGCAAAATATGGGAAAGAGAGAGAGAGAGTATAAAGTGAGATTTGCCTGCAGGGGTTTTTCATGATCCAAAGCACTGGTTGCAACCCTTGGCGAAGGAAGAATCGCATGCATATCTCTCTACATGATATTAGGGTAATGAGGCTTTGGGTGAAACTATACAGTGGGATACAAAAGTCTTACACCACTAATGCTTTTTCTAATTTAATACATTTTGTTGTTTAGAAATTAATTTAGATTTTTTTAAATTTATCAAAGCCTTATTTTGCCCTTAACAGCAGGCTTTTGGTTTGGACTACACAAGTATGTGCAAAACCTGATGATTCATGTAATCTCAGCTCATGATTCGATGTAAATATGAATGCCAGATTATCCCCACCATACACCTGTGATTGGATTTATATCATGTTTGCGCTGAGATGCAGATGTTTCCCTGATATGCACATAGCAGAGGTGGTTGTCCATCTGTCGTGCTCTGTGGTAAGCTGAATGGTGTCAGCGCTTTAAAACCACTACACACAACATGGCTGCGGCCAAACACATCAATATAACTGATATCTGATCTTTCTTGGGCTTGGGTTCAACTATTGCACTGACTAGACAAATACAAACATATTTGATCCTGTCACCTCTTTTTAGTACACACTCTACACACGCTCACAGAAGCTGTATTGAATGATGCTCATTTTTGAGCTAAAAGCAAATTATACTGGTTTCTTACTTTGTCAATGCAGCGTTTTGGATTAAGATGCGTTCAGCATTGTGCTCTGAACAGCTGTGCTATTGTGACACTGTATTTATTGCTGAACAGCATGTGAAGAGTTCACAGTTCATCACAGCGGTGATGCAATCTGATCCACAGCTATCATAACATTCATATGACATTTAAAGAGATCATTAAATTAAAATGAGTTTTGTTGCTTTTGCATGTGTAGTACTCGCTTTGGGATCGTGCATTAGTGCAGAAAAGTTGACAGGCGTTGACAAAAGTAACTTATTTGACATTCTCAATAAAAAAATACAGTTTCCTTTCCCGGAAACAGATTGAACGCACTGATGACTCATCGTGCACTCGTGGAATTTTTGTCCAATCAAATGCTTCCTGGAATACAGATGGTCTCTTTCCCTACTACCACATGCAATTAACTAGCAATAACATGTAGCACATCTATAGTAGGTTCATATGTGATGTAAACCAAAAGTTATTGTCTATTTTAAAAAAAGAGACAAGCACAATTTCCTGTTCTTATAGGAACATCAGCACAGGAAGGATCACTATTTGTTTATTAACCCTGGTGCCTTGTTCCAATTCACTACCCTTCCGTGTTGTTGGCGGCCAAAAATGGCCACTAAATTAAACGGCTGTAAAAATGTATCAGATTAATATATTTTTTAATTTTTTGATCAACAGTAAAAATGACAAATTTTACCTCTTTGCAAAAGGTAAAAACCACAAAGAATCAAGAATGCATGGTAATAAGGTGTCATGGCTCTGCAATCAAAAAATGTTGTTATAATGGAAGTCAATGGGGAAAAATTGGCCACAAACATGGGAGAAAAAAATTAAAGCTGATGCTGCACAAAAACTAAAAATGCATCAAAGCCAATGTTTTTACCAATCTTTGACATGCCCAAGACTGTAAAAAAGGTAAAGGAAAATCCAGTCCACATTCACTTTTTATATTGAAAATCAGTAATTTTGTGTGTTTTTTCCCAAATCAGTGACACTACTTATAAACTTGGCAAAAAAAGAGTTAAAATCATGGAATTTTTGCAAACATTTGGTAGTTTTGATCAGTACTGAGGTTGATTAACAGATTTATGCAAAAAAAAAATGTGAAAAAAATTAATCCAATAAATTTTTACAGCAGTTTAATTTAGTGGCCTTTTTTGACCGCTAATAACACGTTAGGGTAGTAAATTTGCCCACGGTATATTGTTACGTTTTTGAAAAATTTCAAAGCATTTTCTTAAAATATGTGTAAATATAAGATTCGTCACCAAAAATCATGTAATTTGCTGAAACACAGAGAAAGTTGTGGCCAAACAAAGACAAAAAATTGCAAAAATGGCCAAAAATGGCCCCAACAACACATAAGGGTTAATCCTTTTGCAAGGTCCTTAATGGAAAGTTTTAAATTACATATCAGAGCAATTTTCTGCTTTTGCATAGTTCAGGAGACTTAATCAAGTTCCTAGTTCTTATTTATTAACTTTGTCTCGTGTAAAATACTTTTTCATTAAGTCATTGGGTCTCTTTCACTAATAATTGCGTACGTTTGTCATATTTATATGCACACTTGAACTTCTCACAAAAACTTTATCATTAAGTGCACACCAAAACTTTTACGCCCGCGGCCGGCACATGTTTTCAATTGTTTCCAATGGAAGCTCAAGGTTTTTCAAATAAGCCAGCAGCTATTGGTTTTCTTCCGTTCTGAAAACCGGCGCCCGGCGTTTTTTCCGCGCTGAGCGCCGAGAGTTGAAAATTATTCAACTTTGGGTAAAAAGCTCCGCTCGTCAATGTCAGTTTTCACGCGGCCGTCCAATCACAGTGGAGGAGGGGCGGGACAAGTATCACAGCAACCAACCGGCTCACACCTTACTGTAAGTATCAGAGCTACCAAAGCACTTAGCTGAAGAAAGCTGGCATTCGGCTTTGTCTAGGCGTTTTCAGCCACGTTTAAAAGTTTTGGTGTGCACAACCCCTAAGTTGGCATTTTGGCATTATGTAATTGTGTGCGTACGCATGCTTAATGAACGAGACCCAATGTTACTACCTTAATCTCTTAAGATAAAACAAACGTAGAAGTAAAAGACACAGTGGTTGGGAGCATATAACATAAACAGTTCAGTAAGCATATACAATTATAATAAATGTGTACAACATAGCTAACATTGTTTTATCACATGCACATTGTTTATATCATGTGTCGTCCTGGCCAATGTTAGCTCACTAAAACATTACTGAAATATCTGAAACAAAAGACAAATGAGACAGAAGTCTCCATTTGCTCTCCATATAATCTCACAAATTTTAGTTTTTTTTTCAGTGCAATAGGAAATTATTGTACAAGAAATGCTATCTGCATGCTATCTTGCCACTTATCGCTTATATTTATTTGGAAATGTGTAGATGTGTTATTTATTCCAAGAAAAAAATCTACATTACAGAGCTGTAAATAACAATGAGGGGAGTGAGTAACATGATCGGTGTGAGTGAGTGTGTGTGTCATGGCCAGGTCATCAATCAGCAGGCCCATTGATTTAATATTGATCAGCGTGGGTCATAATTCAGTGTCTCTATCACACGCAGTCTTATCATCAGATCCACAACAACCGTAACCTCTCCTTTTAAATACAGAATAGATGTCGTATAAATACTTACAAATATAAACGCTCCCTTACTGTCTCTCGTTCTCCCAATGAATAATCCCAATCCAATTTTCACCCAATCAACTGTGATGGCAGGATCACCAGTGTTTGTTCTTTCACCGAAAGCGTCTGATGCCATATTTCGTTTGCAACATCGACCAACTTGTTATTTATTTATAAACATTTGCATACGCCAAACCCGCCACTAAACGAATCTACATTATATACTGGTGTCAAGCTTCAAATGACTATTGAACTGTTACCATCCTTTTGTTTTGCTGAGCACCTTATTGATCGTATTATAGGGATTTTTATTCAGAGTACAGCCTTGAATAAAAACCAATCCGAACCCCCTACGACGTGACCAATGAATGGCCCCACCTTTGCATCTGAATGGATCATCAAGGTTATTTCAGAGTCGAACAACCAGCATCAGACTTCTTATACACATACAACTACATTTAATAATGCAAATACTGATGGCATATGGCAGCAACAGAACTGTGTTAAAGTTTAGGTAAGTTTGTGTAAATAAAACTGCATCACAGGCCCTAAAAAATTCGTCTTTGTCTATTAGCGAGACCATTTGTATTCCAGTGTACTGCACAAAATAAATGGACCAAAATATGGATGACTCACGATGCACTACACAAATTTTTTAGTATCAAATGCTCTCTAGAATGAGAATGTGCCGGCCCCTGCAAGCAGAAAAGCACGGTTCATGACGTAAAAAAGCCTATAAGCTATTTTTTAAATGGAAAGTTTAAGCGATATTAGTAGTGCTGTTCTGCACACACACCCTAATATCTATTAAACAACTACTACTGCATATGCATACTATAACATTACCATTAGTATTCACACTCAGCATTGGCTAAAGTCACTTTGGCTGATTTGTTTAATTAATCCAATTTAAAATTCGTAGACAGATGGAGAACCTTTATGTACCAATACAGGGGATAATTAAAGGTGCAACTGATGCTTGTCAAAGGAAACCTTTCCGATTAGCTTCAATAACTTGGAGACAGCGAGCGAGCGAGACAGATAAGATAATTACGCTTTCTTCCAATCCTTCGGCTCTAGAGCACCTTTACACATCCTGAGACGTGTCCAAAAGTCCCACACTAAACACCCACCAAATGTTGCACTGAACTGTGGTAAAGAGGCCAAATCCAGATCCAATAAATCCCTCCACAACCTGTGAATGATTTTCATCGCTTCGGTTGGTGTTGGAATCCCCATCAGTGAGCGTGTGCTGGACGATGCTCTGATGAGATTCCCCGGCAACGCATCGGCGCTTGGCACGCATTAACGCTGGAAGCGATGAGTGCGGGGAGCGTGTATACCTCCACAATGATGTCGGATGCATTACTCACTGCAGTGGAGACACTGTTTCCCTGGGTTGTTGTGGACAAATGGGATTTGTCTGTGATTTTTGTCATCTGGACCCGTCTTTAGAGCACAAAGGCGGAACAGAAGTAGGATCTTAATCAGCATGATACAAAAATGTGTGTTTACACACGTCTAATGTGGCAGACACAATCTGTTTACAGAGGAATTTGGTGACATCCGATAGAATTGTCATTCTTTGCAATAGAAGTTGCTCGGTTGGCGTGTGATTCCTATAGGACAAATGTGTCCTGTCTGCTCATCATTTTTTTAAAGAGCACCTATTATCCAAATCCCGATTTAACATTTATTTTGATGTGTAAGTGTGTGTTAGTACATGTTAACCAAGTGCGAAGTTACAAATCACAAAGTATACGATGACGCGAGTTATCGTCTCCAACTGAAATTTATTTTCTTGGACTACAACGAACACAAGGATTGTAGACAACAGTTTACTTCCTCAGCCTGTTGACGTGGACACGATATGCGTTATCATAACCGCCCGCTTCTACCTCACAGCCTGTAACGGTATATTCAAACGGGGCGTTAGCGTTGATGCTTCCCATTCACTTTTCATGGGTGACGTCATGCGTTGCCGAACTAAATTGTGGATTCGTTGGCACTGCACTACTGTCTTTGCTCTTTAAAATAAAATAAAATAATGTACTGAATTAAACTGAACATATTAACGACGAATTACGCACTCTGTGTGTCTGAGCGGGAACAGTTTGAGTCAGAAACGGAAATGGCAGGCCAGAGATTGACATTTTTGCGATCATGAAAAACACCTGCAAGGCCTGAAAGAGATCAAGCCTCAGCCTAGTAAGAAAAAGTAACGCAAAAGTAACTTAAAAGTAACGTAAGCATTACTTTCCATAAAAAGTAACTAAGTAACGCAATTTATTGTAATGCATTACTTGTAAAAGTAACTTTCCCCAACACTGGTGTAGGGTAGCGCTTGTTTATCATTTCTACGATCACAAATGCAGACATGATTTTATGTTTTAGTATCCCTACTTTACCAATCCGTTACATTCTGCTTAAGCCGCAATGACAAAGTTGATCGATCAGCTCGGTCATCTTCCTTTTTTTGGATTAGATTTGGGCTCGTATTGATAATTAAAGACGATATAAACTCCTGTCAGTATTGCATTGGGAGCTGATCTTCCAAATATGGTAAGGAGTGCACATTTCTGAGGTATTCAGACCAATCACAACGTACTGGATAGCTGGCCAATCGAAGCAGAACGCGCCTTTCAGAGCGATGATTTCAAAATCAATCAGAGGCAGGGCATAGAGGAGCAACAATAATGTACAATATGTGTAAAATAATGTGATTTTGAACCATAAACTACGCAAACACATTTCATTACACCAAATAAACGAAATTAACGTTCTGTTTAGCAACGTACTAGGGGCTCTTTAAGCACCTTTATTCTTATTGTGCGTTCACACCAGATGCGGTAGAGGTGGTAAAAACCTGCTTTTTACGCTTAGTTTCACGCTTGAACATTTTGAGTTTACTCACTTGATTCGCACGTGAAAACCGTGTGTGAAATTCTAGTCATTCGAGACATTCACGTGGAAATTAGCTTCATGGGAGGGGCTTCTGTGACTCCGCTCGATTCCTGAAATCGCATCACTACTAGAGCAAACTCCTGATTGGTTAACGCGGCGCGAATATCAGCCAAAGTTCAGATTTTTCAACTCACGCGTTTCCCTGCCGCAACGCTCAATTCGCGTGAAACGCGTCATTCGAAACGCGAATTCTGCGCGTCCCACGCCATTCTCGCACACACCGCACCACAGGATGCCTATTTCGCGTCTTGGCATTGACTTAAAATGTAAATTACTTGCCGCTTCTTCTGTGAACGCACAGTTAAGAGTGTATTGTTGCAAGCAGACTGTGAATCCAGTGGATTGGTGTGGACAAAGGTGAATTAAAGATCCCACTGCAGGTATGCAACTGTATACACACAAAACACATGCACACATACACAGCTTTTCTTGTGTATGCATGCAACCCATTCTCTAATATTACAAAAACACGTTCTCTTTTATTTCTTGGTTTCCCAGTCCCATTATTTCCTATTAGGGCAAAAAATTTATTCTGCTTTCAGAATCTGAATCTCTCAATGTTCGCATGATGACATCTAGATCTTTGAATATTTTTATGTGTTCGGAACTGCTTGTTAAAGCTGTTGACTTTTACATGCAGGTGACAAAAAAGAAAGATTTAGTTTCTTCATCTCGGATGTTTTTCGCAGACAGCAGTAAGATAAAAAGCAGATTATACTCCTAAAAAATACTGAATAAAAAGTAACATGCATGTCTCAATGTAACAAATATTTGTCAGACATTTCAGTACAAACACTTCACAAAAAAAATCTGAGTAATCCAAGCTTTGCTATCTACGTTACTGGTATATCTCCATAATACATAAACAATTTTCTCATCTATTTAAATTTCTCCCAAGGAAACATCAGAGACAAAGTTTATAATTTAATGAAGCATAACTGAGAACTCAGCTGTGCTGAGTGCTAAGCAATAAAAGAAAACACCAATGGATGTATCATCCCACTTCAATCTATAGCACTTAAGAAAGACTGATTTATTATCTCACTATAATGGACAAACAGACACATTAACACAGAATGAGCCACTATAATGCAAAATTGCTATTAGTATTAGGAGACCTACTGTGTATATGATTTCATCATTAAAGAGCTCTCATCTCTGGAACAAACACACTTATACACGTTGCATGTCATCCTCCCCTGACTGTAATAACCCATTCGGAGAGCTGGCACAGTGAGACATTACCCAGCAGTCTCTGCACAACCCATTTACAAACTGCAGTGAGCACCATCTATCAGAGACTTTAGCACATGCTCAGATTGTTGCCTGTGCAGTTTCAATAAGAATCACTGACTGTGGCGTGTTAAATATTTCTTGCGCTCACAGGGGGCTTTAGCGTGTTCCTTTTAGATGTTTTGTATGCACTAAACATGCGTAATATACCCTAAACTGAAAATCATATTACTATTAACAGATTATCTTCTTTATTAGAAGATAAAAAGAGAGAAGGATCCCAAGGTAAACCGGAGAACAGGTTACATAAAAAGAGCATCTTATTTGGTTGTACTGCACATTTACTTCATCCTTTAAGCTTCATGAGACCCTGCACAACTACGGAAGATGGATACAGGTGATTAATTTCAGTTAGCCAGGCTTAAGATACTTGGCGGAGCGCAAGTAAAGTATTTGCTTTTGTGTACTCAAAAAATATGTTTAGTAAGTAAGGGAGGATGAAATGAATGAAACACAGATTTACAAAAAAAACTTACCGTCCTCAGTGGGGACGTAAACGTTGAGGTAAAGACAGTCTTCACTCTGGTTCTGCACATATGCTGCGGCTGCATCCAGGTTGTCCGTGAACCATACGGGAAGCATGATCTCAGGCAACACCCCATGGATATTCTGAGGGCACACTGGTGCAAACTGGGTAGCGTTACGGATCTCCTGCCAGGACCCTGGTGCCTCCGGAGGCTGGAACCGTCTTTCGCCTATAGGGGGGGTGGCGTAGGGGACGCCCAAGTACTGCTCGACCGGGCCTAGGATTTCGTTGTTCAACTCTTTGCGTATGCCCCGAATCTTTCCGTAGCCTGTGGTGACCATGGGGTGCTTGGCGGCGGTGAGGTCTGCCCGCTGGCAGGAGGAGAGCGTCAGACGCAGCGCCAGTCCCAACAGCCACACTATGCAAGCGTCAGATACGCGGCGCGGGCAGGAGCGTCCTGACTCCCGACGCGATGGTGCCACGCCCACCAATGACATGATTCTACTGGGGTCAGTTACGCCCCAGTGATGGGTGAAAGATGCGAAACAGAAGAGCGTGAGGGAGTTTTTAGGCCGCCCTGATGACGACAACGTTGGGGTGCAGTATATGAAGAAGTGAAGGAGGGAGATTCCTCAGTGGAGCGAACAAAAGGCCTGCTGACTCAGAAGGCTAAAGAACTTCATGGTGATGTTACTTCAACACGCTTTCGGTTGCGTCTTGCTTATTAGTTTCCTGCAGAGAGACAGAGAGAGAGAGAGACAGAAGCAGAAAGACAGATATCATTAAAACATGCATACCAGAACTATCAAACACAATGAAAGGTAATTACAGTATTGCCCAAGGTTTAAAAATCATATCAACCACAAACATGCGAAACGCGAATCGAATTAAATATCATTTGTTTCTGCGTGCATATCATCTTTCTTAATGTTTGTTTAATATCTTGGTTGAAAATTTGTATTTCTACTACCCCTGAAGTCTTTCTGGAGTATTCTCCAAAGCGTACAATTACAGATGCGTATCTGGACCATGGGCCGCGAATAAATGTTGTAGCAAGGTGCGCCACAGCGACACGTGTTTACGCTTGGGCACCGGGGGTGTGAAACATTGAGCGTACTGCCTAATTGACTTCCTCCGAGGAGACGACTGTACCAAGCGTATTCATGCCGCTGGTCTAGATTCTTGGTTCCACTTGACTTATCTGTGCTAGTTTCAATCGGTAGATGGGGACATTTGGGTGTAATAACTGTCTGCCATAACAGTCTATGACACAAATACAGACGTCTACAGGCAGGAATTAACTGCATGACAATGATCAATGAGACAACATTCAACTCAAGGGGCAGCATTTACCTCCATTTTGGCACAAATGAAGACATTATGAATAAGGCATGGCGGCATAGATACAGGCAAATGTATAATCAATTTTATAACAAGATTATTTTGTGTGTTCTTCCGCAGGTCATGCATAGGACGGGAATCAGTTGTTTGGGAATGATGATGTCATATGGAAACTGTACCGGCACTTACTGACAAATATAAAAGTACTGCATCTTTAAAGCTGTAATCCGTAACTTTTTTGGAGATAAAAATACATGGAAATTAGTTACTAAGCAAGAATATAGTTCAAAACGGTGTCTTCTCACCTTATGCTGATTTGCAATGGTAAGCGTACAATAATGATTTATAATTTGACCCGTAGGATACGATTTTGCGGTAAATCATTTTAACATCATTTGACTTCGACCCACGTAAAAATAAGTATGATAAGCAACCAAAGATGGTGATATAGGGGCACAAGTTGCATATTGCAGCTTTAAATTGAAATGAATGCTGGAGGCAACTGTGAGGAACAGTGTGTCTAACCACAACATAAAGACACACGCTACATAAAATGTGTGACTGCAGAAAATTGCATGCAAACCGGTCCATAAAGGAACAGACTGTACAGTATGTACTTACTGTAGGCTCATAAAAAGTAAGCTTGAACACTGACTTTTCCTGTGTGGATTTACACACTTGTTCCTGTACCAATTATGGAAAAGTTATAATGGAATTCTGTGCATTGATATAGAGGGATAGTTCACCCCAAAATGATAATTTACTTTTGTTGTTTGTAAACTGTTTAAGTTTCTTCATTTTTATGAACACAAAAGAAGATATTTTAATAAATGATGGCAACCACTGACTTCCATGGTAATAAAAAAATACTATGGAAGTCAGTGCGTACAGTCAACTGCAAGCTTACCATCATTTATCAAAATATCTTTTTTGTGTTAATCAGAATTTTTGGATTAACTATCACTTTAACCCTTTGTGCATTGTTCAAATTTACTATTCTTAATGTTGTTAGTGGACAAAAAATCTAAATTAAAAGTCTAAATTAAACTTAAATAAACTGCTATATTAATCTAAAAAAAAAACTGGTGCGCGAGGGAGGTGCTCTCTCCTTAATAATAACCATAACCATACACACACACACGTGCACACACACACACAACAAAATGCTGTTATATTCTATATAACTTAATGTACAAGCCCGAAATTAAGCTCTGTTTTTGCACAGGCCTACTAAAGGGTTAATGCTGCTGCATGGTGATAAACATTAAAAATGACAAATTTTACCTCTTTGCAAAAGAAAAACTACCAAAAATAAAAAAAATGCATGGTAATAAGATTTCATGGCTCTTCAATTAAAAAAAAATGTCTTTATAATGGAAGTCAATGGGGCAAAAAACGACCACAAACCATAAACGAGGGAGAAAAAAATAAAATCTGATAAAATCTGCACCAAAACTTAAATGCGTCAAAGCCAATGTTTTTACTAATCTTTGACAAGCCCAAGACTGTAAAAAAGGTGAAAAAAAATCCACTCTACAATCACTTATCATTTTGAAAATCAGTCATTTTGTGTGTTTTTCCCCAAATCAGTGCCACCACTTATGAACTTGGCAATTAAAGAGTTAAAATCATGAATTTTTTTGTAAACATTTGGTATTTTTAATCAGTACTGGTGTTGATTATATAAAATAGATCTGATACATTTTTAGAGCATTTTAATTTAGTGGCCTTTTTGTCCATTAACAACACAAACGGGTAGTAAATTTTCCCATGGTATATTGTTGAGGTTTTTTATTTCTTAAAATATATGTAAATAATGTATATATAAGATTTGTTACCAAAAATCATACCATTTGCTGAAACACAGAGAAAGTTGTGGCCAAATAAAGTTAAAAAAAGCCCAAAATGTCCCCAACAACACAGAAGAATTAAATATGGTAAAATGTGAGTGCTTATTGATATTTAAAATATAAAACCAGCCCATCCATAGACACGTAAGGGGCTGGGTAGAAGTTGGTAAAAGATATGTAATAAAATTCTCCAAAAAAAACCCAAAAGTTTTTCAAAGTGGCTGTCAGATGAGGTTTAAAGGACAGGATAAAGCAATCACTACCAACCGACACAAGTCAAGAAAACTTTCAAAAGATGTAGGCTGACTTCTCAAGAACAGAATGCCAGCGTGTGTGGGAGGTATTTGAGTGTAGTTTGGACACCACGAGGGCTGTAGAAGTGCTTTAAGCTGACAATCGTCTCACCAGTGATGATCAGAATCTACACTGACAATATCAAGACTGAGGCAAACCTCCGCTCACAGGCCCTGAGCAAACTGCTCTTTTCTGCTGATCAAAGCCTTGAGACTTTATTGAGGAGTAAATGTATGCTAAAGCAAATGTGTGCACAGCCGCAAAGAACTCTGATCGGGACAGCTGAAACAACATGTACAGTTGCGCGGGGAAAAGAAACCATCTTAGTGAAACATCTTGTCGGCATCCTCACAGGAGATGGAAGATTTTACAAAGAAATCAGGAGTCAAGAGCGAAGACAGAGTCATCTAGCGTGTGCTGTTCTTCAAGCACTCGGCATCTCCATGGCAACCAAAGCCTCAGCCAGTCGACACCAAACCTGGACGGACACACAACACCTGGAGTAGAAAAGCACCAGATGCGGAAGATGAATAAGGAAAATGTATGCAAGGAGATAATATATACACAAATATAAAGCTCACAACCAGATGTTCCTACAGTATATATACCACTTAAGGAAGTCCAAAATGATTTTAACAGTCAATACCATTACACATCATAAAAAAAATATGACATTACAGAATGATGACATCATTCAGGTGTACTGTAGGGGTGCGCGGTGCAAAAACTAATGCGGGTTAGTTGTAACACAGATTGTTTACATTGTTGCAAAAGGTTGAGAGTTTTGTTTTTCCTGTATTTTTTCACGCTGCCAAAAGACAATCTTCCACAAATTATTGGAAATGTATAATGTTTTTCCAGAAGGTTATTGATGAACGAGTGTTTTGGTGGCATGTAAGTAAATTTTCTCATCATATGTTTTTTTCGGTTTCTAAGTTGGGTGTGTAAGATACCAAATCCAATGCTATGTCATCTTAATCAGTGTCTTGTTGACTAAAACATCGCATTGTTTTAAAATATATCTGCAGCTCTTAGTAACTTTTTTGGTGGGCTTGAAAATATTTTTGATATATTTTGAAATATTTCAGCACTTACGACATGAAAACCGCTAACGTTAGCGTAATTCTTGCCGTTGTTTTAAATAGGCTACACACGAATGATTGCTGGCTGCCAACAAAATAAATGTGCCTGTCTTATCAAAAATCGTGTGTCATATTTATTTTTGTTCATATCTTTAATATTAATTGAATAAAGTCACGTGAAAGATTGAAATCATAATAAAATGAATGGCTAAAGTCAAACTTTGATGCTCATTATCTCAGAATTTGATATTTGAAACTGTAGTATGGTTATTACAGACTGGGTCACAAGTTTTGTCATAATTGTGCTGCTTTTTCTCACATATTTAGACATTTTTATCCATTTATAATTGAACTATTGTTAGAAAGGGCTGGATGAAAGATTACAGCGTGGATACCTGTCTATTATAGACAGATACATAAACACTATCCACTTCAAGTATATAGACAAAATAAATTTGAAATATTTGCCTGCAATCTTAATTTTTAGGAAGTGTTACAACTTCCCCCTGCCTGTTACAATTAACCCCACCTATGGGGTAAGTTGTAACGTTTGCACTTCTGTCACATTTGGTGTAATTCTCCAAAAATGGTAAGCAATAGAAATTACTAATAAGTTAATAATTTAATTAAACCCCCCAACAACTCCACATTTACTTAACTTCATACATTACAGGTACAGCAAACTTAAATATTTTTTTTAAATATTAAATAATTTAATATTATATAAGTTCATATATATATATGACATTTCTGTCCAGTATATTAGAAAATACACACTGTGGACATGAAAATGAACTGCCTAATACGAATGGCCCACTTAGCAGACTCAATTGTTGAAGTAACTAACAGACATTTATTGTGGTGAATTAACACTGATGGCAATTTAATTGCTGGAGGTCACCATGTCGCTGCACTGTTGGTTGCTATCACTCATTCCTACTCAACCGTAAGGAGACAAATCACATGATCTGTACCGTCTGCATTCCCACTGGCGACTGTAGCATAGCATCACTTGTCATTTGCATACAATAGTTCAATTCCTGTTGCCTCAAATCGCCAACTCTCATTGTAAATGAATGAGTACCGGTTGCTTTGCTAGTGGAAATCGTCTGTCAGTGTAAATGTCCCTTCTCAGGAAATCTTTTACACTCCCCATAAAGCAATCCGGGATTGGGTGCCTTCCTCAAGGCCACAATGGTGATATCTCATGACTCATGTCATGAAGGAAAAGAACCAGGGACCTTCTGGTTACAAAGCCTCCGTTTCAATCACTGCATCATCAGTTGTGCCATATGGAAACTGAGCAGAGGAAGGAGGAACAACAAAAAAATTGCTTCTGCTAAACTAAAATCCAAACTACAATGTACTAAATATATTTTTGTGAAAGAAAAAAAAAGAAAAATTGCGATGCCTCAAAGTTTTGAATAATTCAAACATAATCTCAATGTAATTGTATCATGACCCAGATATTGATATAATAGCGGGTTGCCAGGTCCCCACTGATTCCCACCCCTATTTTGAATGCCAGAATATCCCAACATATCAATATTTATGAGACACAATTAGGGCCAAAGTTTCACCCTCTGCTAGCGGGACTTCATAAATATGCAGTTTTTAGCTGACCCCCCACCTTGAAATACACAGGCGCACAAACCCGCATACAACCTGCTGAGGTGCCTTGTTACATCACCGCCAGCGTGTGGTCATAAATCAACAGCTTATAAAGAAAGCAGAAAAAGACAGCATGCTTTCTCAGCTCCCTGGGTAAAAGGTTTCCCAGCTCATCAGTATCAGGTCGTTGTTATGATATGTGCACAGTATACTAGTGAAAATGTCTCCCAGTCATGTGATCAAGACCTCCGAGAAGATAAAATGTATGTTGTATCTTAAATGGTACATCAAATTCTGCACATAGGCAGCTGACGTGAAAAGTCAAGCATTGACAGCAGCATAACATGCTATACATTACCTTTTTTTTATTAAACAGAATGGAATACGATTTATGTATTGGTAGATCTTTTTATCCAAAGTGACTTCAATCTAAAAAAAATTATCTGTGTGTTTATAGGATTGAACCCATGATCTTTGTGTTGTAAGGAAAGTTCTCTACACCTGGGCTATTGCTGAGTTTTGTAAAGAATTGCTAAATTGGTAGGGTGTTGCGCCAAGGAACTCACAAACTGATAAAACATCTTGAAAGCACTGTAAGTTTGCATAAAAATAAAATGCATAAATGTGAATAGATACAATTTATTTGTCACGCCGCATGACTATTTAAGCAAATTACAAAAAGGTGATTAAAAAAGGTGAAAAACTTCACAACATATAAATATAGGCAAAATAGAAAGAGTGAGTGAGGTTTATACTCACTTTTTAAATCGCATCTAATGGGACATACACACCAAATGTGAATTCAACATTTTGCGCGAGTAAATTACATACACACAAAAAAAGGCTGGATTTACTTAAAAATATAGTGCTTATTATTTTTGCATCCATTTTTTTTGCATGCACATTTATGCAATTGCTTAAAATTTCAAGTAAAACTTACTTAAAAAAAGTGGATGCAAAAATTATGCACTATATTTTTAAGTAAATCCAGTGTATTACCTTTTACTGTCTAAAAAGTCAATGCAAAAACGCGTATAGATGCAAACATGTGGGGCGTTGCATATAACGCAAACTGGATGGCGCATTTGCCGCAAAAACATGTGCTATTCACCTAAAACGCATCTTTACGCAAGTTAAAAATATATTCAAAAATTAGCATGACGCAAAGTTAAATCCAGCAAGTAACCGAGGAACGGGATGCTTCGTGGTTGGTGTGTATGGAGCATAATTCTTATTTCTGAACAACTACAAGAAACAACAGATTTTCGTCAAACAAGTACTATAATTAAAGCTGCAATTGAGGAGATCAAATGCAAAAGCAGCTAAACATCACCTCCATCAAAAAAATGAGATAATGATATTGACCGAATGCTCCTGGCATGTAATATATGTTCATCAAATAATTTTGCTTCAAATCCGCTTAATCACAAACTCAGACTATTCAGAAATACGTGCTTGTTGGCAGAATCTGCTAAACACCACAGCAATTTTTTTTAGCAACGTCCTCTTGAATGATGATGTGCAAAACGACTGTTGAGCACATTTGGACCTGAATACAACCCACCTCTTAATTTTTATATTCTGACTTTCATCATTTGCAGTGTTTCTAGTTGTATCTTTAGTGATCTTGTAACTGTTAATATAACTATTTAAGAAGAGTTTTTTGCCAATAAAGTTTGCATGCACTTAGAAGATTTGGCCGCGAAAGGCACATTTTTTAAATACCAATGAAATGACTAAAGTGACATTTGCAAAAATAAGGCATTTCAATTACTGACTAATAACCTTTTCATTGCCATTAAAGTGAAATTACTGAATCTATACATAATTGCCCGATAAAAAGTTCCCATTTACGAAAACATCAGACGCACTTAGAGGGTTTTGCAAATAAGTTAAGTTTTTTAATGACATGAATTTACATTAAATGAAGTCAAACAGAAAATTGTACTAGGCAGTTCAAAAACATTATCACTAAATCATTATTATATACTTATCGTTTCGAATCACGGTTTCAGGGTAAGATCAGGAACAGTTTTGAACACTGATTTTTATGTAATTGCTCAATAACGTGATTTTAAACCAAAAAAAGGCCAGCACTTAAGTTGAAGGTATACTAGGGCCATCTGCATGGCGTCATTTTCAGCATGGTGCGTAGCCGCGGTGAAGTCCAAGTGAGTTACTTTGAAAGCTGCCCGGAAGTGTGTGCGCACGAGCCAAACGCGGAAAAAAGTATGTCCGGCCCTTTATACAGTCATACTTTCAAATTAGCATAAAGTTAAATGTTCATATTATTTTTAAACCCTCCCACAATATTCTTAGAATAAACACACCAGAGATGTTTTTATTATGGCAAAGACAAAATCTCCAAACGAGAGGCTCGTAACTTTCTTTTTAGCAATCCCTAGGCAGACCTTAATGTGAACAGCTCTGTTCTGACGTTTCATTCATTGTTGCCCGGGCTTGCAAAACACAAAAGACTAAAACATCCTTGATCAATTGGCTAGGACGTGCACATATTTCATTTCCTGTAAGGACACTGGGGAGCTTCCTAATGCTATGGGGGCAGTATGCAATCAGCCATCCAAAACACACAGTTACACAGACAGTTTCTCTGAGGGAGAGCTTTATTGATAAATCTGAACATGGTCAGTTCATAAATCACTCAGACAATTTCTCAGTTCCTTTAAAAATATGTGTGTTTGTGTAGTAGCGTGTATGTGTGTAATGGCCCAGCTGAGTGCAAGAAGCCCACGCGAGGCTCTTGATGATTAGCTGCATGTGGGCTAGGTTGGGCCCTCGGGGGCCTCGGTATGTCTGTGAGTAAACAGCGCAAGGCCTTCATGTGTTTCTTGAAGATGGATGCTTCGGCGGTTTGAAGTACAACTGAGTGTTGATTTTAGCGATAACATAAATGTTAAAAGACAGACCTACAGTACAGTGAGCGTAGAGTTTGTTAATTGGTGGTATATGGTTTAGTTTCTGCAGCAACAGCTCACGTCAACAAAATGCTGCAAGGGACAAAGTCGTATCAGTCTCTCAAACTTATCTAGTGATGGGGACAAGACCGCCTATGCCGAGTCCGAGTCAAGCCCGAGTCTTTGAGAAAGCAAGTCCGAGTCGAGACCGACTCCTTTAGGTGTCGAGAACGAGTTGAGACCAAGACCATAAAAACATGTCAGTTTTCATATTCATAATTTAATATCACCCCAGTTAATAATCAACAGTTAGGCCTACAGACTAAGCTAGATTGGGAGTTGATTAGTGGAGCAGTCTTAACGTCTTAATATGGACTATGCTTTTAATATCATTAAAAAATCCCTACCACATGCATCATCTTCTGCTTATTTTTCAAGAGATAAATAAACGGCTCTGATGGCAGTACCTTTGCATTGCACCATGGGATGTCATTTTCAAATAATGCCCATCAACATTCCATTTTATTATTATTGTTATGTGTTGTGTGCTTTTTTATATGAACATAAAAAATGTCCTGGTCTCAAGGACTTGATCTGAAATTAACAGTCCTTCTCCTCTCACTGTGGTCCGAGACCGAGTCAAGACAGAGTCTTTGAAGGAACGAGTGCGAGACGAGTCCGAGAAAGCAGAAATCGTTCTCGAGACCGGTCTTGAGTACTACATCACTACTATGGTGGATTTCTATACTCAATATAATCAGTAGATTTATATAAACTGTGCTATAATATTAAAGTTGCAATGTGGGACTTTTAGAAGGATGTCTTGACAGAAACAAAATATAATATACATAACTATATTATCAGTGGTGTATAAAAACCTTATATAATGAAATATATTGTTTTTATTACCTTAAAATTAGCTGTTTATTAGAACCCGACAGATAAAAGATTTTGAAGGCAGATACCGATACAAATGTTTGTTGGTTTTAAAATCCGATTCCAATATATCGGCCGATATTTTTTTTTCAGAAACGCGCAACAAAACATTAACAGATTTCCCTAACATTAGTTATTTGTAGTTATTTATGAGTTTTGACTAAAATAATATGATAATGCACTTTAAAAAGAAACTTGTTTCTTTTATTGTCACAACAGATAAATAAATTGTATAAATTCTGATAAATAAAATGTATAAAAATACAAACTTAAGATATGAAACGTAAAAGCCTTTGAACAAAAACACAACAACCACCAAATCAAAGTTTCCAGTTTTAAAAGACTTGGTTCATAAATATAACTTTGAATAGGACTGGAGACAAATTCTGTGAAGTTCTGATAAATAACAACAGCAAAATATAAATTGCTGATCACTTGACTCAGGCAGTGGCTAGACGCCTAAATCTGGACCCCACCAGCAGCTTCTGGTTTAGAGCGCTCTGTCAAAAACACCAACAGTGAGGAAATATAATCAAGGGTGTTTCTTCCTTTTTTTTAAATATTAATTTATTGGCCATTATGAATGCCGATACCGATAGTTTGGAAATGCCTAATATCGGCCGATATAATATAACGCTGATATATCGGTGAGCTCTACTGTTTATCTACATACAACGCGGGTCTCTTTACAAGGAAATCCCCGATGTGTTTCTACAGTAGCCCTAAATAGACAAACTGTTCTACAGAGCGCATTTTGTTCCTACGTTATCTCAGACAACAACATGTTGTCCTGTGGCAGCAACAATACAGTAGCTTCTCTTTGCGTTTCGGAATTGCGGTTGGTTGCAATTCGTAATCTCACTGCTACAGTAGATGCTGCTAAAAACACATATTACACATTTTAGGGGCCATTCGCATATGGCGTCCTTTCCTCGCTCAAGTTCGTTATTTCAAATGTAGGCACGCGGTATGCACACTCATAATGGACGTGACGCAGCCGCAGCGCGCACACAGTGCAACACGCCTGTTTTATCCTGCCGCATTCGCACCATGTTAAAACATTTCAACTTTTCAGAATCCCGCAAGCGCACCGCAGGTCATGTGACAAGAACCTATGCGCCTAGCGTTTTCCACCCATTTCAGGCGCGACGTGAACAGCCCCTTAACTCTTTCACCGCCAGCGTTTTTAAAAAAAGTTGCCTGCCACCGCCAGCGTTTTTCATGATTTTCACCAAAGTTTAATGCCTTCCAGAAAATGTTCTTCTTTAAATATATAAACATACAATATACCAAATGAAAGAACAGACCCTCTGCTTTCAAAAAAAAAAAAAAAAAAACATTTCATCCTACCTTCAGTGGTTCTTTTGTAATCAGCTTTTGAATATGGGTAGGTTTCTGCAAAAACACCACATTTTGAGCAAAAAGCTGAGATAATTCCATTTTTGTGACGGACTTTTCATAGAGATCCCATTCAGAGCGATCTTTAAAACAGACACGGACATGCAGCCGCTTGCCATAGGGCAATACTTCCGGGTTTAAAAAGTTGCCCACCTGGTGGATAATAGCGGTATTGCGGAAAGACGGAAAATCTCGTCATTAGCAGTGAAGCGTTTTTGCTTGATTGACGAGATATCTCGTCAATGGCGGCGAAAGAGTTAAGCAGTATTTTTCTATACTTTTTATGTAAGCAATAAGGTACGGAGGATGTGCTGTTTCGAGGAATAATATGCGAAGTGGAGTGCCTGCAACCTCTTCAGCCGTGACTTATTCACGATCCAGCACAAGTCTTGAGTATTTTATTGCATGCATTTATTAAACGGTTACCATACAATACAGAGATTAGAAAAAGAATATGCACGTTCAATCACTAAAAGCCTTTTTTCGGCTGGGAAAAAAGTCTGAACAGCAACAGAATGCTTTACATATGTTTACGTGGCTAAAGGGTGTTTTGTAATACACAAAATCATTGGGTGCAGCAGTGATACCTGTGTTTCATCTTAAATAAAACACAGCTATTCACCAATCAAAATCAAGGACTGGAACTAACTGCTTTATAATTGCTTTTACCTCAGACCCATTTGGTTTGGTTCATGTCCTAGAACCCATTAATGAAGAATCTTTGTAAATCCCTATGAAAAAAAATGAAGATATTTTTTGTTTTTGATAGTTTTATATTTGACAGTACAGTGTAGAGATGACAGAAACTGATAAGAGGGAGTGGGAAGAGAGAGAGGCTGGGTACTTGAACTTGACCAAATTGCAACTGCGCCAGTCCACTGTGCTATTACAGACAATTACGTGTGTATATGCGTCAATTTACACAACGCTGTTACTGAGTGAACTTCATGCACACTTCTCCTTTTCACTGGTTTATACTGGTTTTGGGCTTGGATCTATTTCAGTTCAACGGATTCTGGAGATTAATGCAACTCTTGAGGTGAGTATAACAGAAACCTGCGAGGGCATGTACAGACAAATTTGAATTGCAAGCAGAATTTTAGCATTTGCTCAGTCGATATGAAAGTGACCCTAAACTAACTCAAAGGGCAAAGTCACCAATCCAACCCAATGAGAGAGAGAGATTCATCTTTCTCTCTTCAAAACAACTCTCTTTCATAACATGTCGTTTTTCTAGTACTTGCCAAATATCAAACCTGAGCAAAAAGTCCACCCAAAACACCATAGCAACTGCCTAGAAACCACCACTCACGCAAACACAAATCTAACATGCCTCTCTTTTTTAGTATTGTAATCAGCATTCTCATTTAAATAGCCATTCATTTTTTTAATCCCCTCTCAAAACATTATCCATTTACCAACGGTTAAATCCAGATCTGGCCTGACCTCTGTCATTCGCACACAGTCTAAGATAACAACCGCTGTCTCAGTCTTGACAATTTAGCGACGCTTTGCTACGTGACGCCGAAACGGTTCCAACCTTCTCCATCAGTCTAAAGTCGTTACTATCACCTCCAGGTGTGACCGCCTGCCCCGAGCCATCAGCCGCCGCTGTACGTCATCTACAATTTCCCGCTGAGGATCCGACACTGCCTAAACCAAACAATACCCTGGGGGGAACAGCACGACGTTGACAACCGCAGGGGTACAGTCAAGCACCAATTAGCTGCATGGGGTGAATATGGAAAGCGTTTTTTAGATACATGTTGAATTCTTAATAAAGGCTCCATTAGTTATTATGACACGAATCGATCAGCCAGCGCACCACGTCAAATACATTTATCACAAACTAAACAAGCTAATGGGCATTAATGAAGGTTGATAGGCTTAAAGTGGCTTATTAAAGAATGAGCAGAGATGTGGTTTTTGAAAGCCGGATTCATTTCGGCAAAAAAATTCATTTGGATGGTTTGTTTTAATGAAGCCGAAACATTTAAAAGTTCATGATGAATGTATGACAGATGTATTATGTGTGCTCCCAAATAAGAAGAAAGCATGATGGCATTAATATGAGTTCGACTGAAGAAAGGAAGTCAAATACACCTTGGATGATATCTCGGAAACTGGGAGTAAATGATTGGAGGATTTTCATATTTGGGTGAGCTAGTCCTTTAAGAGCCTACTCTTGTAATACTCTTATAAATGAAAAAAGAGATAGTTTAGGGAAGGGAAGTGGAATATAGAACTCAAACCAACAAAGTTTGAACAAATCATTAAAAAAAAGAGTTTGTTCAAAACACTTGTTTTATGAATCACTGATGTCTGAAGACTAATAAACTTAAAGTCCAAGTCATAAAACCGGAAACACAAGAGGGTTTGCACTCAAATGAGCATGAAATGGCCGCAGTGGAATTTCTAATAAAGACATGAAGCTATCATTTGCCTGTGCATTAGTAGGCAGTAATGCAGCCTGGCTCCTGTCTGGGCTAAGTGGGGGTCTAAATGCCCTTTTGCACGGCAATGACCGCACACGTGATCTCACACACATACTGTTCCAGAGTGTTTTTTAATAATGAGCCGTTCCTTTCGCATGGCCGTCATATCTGGCATTAATTCATCTGTGCTGGGATTCTCGCTGTGCTGGGCAAAGTCCATCTGTGCCTACAGTGCCCACAGCCCCGTCTTACTTTGTGTCAGCACCGAATGCCCACAGCACCTTCTGTCCTGCTGTCACGGAAGAGGGAATGGTTGTTTGATGGAGCAGTGGGCCTCCGGACAGACGCGGGGGTTCATTCAGCCAGACGAATGGTCAGAGCCAAGTGTGAAAAGGCGCATAGGAGAGATGGCATTTGAACAAATGGGCCACCACGAGACTCCGGCGGGCCGGCGGCGGCTCTGTGGATGCGACTTCTGGCCGGGCTGTCGGACCCGGCCAGTGCATCAGGGTATGTCGGTGGTTAACTAAGCGTAGGACACACTAGAAGACACATGGGATTATTTGTGAAATGTTAGCTGTCATGTCTACGTGGGTTAAAATAATGGATCACAATGCAGCTCGCCATTCTGAAAAAGCATCAAACGTGACCCGGCCTATAAAAACACAGATAAAGTCAATTTTATGTGTTTTAGTGTTTATATAAAATAATGAAAAGATAACTCTGTGAAAATATAACTTTGATATATTTAATGTGAAAGATGGAATCAATGTGATATCAATAATTTAAATCAAACTTTGATGCTCCAAATCTTATAATTAGGTCATGAGACTTTATAGCCTGAATTTCACAGACAGGGTCACATTATGTCTTAGCATAATTTAAAGGGACGTTCCACTTTTTTTTTGAAAATATGCTCATTTTTCAGCTCCCCAAGAGATAAATATTTAATTCTTACCGTTTTGAAATCCATTCAGCTGATCTCTGGGTCTGGCGCTAGCACTTTTAGCATAGCTTAGCACAATCCATTGAATCTGATTAGACCATTAGCCTCGAGGAAAAAAGAGTTTCGATATTTGACAAACTTCCCAAAAATATTCCTCTTAGTTACTTTCAATGGCAGGGGTCTACGGTCTAGGGTACTACGCCTGCTGCAGCCATGTTACATCAGCAAAGTCCTTGATTATTACGCCAGTTTGAGAGTATAGTTCCTAGCCATATCTGCCTAGAAAATCGCAACTTTAAATTTTCTGTCGGTCTTAGTACACGATGTAACTACAGAAGAGTCAAGTTTTAAAGGAAAAATATTGAAACTCTTTTGTTATTTTTTAGCGCAATGCTAATGGTCTAATCAGATTCAATGGACTATGCTAAGCTATGCTAAAAGTGCTAGCGCCAGACCCGGAGATCAGCTGAATGGATTCCAAAACTGTAAAAATCTAAAGTTTAACTCTAGGGCAGCTGGAAAATTTGCATATTTTCAAAAAAAAGTGGAGTGTCCCTTTAAGAAAATGGCAAGCACAGCACAGCACAAAAATGTGCAGATAGATACAGTAGAAACTAAATACAGTATGTGCACATAGGTACAAAATAAACAAAATACAATTTGTGCACATAATCGGGCCTGAATAAAAGAAAAATGTTGGTAGATTTATGCAGACTCCGAATACTTCATAAAATCCGACTTGTTTCCTGACCTCTGCATCAGTATATTAGATATTTCATTTCATTATGATTTCAGCTAGCAATATGACTGTAATAATCTAATCTCCAACTACCACATTTTACCATTTTGTAGAATTGCACAGCACAGAAAATGCAAAAGTACACTGATTTCGTCTCAACCAAACATACACACAAACACGCACACAGAATTGACTTTATTTACAGAAATATGTATCCCAGGATAATTCAACTTTATGATACTCTTTATTAATCTATTCCTAGTTAATCCACTCCAAACTGTAATACTCTACTGAGGAAAGTCGAGAATGATTTGTGGCTAAATCTATTCTTAGCGGATCCGTTCTCGACAGCGCCATTGGAGCTGGAGGTTAAGCTGTCCGTGAGAACAATCATTTTAGAATGGGAGTTCATGTTTCTGTGTTCATTTCAGGGTGACCCCATAATTACTCAGAGACATTGTACTGTCATCATCTAAGAGTTCAGAGCCTCAGCCCACAATTTAGAAAGTAGTTTAGAAAAAGTCTGTATGAGTATTAGTGTGTGTGAGACAGTGCTTTTCATAAGGTCTAGCTGTGTCCAGCTTAATACTAAACTGTTTTCCTAAACCTTAAATTACAAGAGAGCAAGTGTCTGGATAAGTAAAAATGGCTAAGACAGTATATTGTTAACTTGTGTATACCAAGTAAACAGTATGCAGTATGCACTTCTCATTATATTATTGCTTCCCTAAAATTGTTTTCAAAGTCACTTTGGATAAAAGCATCTGGTAAATGCCTAAATGTAAATGTACACTATGAGCATGCAAATTTTGCATTAAAAATTGATATGAGTGTGACTACGTATTATTAAAAATGTGCAAAATACAGCGCAATGCACAGCATACCATATCCCATAAAGCATGCACTTGACATGACCTTCCCTTGATTGATCAGACAGCAAAGTGTTAATACATTTAAGTCTAATCCTTACCATTAATAGAATCAATTTCACAATTTTTTATTGTAAATTGTAATATTGATATCACTGCAGTTTGTAACTCTGGCAACACTTTGATTTAACTTCAAGTCCCACTGTGGGGAAAATCGTGTTTTTATTGTTATTTATATGTCTATAAATAAGACAAGACATATGCAACAAATGAGGA
This sequence comes from Paramisgurnus dabryanus, assembly GCF_030506205.2. Classification (NCBI taxonomy): domain Eukaryota; kingdom Metazoa; phylum Chordata; class Actinopteri; order Cypriniformes; family Cobitidae; genus Paramisgurnus; species Paramisgurnus dabryanus. Next base: position 16,172,951 of record NC_133346.1, read on the forward strand.
CATAAATGTTTACAAGACGTTAGAAGGCGTAAAGAGCTGCTTAACCAGAAGCCTTGTACGTAATTGAATCTTTTGCTTTAAACAAATGCAAATATTGCATTTATTATTAATTTTTTTTTTTTTTAAATGCTACTCCACAGATTTATTATATATGATGATGACTTTGTACCTCTGGATATGGTGAGATTAGAACTGTTTTTAAAGGGATAGTTCACTTTAAAATAAAAATTCTGTCATCATTTACTCATCCTCATGTTGTTTTAAACCTGTATGAATTTCCTTTTTTTTTTGATGAACACAAAAGAAGATATTTTGAGAAATGATGGTAAACACACAGCAGTAAGTGACCATAGACTTCCATAGTAGGAATAAAAAAATATGATGGAATTTAATGGGTACCGTCAACTGTGTGCTTACCATCATTTATCAAAATATTTTCTTAGTCATTTATCACAATACTTCCAAAATATTTTTTTCTTACTATGGAAGTCTATGGTCACTTACTGCTGTGTGTTACCATCCTTTCTTAAAATATCTTCTTTTGTGTTCATCAGAAAAAAGAAATTCATACAGGTTTAGAACAACATGAGGATCACAGGCTTTCCATGACTGAAAGAAAACGACTTTTAAAGATTTTAATAAAAATATTATTTTTAACATCAATCTTAAAGGGACACTTCACCCATTTGCATTAAGCTTTGTATAGTTAGAACCCCAGACATGTTTTTGAATGGTCATGCATATTTTTCTCAGTTGCCGCTGAGACAGGAGAAATACAGATTTCAGTTTTGCACTTCCTTCTTTCAATGATGTAAAAATCATCATTTTGCATCATTGAAAGAAGGAAGTCCAATATATTTGTTGAGGGAGTGAGACTACAAACACCCCTTTTCTCGGTCAAATAGGCACCAAATTCTAAATGTTTGTTAAATTTCACCTACAAATGTAACACACTTTCAATAAAGATTAATGTTTCTACGGGGGAAATGCTTCTTTAAACTGGGGGTCTTCTTTCCCCACTTAGTTTTTCAGTTTACAAATTCCGCCATCTAAATAGGGAATCGGCATGGTGCCAAAGCAACTGGCTTTTAAAGGGGATGAGAGCTGAGACTCTCATTGGTTTATTGCACGTAACGCCCAAAACACACCCATTACTCATTACGAAAATAGGAACAGCCCTTTTAGACTGTGCTCTTGGTGCACAAACCATTTTTCCTGCTGTTAAATAAGCAAAGTGGATTCGGACACGCCCATTTACACTGTATGCCGTGCGCTGTAGACAATGCACTTAAATCATTAAAATAAGGCCCTAGTGCTGCAAACAGTCAGTTCACACGTGCATTGTTTAAAACCGAACAGTTATGTGTCTGAAACTGCCGAATGTAGCATTAACATATATTATATATATCTATGGTCCGAGGTGGTGCGGAAGATTGGAGGCGGGGACGAATTGGCAAATTCAAATCTATGGTTCAAGCTGTGCAACTGCGACAGGTAAAACTTTTACTTAGGCTATTATGATGCTCAAAGATGAGTTTTAACTGATAAAATTCTTGACTACAGGGAGACTATAAAACAGTCTATTATTTTATAAACTTTGGCCTGATTTTTTACTGTAAAAATATATGCAAAACCCCTTTATATGTTATTTGATGGCATGCATGTAATGAGGTAATGTAACAAATTATAATGAGCCTGTAGCATTGCTAGTATTACTGTTAAAAACAACATTCAGTGTGTACTGCATTAAAAACTAGCTACTATTCTATTCTTAATTTTGTCTGTTTGAACATGTTGGGTTTATTTCCCAAAATGCACTTCTCTGGGTCACAGCATGGGACAAAATAATTAACCAAAAAACCTCATGAATAATCAAATAAAAGTCATTAAAAAGACTAACAAAGTAGGGGGAAAAGCCATTGAAAATGAACCAAGGAGACTCTGGACAGATCCCAGTAGGGATGGCACATACAAAAAAGACAAAAACACCCTTAAACCGGTCAGACAATCAATATCTCACCATGGAAACCAGAATCCTTTATTCTGAAGATGACGTGCATAGATAAATATAAACCAATTTTATGTATGCTTTAAATTTCTATTATTTTAAGATAATTTGCTTAATAAATAATGCCTCTGAATTTGCCAAATGCAGTAAGAGTTCAGCAAGGATGTGAAGTTGATAAAACTGTGTGTTTTCCATTAGTCAGTCTGGTCTGTAACGCCTACCCTACAGCTGACTGCTGTGACTCATGGCTTATTCACAGTCCTGCCTTATAGTTTATTAAGTCTTTTTTACACCAATTTGTTTCAATCCCACCTTTTTACACCACATAAGGACAAACTGTCCTTTTCAGCTCTGTGGGTTGCGTGTGATCATGTGTGTGTTTGAGAGACAGAATAGATGTCTCTGTCATTCCCCTAAGCAGCCTTTGCTCCTATGGTAGTGTGCATGTGTACCTCTCTCTCTCTCTGTCTATATCAGTAATTGGTTATTTTTACATATATTCTCTTTAGTCTGTTTCACACCTGTGTATCAAATCAAGAGAAGCTTTCTTACTCTATCTTCTTTCAACAAATCAATTACGATTGCTAGTTAAATCTCATGCCACCTAATTAATATTCATGAGACATGCAAACATGATTTATAATGTGATCCACCCCCAAACAAACACACCCTTTTTACATCCGCTCTACATGCTTTTACCCAACATGTACTTGAACGATCAAATGCTATATCAGGCAGAGCAGAGCATAGCTCAAGATTATGAATTTGATTTCAGAGAAACTCCTAAAATGGTAAAATGCACTTTGAATGCACAGTAAGTAGCTTAGGATACAAGCATCTGCCAAATGTATAAACGTAATTATTTAAAAGCAACCAACAAGGTAAATTTTATAATGCATGATAATGGCGGTTATAATTCATTCTGAAAATATAAAAAATATATAAACACAGTACCACTGGTATATAATGCATTACACAGAGAATTTAAATGGATGCTATTTGCATCAAAGCAGACTGTCTATGCAACCATTCTTTCTTTTTGTATCCAATTCTCTCCTTGGCATTATTAAATCCAGTCCCTGTAAAATCTAGGTCTGCCAAAGTACATGCAGACTGTCATGCCAAATTTCCCAGCAGACCACACACACATCCACAGCATAAAAAGCATCTCCTGTTCTAGCCAGCACCCCTCACCGATCCACCCACCCCAGCGAGTTAACCCGCACATGAAAGCGAGTGAGATGGGAAAGAAGAGCCAGCCTGCAGTCTCCCGAGGCCACTCTCTTCTGTTTAGAGGCACCCACAGCTTTCTGAGGGAGGGATTAAACCTTCACCGCTAGCCAAGCTAACTGGCCCTAACTGAGGAGCTCGGGGGAGACAGGAGACAGAGCTTCAGTTAAAAAGACCAATTTCCCCTGTGGCTCCCAGCATGCATCTGTTTAGGCTTCGGTGTGAATACGTTTAACGCTTATATGCATTTTAAAAACTAAAGAGTATTTGCAGACAGAGTGGTTACGCTTGCAGGAGACAGTACCACTTTATTACTGTATTATGGGGTTCCTGCGACTCAACTGGTAGAGCAAGCACTCATAATGCTGAGTCATCGATTCGGTTTTAAAGGAATTCAAATGAATAGTTTGGATGCAAAACCCTCTAAATGTGTCTGACATGTTTAGGTTCATTCATTTTTACTTTACTGGCAATGAAAAGGTTATTAGATAGTAATTAAAATGCCTTATTTGACAAATGTCACTTTAGGCATTTCATTGGTATTTGACAAATTAGACTGTTTTCTCTGCAAAAGCCTCTAAGTGCATGTACGTTTTTCGGTTAATAACATTATAATTATATCATACATTTTAGTGGCTTATGCATCTGAGCCCTGTATTCAAGTAAAACGCTTGATTGCATCGTAAGTTACTTTGGATACAAGTGTCTGCCAAATGCATTCAGTTAATGTAAAAATATGCAAATGCTGAATGCTTTCAATGGTATGCCACTTTTTTGGATACAAATTATGATTTGATATAGGGGAAAGTGGGGTGAGTTGTGACAGATTTTACTTAAGTTGTCTTTAAGACAAGAAAAATGTTTACACTTTCAGAAGAAGGTGTCCAAAACTAAAGGCCATGTTGAAAAATGTGGTCTAGTTACACAACTTGCCCAATGTTAGAGGTATCATCAAGTTAAGCAGTAAAAGTTTAATCTTTTGGGAATGTGTACAAAATTTAGTGCTGGACAAAGTTTAATCGCGATTAATTGCATACAAAGTAAAAGTGCTTTTTTGTGTACTGTGTGTAATTATTATGTATATTTAATAGGGCTGGGCATAGATTAATCTAGATTAATCTAATACAAAATAAAAGTATTTTTTTTGCATAATATATGAGTTTGTGCTGTGTGTAAATATTATATATATATATATACACACATTTAAGAAATGTTTTATTTATATATTGTTTATATAAATGTTTTTAAATACATACATGAATGTGTGTCCATTTATATATACATAATAATTATACACAGCACAAACTCATATGTTATGCAAAAAATACTTTTATTTTGAATGAGATTAATCTGGATTAATCTATTCCCAGCACTAATATTTAACCACACACACACATACATATATTCATTTTTATATATATATATACATATATATATACATATATATATATATACATATATATATATATATATATATATATATATATATATATATATATATATATATATATATATATATATATATATATATTTATATTTTATTTATTTAGATATAATATAGAATATATACAAATATAAATAAATATATATACACATGTAAATGTTTATTAAATACATATGTGAATGTGTGTGTATTTATATTAATTAATATACATTATAATTACACACAGCACACACTCACTTATATTTTGTATGCGATTATTCGCGATTAATCTTTGCCCAGCACTAAGCACTTAACTGATATGATATTTTATATTGCTGGTATGTGTTGTATATTGGAGGTGCAACACAGCTTACAATCATGTAAGTATCATGATTAATGAATGAAAATGGTTGTCAAACACCACCACCAACGAATATATCAAAATAAACACTGTTAATTCCTATAACGAATTTTAGTACTGCTACAGTACTTTTTTGTAAGGGACATTGTATCACAAAAACATTTATGACACATGCAAGTTTAAGCTTGTCATTTCTGGCAGGGGATTGCTAAAAAAATCCTAAAATATGTCCCAGTTCTGCACCTACTTCGCATTTTATTCAATTCTTCCTCTCGCTTGAGAAATGAAAATGACGTGTGGCATTTAGTATTGTTAGACATATGTAAGGTACAAGAGGGGGCGTATGAGTGAGATCCAATAGAAACAGGTGAAAAACAGCTACATGTATTCCTAAGACATTGGCCATTTCTGCCTATGTGTGCTGCGGAGGAGGGGGTCAATGATTTAACTCCGGGTACAGGACAGCCTGGGTGGGTGGGTCCCATCCATCTTAGGAAGTAATTACGCATTGACTGTCCATATTGGGGGGGGGGGCACCATGGCTTTATAAATCACCACTTGCTAAATGGTAGCAGACCAGAGGGAGAGAGATGAGAGCTTTAAAATTATGAAGAAAAAAAATCGTTCTGCTACCAGTTACATGTATTTTGTTGTTTAAAGGGATAGTTTAACCTGAAATGATCATTTACTCACCCTCATGTTTTTTTAAACCGGTATGAGTTTCTTTATTCTGTTAAAACAAGATATTTTGATGGTAAGGCATACACAGTATATGGTACCCATTGACTTCCAGTACGAAAAGCAAATACTATGGAAGTCAATGGGTACCATCAAATGTGCGCTTACCAAAATGTATCAAAATATCTTCTTTTATGTTTAGAACAACATGAGGCAAGTAAATCATTTTGGGTGTACTATCTTAGTACTACTAACTTTATATATCTGTAGTTTATGGGTAAAATGAAATGTTTTTCAAAACAGATGTTCACTAAAAAATAAGCACCATTAAATTAAATGTACTGTACAGGAGCATCAATTTCCCACTCAGTGGACTATGTCGCTGTACTTGTGTTTTTAACATCACACCGTTGTCTTCAGGGAACGTCTAGCCATTTTCTCAACCATGTTGTCGTCTAAGACAGTTACTGCTAACACGGCGAGAGTCAAGTTCTTGGGCGTCCACGTCCCTCTTCAGACAGAGTGATTGGTGGCACTGGTCCCAGTCGGGCTGGCATATTGATTTGGGGTCATAAGGTTGGCCCAGCCCAATTTGTTTTCCTCAGAGACAGGGCTGTCAGTCAGGCATGCTGTATGCCCCATTTAATAGCAGTAGCTATGAGAGTGATGGAAGTACATGGGTGATCCCTCTGCTAACATAGTGATATGTTATCAGCCTTCTGGGACTACAGCTATTCAGTCGCTCTCTTTCAGAATAATGGGTAGCGAGAAAGGGAAGGAAAAAAGGCGAATCTTTTTTAGTAAAGGAAATAGAGACATTATTTCTATATAAAATAAATCAGAATGTCAGGAAGCAAAATACTATATCCTACTTTTGAAAAATCATTCCAATTTTTGGCTACGTCAATATTGAACTTTAAATGTGACTGGAAAAACAGATGACTATGTTGCTGTGGAGCAATCAAACGCAACTTTGGCAGCGAGAGAAACCGGGCAGCTTCAGTTCATTTCTGGGCGGCCCATCAACATGCCTGCCTGTAAATCTGTCGCTGTCCACCGGGCAGAGGTGCTGAAATGTCTACAACCTTACTGGTCAGCTGTAAGAACTTCTTGCTCAGCAGAGCATTAGTATTCAATATTGTACAAACTTTTTATTATTTCTGCCATCATATCACAATTCTACTAGTTATCTATAGCAGGTTATAATTTCCGCAACATTTGAATGCATTGGTGCAAGACATAAAACGGCAATGCAATGCTCAGATTTTTCTTTGTCACTCAGCCTAACCTTTCTTGTATTATGTAGTGGTCATTTTAATGATTCCAACTGAATGATGTTAAGGGTACTGGACAATTACACCCTGAATTTTAGCGGCCTGATAAAAATAACTCAAAGTCTACGAGGCGCATTAACACTTTACTGAATACAAATTTATGGAGCCATTAGTTCTAGCCCAATTTAAAGGTCAAACAAGAAGTAATGCGGTTGAATTTCGAACTGCTCAGCATCAACACCCCAGCTTGTTTCGAGCGCTCTGTTGCAGACTGAATTTCTCTAATCAGTTTACAATTTGAGCATATAATATAATCTGAAAGAAAACAGAATTACATAACAGACCAAAAGTGCATTCATATCCGCTAGAGATTTTCAAAACCCAGTTAGTGCACACTGATGAGAATTCATTGATCGATCAGTTACAGACTAAGTATGAATGACTCAACCACCGAGTCAATCGATAGTTAGTCTTCATGAATAATTCAGTTCATAACGCCGCTATTCTTCATTCTCACATTATTACGCAAGACGTGCTGTCTGGCGGCAGCCGTGATCAGAAGTAGCTGTTCGAGCGGAAATGAAATGCTATTAGTCACATATGTTTCTGCATGTCAACCAATGAGAAGTGACGAATGTGCTCAATTGTTACAAGCGTTTAATCCCTGTTGCCATGGAGACGGTGGTAAACAGCTGCAAGTAGGATTCGCATTCAAGCTGCTACAGGATTTACATAGAGAGAAATTTTGTTACAGTTTGCCTGTGCATACACATACATCCACATCTCAACCAATAAAAGCCTCTAATCTAAGTCAGGTACGAAGTGTCGGGGAACTTCAAGTCATGATGGGGAAATAAGGGAACTTGATTGTCTTGCAGCGAGCGACCGGACCAAGACAATCAACATTCAGAATGAAGAGAGGATGCGTGAGGTGGAATCTTGGGAAGGTTTGTTGATGTGATTACACGGGGCGGTCCTCGACTATGTTTAACACTCAAGGGCGAGAGGGCCACACTAAAACTCCAGATCAATACGCAATTTTACAATCATCACCTCGTCCATAATTGGCTTGAAATGAACCTGCAGAATGTCAATATCAGTTGGAGAGTGTCACCATTCGCTCGGGTCTTCTGAGCCATAAAACACGCACCCTTGATAAACCTCTACCAGTCACCCATTTTTTCCTGTGCATTTTTCACTCTCGAAACACATTGCAACCCAGACAGATGCTCACCTTCAGGGCGATTTACTGTGCTTGAAATAAGACACGTTTTACATACGGTAATTAATTCGTGATGCTGGATTTATGCCATTAGAGTGAGATAATGAAAGAAACAAACCACACTTAAAGTGCATAGAAGCTTTACTATCCTTAAACTGCTCAATTCTGTCCAAAGCAGAGAATGCTGGGTAAAACTCAACCTGACTACATTAAGTTACATAATAAAATGAATGGGGATGTGCATGTATGCCATTTTTTATTTCGATTAATCCATAGGTCTGAAAAACGAGTACTCGAGTAACTAGGGGCGGGGCAATCAAAGGGGCGGGGGGTACGCATCATGGTGAAAGTGGTAATATTTAATTTAAAACATTTAAATAAAACTTAATTTTGAAGAAACTATGACAGAAAAATAAACACGTACTAGATTATTAATGAATAAAAAATGTTTCAATAGAAACCTCTAAAAGGAATAGCTGCGTAATGAAGTGAAACTAAAGGGTTAACTTTAATAAACACAAACTGAAGTGCTTTCTATATGACGCACTCAGTCTTTATTACCACAGGCGCTTGTAATGCTAACCAGACGTCGAAATGCTGCCATAACAACAAAAAATAAATAAGTAAACTAGGTATGCTTAACGATTAATCGCGATTAATCGTTAGCAGAATAAAAGTTTTTGTTTACATCATATGTGTGTGTGAACTGTGTATAATAACTTTGTATAAATAAATGTACACACATGCATGTATATGTTTTAGAAATGTTTACATGTGTATATACATTTGTATATTTATGTATAATTTTAATTATATATAAATAAAAATACTTAATATATAAAAAAAATTCTTAAAATTATACATGAATGTGTTCATATTTATATATATACATATTTATTATACACAGTTTACACACATATGTGATGTAAACAAAAACTTTTATTCTGCTAACGATTAATCACGATTAATTGTTTAGCATCCCTAAAGTAAACCCACACGATCATTGTTTTTGTGATCGATCGTCTATGCCATGTTCGAGTACTCGAGTAATCGAGTACCCAATGCCATCCCTAAAAATGAATATTTAAAAGTTCCCCTGTGGCCAAAATCAAGTTGTTTATAGTTATATCTAGTGTTTTAATACTGCATGCTTTTAGACAAACCATCTGCAAATTCATTCAACACTATTGCTGAGTTTTTTCTTTATTAAATTGCAGTTATCTTATTCCTGCGGTTTGAAATCGCCTCGGTTTACTACGTCACAAACATGCAACCAATCATGTCAACCAGTGATGGGCAGTAAAGCCCGATTTATAGTCGTGCGTAAGTTGCTATCCGTACCCTGTATGTAGCCCTGCGTAGCCTGAGATGCACCTCACAAAATTTTTAACAGCGCGTCAGTTCTACGCGGACCACAAGCGCTGTGATTGGTCCACCAGGACCCCTTCCGTCAGGTTAAAAAACTGCATCATTGGTATTTCCGTTTGCGACGGTGAGAACAAAGATGAGCCAAGTTGAGGAGTGATTTAACTCAAATTGCAACAAAAGTCACTGTTTATTTACTTCCATCATTGCTGGTCTTCTAAAATCATACACAACAAGTTGCTTTTTTTCTATGTTTGTGGGTTAACTTGCAAAGCTTCTTCTTCTCTGACGGTCGCGCTGCTACTGTGGTTACACACGTGGATACTGCCCACCAGCGGTTTGCACGTGTGTTTGCACGTCGACGCGGACGACGACGCAAAAGTATAAATGACAATCGACGCGGAACCTACGCCGTAGGACTTACGCACAACTATAACAAGCCCTTAACGCGTTACTGTAATCCGATTGCTTTTTTAAGTAACGAGTAAAGTAAAGGATTACAATTGCTCGCAAGTGCAGTGTTAATGCTTTTACCTGTTAACATTGGCGCCAATAAAAATAAGCGCAACTCATGTATGCATTGTGAAACTAGTTGTGTCTGGAAGTGCCGAATGTAGCATCTATGCACATATATAGCTATGGTCTTAAGTGCAATTAAGTGGATGCAGGGACAAATTCATAAATTCATATGTATGGTCGAGTTGGTGCGATTGAGTGGAGGTAGGGATTCATTTTCCTTATTCATATTTATGGCACGAGCTGGTGAGATTGAGTAGAGGCGGGGACTAATTAGCATATTCAAGGATCGGTGTATACTAAATAGGGCTGGGACAACGCGTCGACGTAATCGACGACGTCGACGCAAAAACTACGTCGACGCAAAATATGCGCGTCGATTCGTCAGACCCAAAAAGGCGGCGCAGTAGTATCAACGCGAGTGGCTTCAGTCCACGCCAGTTTCACACAGCAAAGGTGAGCAGAGCCTGCGGCCGCGCGGCGCATGGTTTTTTCAGCGCCCATGTTAACAAGCATGCACCCCGCCGCATGAGCAGCGCGAGCTCGCAGCTCGAAACGGATATAAACGGAGGTCGGAGCCAGCCGCAAATACTTGGGCGGCTCTGTAGCAACAGTGCTGCAATCATTTCTGCGTGGTTCTGCTGCGCTGCTCACGCTCAATTAAAGTGAAAGTGCTTTGTTTATGGTTTAAATGCTCGTGGATTTACGCGAAAAAGTGTCATTTTACCATAAAATCATGAATGTGATGCCTAGTGTGTTTTAAACAGTCATTTGAGCAATTTAACAGAAAGCAATGAAATAGGTCACTGTTGCCAGAAGACTGCGCTTTCATTCACTCTCTGTCCAGCAGTAAATGAGTCCTCATCTATCTTAACAAACTTAAGAGAAAGAGATTTAATAATATATGTGCTTCTTAAGTCTATAATAAGTCTCTTAAGTCTATCTTAGTCATTAAATGGACTAGAACAGCACGAAAACAATGTGGATTAAACAAATCTAGTTATAAAAACTACAAAGACCATCAAAAGGCACATTGAAGAGGTTTTGCTCATAAATGCATGTAAAATAAAGTAATTTGAACTTGAGATTTTTATACGGTTACTTAACTGCACAGTATGCACTGCAAATGCTTTATTGAATGCTACCTCTGTCTAAGAATGCATTATTTTGCACTTGTATAGTCTTTTTTTATTTTGAAATTTTAAGAGCAATAAAGATATATTGAAATGTTTACATTCAGATATGTAAATCAACATGTATAACTTGCTATTAGTTAATTAATGGGGAGATAATCGAGAATCGAATCGAATCGAAGTCGAATCGGACTGACAAAATGAATCGTTAGATTAATCGATGCATCGAAAAAATAATTGCTAGATTAATCGTTAAAAAAATAATCGTTTATCCCAGCCCTAATACTAAATGATGCAAGGGTGAGGAGTTACATTCAAGCTATTTTACAGGAAGAAATTACTAATCACAGGAAAAAACTTTAACATCTGCTTTTTTGATGCCCCAAGATGAGTTTAAGGTAATAACATTATCAACTACAGGGGGACTTTAAGTAGTTCAAGTATCGTTTTCTAAGAATTTATATTATATAAATTATTCTATTTATAATGTACCAAATAACTGTTTAAGTTACTTAGTTTAACAGTGTTTACTGTAGCTTTAGTGTCCATCTGCCTATCTGTCTGTTTCTTGTCACCCGTGTGTTTGTTTGGACTTTTTCCAAGGCTAATGACCCTCTATCACTCTTGTAAAGCTGCGGCGTAGCCCCAGCTGTGATCTGGGTTTCCAAACAAATGAATAATTAAATAAACAGCAGGGTAAAAAATGCATTTTTCCCCAAGCAGTACGAACCACCTTTTTCCCCACCAAAATGTTCTTTGAACATCTGATCTTAAATTGCAGTTGTTCCCCGAAAACCACAGGAAGACCCACGGACCTCAGTCATAAGTCTTTCTTCGCCCTTTTCTCTCATCTTTTTCTCCCAGTTCCTTTCAGATTTAGGGTTGGCATTGAAGTGCAAGGGAGCGCCATGTTCTCGGGAACATTAAGGCTCAGCACCATCCCTTACTGAGGGATTACGAGGTTCATTCAGAACCGAGCTAAACTCTAGACGAGTGGACGCTTTGGCCCTTTCACAGCTATAAACGATAGACCACAGAAACTGTTTTGCACATCTATCTCCAGATTCCAGAATTGCAAAGAAAAGGAATTATTTCAGGAAGCTGCAGAATTACATTTCTCACGTCATACTTTGATAAACGCCTCTGAATTCACTCAAATTGGACAGGCATGAAACCTGACTCAGCAGATGGCATATATATATACGAACTGACGATGCGCTACATGCCTCTTCTTTCTAGCTGGTGTACTGTATATGCGAGAAGAGATTTTTATGACACACGAGTGTTATTAGGGACTGATTTTAGATGCTCAAAACAACGGTAGGCCTCCATTGAGCAAGCGTGGCAAGTGTGCCACGTATCACGTGCGGGGGCTGAAATATAGATCTGGACGAGAAGAGGCTGTCAGGTTCAACCGATGATTCATTGCTTGTGGCGATGCTGTCTACAATGAGTGGATCACGCCGCACATGCTGGGACAGCGATAATGGCGCACAGATGTCTGAGCACATCAGGCCACACAATCCAACAACCGCAATTTTACTACAACATCCCAGAATCCAGCAAACGTGTAGTGCAACGCACAAACTCAACCGTCACTAACTCAACAGTCATGGCTTGTTTTGAAAGATGCAACAGAAGGTTTGTGAGAAACTGCGAGGAGAGAGATAGGTTATAAAGCCTGCTTATGTGAGGTGTAAACATTCGGTAATGCTGATCTGGGCAATTGCACGCTCAAATGCTGTGTCCTCGGATGAAGAGATAAAGTAGAAAGGCTATTTTAGAAAGAGAGGTAACTTTACCAACATCACACTATGAAACCGGGTAGAGGTGTGTTTGGTCTGTGGAGGTCAAAGCTTTCGAATAAATTCTGCAAGAGCACAAACTGGGCTACTGCATCTTGCTGTGAGTTTGAAAAGAAAAGCTTTGACCTTGTGCATTTTTATGAGGAAAAGAATGGAAAACACAGTTAGCATTATCATGAATTGTGAATATAATTACCCCATGCAATTTGCTTTCAATAAAGCATCAGTAAAGACTCCATGCATGTTTTTTTATTACGGCTGTCCATCACGCACTACACAGCAATGCAAGACAACACAATTTTTTCTGATTTATTTAGAAGCCCCTTTAAAAAAGCAGCCAACCTTTTCAGTTCTGCCCTGTGCTTTGAAAATTTTAAATTTTAATAAGGCTGCAGTCCATGTGAGCGCTTCCCTGGACCGCATACGCACATAGTAACGACAGGCAGCATTAAAAGGTACATGCAAGGGGCTGGATAAAGCCAACGGTGCACTTTTATTCATTATTTACCCGTTTTGGGCCCTGACACACAAGCACATCACAAACGCACATTTCAAGCGGCAACGGTTACATTGCGCTGCTCTGCTCATATTAACGAAGACCATTTGCTCTGACTCCAGGGCATTCCGGCTGCGTTTCATCCATCTATCAACATATTGTAAGACTCATTAAAGTCGGGTATCATATGGGCATTCAGTTGCAGCACTGCAGGAAAGAGGCTTTAGAAGGGTGATGGTTCATTTGCAGGAAATAGTGCGAACAATCCAAGACCCTGAAAGGCCAATGATCCGAAATTAATTTTAGCTCGACTGATAAAGATTCCACCTTGATTTCCATTGACTTGTCTTTTTTATCTCCTCTATGTGCCTTGATTTAAATAAAGGCTATAGGCCGCAAACATAAACTCATGCTTTGAAACCAACGCTCACGCTCAATCTCCCAAATCCATGTGAGGCACTGCAGCAGAACTGTAGTGAAGAATGGAAAGCTTTGAACAACATAAAAACTCACATCTATACAAAGACAGTAGCTGTATTATATATGTATAAGCACTAAACAATCTATATGAGATTAGACACTGAAAGATTGAAAAACCAGCACTTTGAGCTCAGAAACAGGCATATCCTCAGCCTTCAGGGAAACAGAGGACTTCTTGTCTGTGCTGAATTCTGCCATTGACACAGCACTGCCCAACTACCCCAGCATATAAATGTGCCCCTCTCCTTTGATACGGAGACATAGCTGTCTATGCGATGACTGTCTATGCACCTGATACCTATGCGTGCATGGGCGTCGTGGGCGTGCGGTTGGGTATGGTTGGCGTTATCCACTTTGCTCCACGCAATCTCGCACTTACGTAAATGCCATTAAACATTTAACGGGAGGCGATTGGAAGTCTGTGGGTTGCGGATGTTTGCCATTATTCAGGGCGCATTACCATTATCTATCAAGTGCAAAAATAAATCAATCCCCACCGTTGCCAGAGGGACGAGCAATGGATGCAATTAGAGGCGCAAATGGCCGGTAAAGACACAACCGGGCCAAGCGACAGAGACGCGTCGAGATCTCATTTGATCTACATCTGATGAACGCGTCTTGATTCCGCGTGCTCTATTTGAAGCGGGCGAGACACGCCAGAATTAAATAGCAGGGTATGCGGATATTGGCTGACTGTAACAACAATACAATCTCTATCAACAGACCGGGTCTGTCATATATTGCACCTTTATTTAACACTTCTGTCTAATTAGACGTCTCGTTTCTCAGCGGTGCGCAAAAACAGATATAAAAGCGTCACACGCGCGTCTCGTGCAAACACACGTATGCTGTTGGTAGCTACTATAATATTAGACATTGACGGCTTACCCCTCTTCAAAGGTTCCGGTGATTTTCAGACTTGGGTCTTGAAGTCGGCGTTATGCCATTGGTGTCTTTTATTCACAGGTAATTCGTCATGAATGTGTCGCAGGCTCGCGCACATCAATTTACCTTCTTCGCGTCAGTCTCTTTCGCAAAGCAGCCCAAGAAATGAAAAGAAAGTAAAAAATGAAGGGGAGTGAAAATAAAAAAATAACAAAAATGAGGAAAAAACACCTCTCAACCCCCTCCTCTTTCTTTTTTTCTGACAACACCCTTGTCTCTCCCGACGGCGAGGTTAGCACATATCTTATCACAGTAACGGAGGTAGGGAAACGATAAAATAAAACAACAACAGAAACAAATGCGTATAACGCATTAGCGGCTAACTAAGCGCGGGAGACGCGGGTCCTCTATTGTCATGGCGACTCATTTTAAAGTCCTTTCCTCCAGACTGGATAAAAATACGCAAAATAAGATAAAACCATCCGTTGACACGACTTCTCATCAGCTCCCAGTCTCTCTCATTCACAGATGACTCCTCTTCGTCTATGCACAAAAGAGAAAACAATCTGAATTCGTCGTTTTCTTCTTGATATCTAACGATAACATTAATTGTTATTCCCACATGCGAACAATTATGATGCGATTTGGCTTCAGATATCCATTCCTCACTTCACGCGCAAGCTGTCAAGATTCAGGAGTCCTGAATCGCAATGTACGACTCTCTTTTCCTCACATCTCTCTCTCTCTCTCCCTCTGACACACACATACACAAGCACGCACACATTTAACAGCTACCGCAGATTGATTGCAATTCTCAGCACTACCTCCGGTGGCTGTAGCGTCCCTTACGTTCACGTTCTCACATACTGACGCTTTGTCTACGCTGAATTTACATTCCGCGCCGCCGCTTTGCGCGCTCTCATCCAGCCCTTATTAATTAATCAACGTGATTAAGACGTGAAACCGTTGAATGTGTCACTATGGTAAAGCGTTTCGAGGATCTGCATCGGTGTGACGTCAGAAGAAAACGTCAAAGTGATGGTCTCTTCAGATGTTCATCTTGCATTATGAGCTCACTGTGACGCGCCAGATGCCTGTGACCACCTGTGGACTGATGCTTAGGATGAGATCAAACTACAGGTGTTTGAGAGACAGAATAAATAAATTGACAACGAATTACCACAGTAATAATACAGTACTTTGATAAACCATGTGGAAGTAAATATGCTTTTACACGCCCACAAAGATATTTATATACACTATAAACTACAATGGAATCACTCTGCCTCTTTACGTGACAACAATTGTGTAGTTCACATTTATTTGATCATGTCCTAAGGTGGAGATATAATTTGTGCATTTGAAATGTATATTCTTCTGTCCCTTATACTGTAAAAACCAGCATGGTGCTTAGAGAAATCTTTTATTGATTTGTAGGCTTTGGTGAGCAAGCGTATAATAAACACCCAGATGAGCTAATTATAATGTCTGTTCTTTCTAATGACAAGCCCTTCACACAGAACGCATAGAATATTAAAGAATTACATTTCCATTATGTACAGCAGTGGCCTAAAGTGATGTCCAACTTGACATATTCACCCATTGTTCGTGCATATGTTTTAAAAATGTATAACATATTTGTATGTGTGTTGTGCTTGGAGTGTAAAGTTCAGCTTTGAAAAGAATTTAAAGTGGCTTGGCAAAAATTTGCAACACAGAACTTACTGAGTTTAGGCCTAGAAGAATAGCTTTTCCCAAGAAAAAAAGATGATTAAATTGTGGTCAATATGCTTTATTTTCTATGAGCTTTTTGTTTGGAGACTTATTAAATGCTGTGTTGTTTGAACTCATGGTTAGTTCGAATACTGACATTTTCTAGATTAATATAAATAATGGATATATACTACTTTTTTCTTAAATGTATACATGTATGCGTTTATATATTTATAAATAATTACATTGGACACACACACACACACACACACACACACACACACACACACACACACACACATATATATTTTATGCAAACACAACTTTTATTATGTATGCGATTAATCGTGATTAATCATGTGACAGCTCTACTTTTTTGCTAAATTATTTTTTCAAATAAATGCTAAAAAAGTTAAGTTGTCTCCATTTTGTACCACGTGTCACATTTTAAGTGGTTTAATTAAACCTAAATTTGATTGTTTAATTGAACCTGATTAGTGCCATTAAAAGCAAATACTGTGCAAATATGCCCTTAAGACATCACTTTTGGCCACTACTTGCGTATAAGTGTTGAGTTTTCTGTGCTTGTGTCACAGTGTAGCTTACATTACGAACTAGTCTGGTCTACTGAGACCCTATAACTACACAGTAGTTAAACATCGCCCTCTACTGTATGACAAACAATCCTATCTCTTATGCTTTATTTTTTTACTATAACAAAAAGGTGGCACCAGACATGGTTTGAGCTAATAATGCATGGTGTTCTGGTTGCTCTTTTACATACAATGAAAACAATTTTTTATTTAAAATTTTTGGGTGCGTACTCCTTTAAACATTGCAGCCTCCAGCTTTTTTCTCCTGGGGGTGGCGTTGTTTCTCAGACACTGTTTAGAGCTCCACTTCTCAAACATTTCCCTTCCCCTCACATTTTATTCCAATTCTCTTCTAATTCTCTTTTTCTATCAGTATGACTTGAATAACAATTGTAAGCCTCTTAGGATCTGTTTCTGAAAATGGTGTGGTTTCCTTCTCAAAAGGGAAGAAAGGGGCTTTACTCAGCAGGGACATTTACCTCATTTCCCATTCTATCTATTCTTTTCTTCTCACTGTCATGCTCTCTCTCTCTCTCTCTTGCTCTCTTTTATCACTCTGCAGTATAACTGCCATAACAAATATGAAAGGGGATTTATCAGAGGATGTGATGATCTGGGTCAGTAGATTCCCTGTAAAGGTGAATTGGATGAAATTGTAACACTGTAGTCATAACACACAAAGCAGGACATTAAACAACAAACATCAATCTAAAAAAAGTGTATAAATGACCCTAGAGAATGTCACATAAGATGTCTGTGTATATATGTACATTTAGGGTGTTCAACTTGTAAAAGCAAGAGCAGCTATGCCTCCTTTTCAAGATACAGCAGCAAAAGAAGTATTTGACACATGAGCATTTTTATCAGTAAGGGGATTTCTACACTGAAAAAAATGAATCATTGAATTTAATCGATTTTTTTAAGGTAAGTGGTTGCAATTAATTTATTTAAGCTACATTTAAACAAAAAAGATTAGTAAAGTAAAGTAAAATATAAAACTTTTGTTTAAATGTAGCTTAAATAAATTGATTGCAACCACTTACCTTAAAAAAATTGATTAAATTCAATGATTCATTTTTTTCAGTGTATGAGGGCTATTGACACAAAATATCCCCCAGATGTAGCCATCAAGCCAAAAATTGAATTCATACAAAGAAATCAGAACATTTAAGTATACAAGTTGAGTCACAATAAATAAAAGTGAAATGACACAGGGAATAAGTATTGAACACACTTTATTTAATACTTTGTAGAAATGCCTTTGTTGGTGATCACAGCTTATAGATTCCTCTTGTATGGAGAGACCAGTCGTCTGCATTGCTCAGGAGTGATTCTGGCCCATTCTTCCACACAAATGGTCTTTAAATCTTGAAGGTTCCTTGGGACTCTTTTATGAACTTTGATCTTCAGTTCTCTCCATAGACGTTCTATGGGATTTAGGTTAGGTGATTGACTGTGCCATTTAAGCAACTTGATTTTTATTCTTTTAACCACTTCATTGTTTCCTTGACCTTCTGTTTGTCCACCCTCTTTTTATTTTCAGCTTTCTGGTAGATGGCAGCAGATTTTTATCCTGAATGTCCCGGTACATTTCTCCATTCATCCTGCCTTTAAATAATATAAAATCTGAAAGTACCCCCTGCTCAAAAGCAATCCTCAACCATGATGCATCCTCCTTGATATGGTGTTCTTGGGGTAGTGGGCAGTGGCATTTCTTCTCCAAACATGGTGTGAAGAATGACAAAAAAAGTCCAATTTTACTTTCACCTGAACATACTATAATCTCCCAATAATCCACAGGCTTCTCCAACTGCTCTTTCACAAACTTTAACCGAGCCCCAACCTGCTTTTTGTTCAGCAATGGAGTCTTGCATGGTGAGCATAGTTTTCTTTGAAACAACAGTACCTGCTAATGCAAGGTCTTCCTGAAGTTCTGCCCGAGTGGTTCTTGGCTCTTTGAGAACTCCTGATTATTCTTTGGACTCCTCGGAGAGGGATCTTAAGTGGAGCATCTGATCATGGCAGGTTTGTGGAGAAGTGATGCTCTTTCCATTTCTGGATAATGGCCCCCAAAGTGCTCACAGGAACATTCAGCATTCTGGAAATGTGCCTATAACCATTACCCCATTAAACAATAAGATTACGAAGATCTTGAGAGAGTTCTTTGCTTTTACCCATCATGAAGTCTTTCCTGTGTGCCTCCTGGGTAAGACTGTGTTGTTATAGGCCATCAATTAGGAATAAAGCAGCTGATATCAATTAGTACTGATAGGGGGCAGGGTTTCTCTCTCAATACTAACATCTCAGGTGATCATCTGGCTTTCTATGCCATTTTGCAACTTGTTCTCTTCATGTGTTCAATACTTATTCCCTGTGGCATTTTTACTTTATTTATTATGACTCAACTTGTATACTTAAATGTTCTGATTTCTTTGTATGAATTCAATATTTGGCTTGATGGCTACATCTGGTGGAAATTTTGTGTCAATAGCCCACTTAGAAATTCCATTACTGATAAAAAATACTTATGTGTCAAATACTTTCTTCCCCACTGTACTTCTTGCTGGGAACAAGCATATATTAGTATATGATGATGGTGTTCCATTGTCAGAAAAAAAGGTGTATGTCGCTAGGGTGGTGCCCTAAGGTTCAGATACTTAATATAATCCAATGTTGTACCTTTTGGGGTATATTACTGTACCTTAAGGATCTATTGTGTTCTTTTAACTCTTTCACCGCCATTGACGAGTTATCTCATCAAATAAAAGAAAACATTTTCTTGCCAATTACGCTTTCCTGACGTGTTTTTATGATAATCTGTAATTCAGCTATTAACCACTAGATTACCCAATTTATAAAAAAAACTGAAGCAAAACTAATTTAACAACATTTTAAACTCTGTGTATGTTTTGATCACCATTCTGAATCTAATCTCTAACAAAATTCCTTTACAAAAATGCAATTATAGCTTTTTGTCAAAATTTTGTATTTTTAAGGAAACCTTGTTCTCATTTTGTTTAAAAGCAGAGGGTCAATTTTTTTATTTTATATGTATGTTTATATATTTATAGATGACATTTTTCCTCAAGGTACACAATACTGTAGGTCCTTAGGGTATAATTTGTACCCCAAAAGGTACGACATTTCATTGTGCTATATGCTATACACCCAACAGGTACAAAAAATTACATTTGAGGGTACCAACCTAGTGACATAAAAGGTTTTAAACTTTTTTGTAACGTTTTTATTTATAGATAATAATAAAACAGTATTCAGCAATTTAAAATGACAAAAATAACACAAGAAGTCAATAAAACTCAATAAATATCATTTTTCTGGAATAAAAATGTATCTGTAAGATGCAAACACATCTCAGAATCTACACATTAATGCATTATGAATGCTAATGAATAGACACACAGACTTACATGATCAAAAACTCTTCCCAGAACCAAGACAGTTAACTAGATAAGAAAAAATCTTGTTATAGGATTTTAATTTACAATGAAAAACCCTGTAGGGCTTTACTTTCTCCTATCTTTCTCTTCACAATCTCTCGTTCACTCCCTTTTCTAAATGCACTTAAACTAGTCTTTTAATTTTATTGAAGCTATATGTTAACAAGTC
Organism: Paramisgurnus dabryanus; assembly: GCF_030506205.2. Taxonomy (NCBI): domain Eukaryota; kingdom Metazoa; phylum Chordata; class Actinopteri; order Cypriniformes; family Cobitidae; genus Paramisgurnus; species Paramisgurnus dabryanus. The sequence continues at coordinate 16,193,760 of NC_133346.1, forward strand.
TAAGCAGATATTCTTGTCCTTAGAAATCCCCAAGCATAGTCTGAACAACACCGGCTGCGCAGCCAGATAAAGTGCAGCCACAAAAATGCAATGCATTCGTACAAATGAAACAGTCTCACCTTAGCTGCACTGGTTGGCTATAAACAGAAATAAGTCACCTAAAATTATATTTACATTTTTTTATCTCTGCTCTTAAAATGACATTTAAAATGAACATGGTGCAGTTTTTGCTGGAGTCATTAATACTTTTGGGTTTTGTTGTGCTGTTGTAATGTGCTTTGTAAACTGAGAAATACATAGTACAAGAGCTTTATCTTAATTTTTGAGACTCGACTTTCTAAACCAGAGTTAGTCAGGCACAATGCTGCCAAATACTTTGCTATTTATTTCTTACTTGATTATGATTATGTCATAAACATATATTGTTTTGTAATAATAATATATTGTGTCTTAAAAACAACATTATTTCTCATACAGTAATATTGAGATGCTTTGAGTGTGATAAAATAATTTTGACTACACTTTCATGTCTTAACTCATGTGCTTGTACACTCTTAAGCCCATTTTACACACAGATTACAGAAAACATGTCCGGGATTTGTCCGTGAATTGTTCTATTTAGGTTTATTCACACTGTCAAGGATTTTCAGGAACATGTGCATGCGCATTCATACCGGGTAAAGACACATGACTTGAGTATTTGTTTTCATGCACTTGGCGAATTTTTACATCTTGCAACGTTGCAATATTTTGATAAATAAACACATGCATTTTTTTTCTGATTAGATCATATATTTAAATGATTAGATCATAATTTAAAGATATTTAATTTCATGTCTATTTAAAAAACATTTAAAATACATACTTTTTGACATTTGCCATGCAAATAATAGGTGAATTAAGTTATGCACAACATGTAATGACAACATAAAGTGTAAAGTTTGCCTTCATTGGTCAGTTTTAATCAGTAGAATACTGCACATAATGCATTTTATATACTAAATTAAAATACTCAGATTCAAGTAATTTACTGTAAAAATACAGAATTATTTTAAAAATAAATATTTTTACAGTAATCAGAAAATACAGGAAAAGTCTGTACATTAAAGGTGTAGCGGAGGATTTTCTAAAATTTTAGAAAAGAACCGCCTTCTCCACTTAAAAAAAAAAAAATGCAGTTGTGCAACACTTCTGATTGACAACTAGGAGGACCAATAGTCTTGATGATCCACCTGGAAAAAAAATCCTCCGCAATACCTTTAAATTACAGATTTAAATTACAGGTTCATCTTAACAAGTACACTGAAAAAAGTGTTTCATTGGATCAAAGTAAAAATTTTGCGTCAACTTGTTACAACTAATTACTTTACTTTTTATCAACCTAAAATTTTTACTTTGAACAAAATGAACTATCCATTACTTAGCCAAAGCAAAAAGTATCTTTGAATCAAATACATTTTTTAAGTTTAATGAAATGTCAAATATACTTTGTCTTAATGCATTAACGTAATTATTTTACTTTGTATTTGGTTGGATATTTGGTTTGATGTAAAGTAAAATAATTAGGTTAATGCATTAAGACAAAGTATATTTTGACATTTCATTAAACTTAAAAAATGTATTTGATTCAAAGATACTTTTTGCTTTGGCTAAGTAATGGATAGTTCATTCTGTTCAAAGTAAAAATTTTAGGTTGATAAAAAGTAAAGTAATTAGTTGTAACAAGTTGACGCAAAATTTTTACTTTACATCTAACCAAATACAATTTAAAATATTAATTTAATATAAAGAAATTTATTTACTTTCAGAATGTGTAATTTTACCATCTGTCTAAGATGAATGACTTCAAGCATCAAACTTTTGACAATTTATTTTGTCATAATATAAATTTTTTGTACAAATACACACTGTCTAACAGTGTCAACACATTATAATCTTGACAATTTGTCATAAAACATTTCAACAATATGTATAGTATTGTTATAAAAACACATACTGTATAACAGTTTTTAGTATTTGTAGACACACTGGATAAAATATAAATTCTAAATAAGAATCAGTTATGGTTGATAGATAAACCATAAAACTTAATCAAGATAAAACAAATCAGGTTTAGTAAACAGTATTAAAGTTAAATGTTGTATAAAAGGCTCAAAAATGTACCTTCAGTAGCTGGGTCAAAGGAAACAAATTTACTCCTGCAGTTTTGAAGAGGGGTTCTGCACCCTTCGGCTCATCTGCTTACTGTCTACGTCCATGACATTTTTTTTTGAAAGGCTTTAAAGGTATATTTGAGTCCATCAGGATATTTTAAGTTCAGTTCAAATGAGTCCAAACATGCACATGCAACAGAGGGCAACTCATTTATTACTCCACACCATCAATGAAAATGTCCAGTGCAGGATTAGGAGCATCACTTTCACGGATCACAAAAAATTCCATGGTGGTCTTTTTGAATTCCCTCTCCGCTTCTTCCCTCTTGTCAGCCTAAAAACATACAAGAACAGAGACCAATTTAGGGACTGTGCATATATATGTACACTAGATGTCGCCTTGGCTACGGCAGTTCATTGGACCAAATGCGTCAAACAGAGCCGCCATCTTGAAACAGGGGAATCCCGCATCGGCGTCATTGTACGCAATGGTGTAACAGAAATAAAATCACCATAAATCGTCATGAACGCGATTTTCTTGGTTTTCTTTTGGTTCGTTTCAACAGTCAGACATGTTTTTAGTACAGGAAAAAATAAGTTTTGATTTTATGAAAATGTACTTTTTCTAACTGTAATGCATAGTGCTAGTAGCCCTTTCATCCATGCGCAGCACAAAAGTCTGGCATCGTTCATGAATTCGAAGTACAGGCGGAGATAGCTGCTTTACCTAGATACTTCCTATGACAAGGCCCCTGATCTAAGATGGCGGCGGTTTTGACGCATGCTCAGAACCCCAAGGTGACAAAAATTAGTCTCAGTGCAGCTTAAAGGGCTTTAAACTATACCAGACGAGGAATAAGTGTCTTATCAAAGAAATGATCGGCCCTTTAAAAAAAATACAACTGTATTTGGTTTATAGACACAAATGATCGCCTTGCTTCAGCTTTCTGTATTCTTCAAAGAGCTTACGCTGTATGTCCTACGCCAGGGCTATTCAAATCTTACCCTGGAGGGCCGGAGCACTACAGAGTTTAGGTCCAACCCTAATCAAACTTACCCACCTGTGATTGTCTAGTGATCATGAGGACCTTGATTAGCTTGCTCAGGTGTGTTTGATCAGGGTTGGAGCTAAACTCTGCAGTGCTCTGGCCCTCCAGGGTAAGATTTGAATAGCCCTGTCCTATGCCTTCCATATTCTACTTACAGAAAAAACAGAACTGGTGCTGCGTGCGTTTGTTCCGTAAGTAGAATAGGGAAGGCGTAGGACATACAGCGTAAATTCTCTGAAGAATACTTCAGCCATTTGTGTGTAATTGAAGTCCACCATATGGAGAATAATCCTGGAATGTTTTCATCAAAAACCTTAATTTCTTTTATTTAGTTAAGAAAGAAAGTCATGAACATCTTAGATGACATGGACGTGAGTAAATTATGAGGAATGTTTAATTCAGAAGTGGGCTAATACTTTAATTGCTGTAGCGTGCATATGTTAAGCATTTAGCTTAGCACCATTCATTCCTTAGGATCCAAACAGCATGCAGTTACACCATCATACCTGACTAGTCCCCCTTTTTTTAGAATTTGAGGGAGAGTTCTGATGATGTTACTGCGACCGAGGTCAGAGTGCTGCAAACTAAGTGCTCTTCCGCCATACAAAATAGTTCTCACTTTTTATCCGCTTAGAAAATCACGTTTTATTTTGTGCCACCATACTTACTCATGTTACTACTCATGTAACAGTCTTTAAATAGGGAAAACATGGAAGTGTTTGGTGGCTTCAAAATGTATCCCTGTTTGGAACCTAAGGTATGAATAGGGCTTGGCTAAATGCTAACACATTTACGACACACTGTACAAAGATTAAGTGTACTTATTGAAAAAAGATAGGGATGGATTAATTCATCTAAGTTGAGGTAAGAACATAAAATATTGGAAAACTGTGGTGTTTTCCTTTAAAGGGATAGTTGAAAATTCTGTCATCATTTACTCATCCTCATGTTGTTCTGAACCTGTATAAATGTATTTTTTCTGAAGAACACAAAAGAAGATATTTTGAGAAATGATGTAAACACACAGCATAGTGTTTATTGACTTCTATAGTAGGAAAAATATTTTGGAAGTATTGTGATAAATGAAGAAAATATTTTGATAAATGATTGTAAGCACACAGTTGACGGTACCCATTAAATTCCATCATATTTTTTTATTCCTACTATGGAAGTTAATGGTCACTATCTGCTGTGTGTTTACCATCATTTCTCAAAATATTTTTTTTGTGTTCATCAAAAAAAAAAAAAGAAATTCATACAGGTTTAGAACAACATGAGGATGAGTAAATGATGACAGATTTTTTATCTTAAGGTGAACTATCCCTTTAAGGCAAACATGGTTGGAGAAAATTTCAGTAGTTTGCATTGTCAACATTACCTGGTATTCTTTGATCAGACAGCTTGCATCTTCACATGAATAGTACATGAATCAGGCACTTCAGCAGGCTTTCTCTTCTGATTTCTACGTCCAGACTCTACAAAATGTTCAAGATGTATTGTTTATTTTAGACCAAAATACTACTAAATTAATTGCCACAAGCAATTTTGTTCGCATGCAACCAATACCTGATCCATAACTTTAATAGTGTCCTTAGTTTTTCATGGAGGACTCCACCTTTGCTCCTAATAACATGAGAGCTCTGTCTTTCCAAAGAGGCCATAAATCTTTATTTTCAAGGTAAGATCGTGATGCGCAATTCTGCATTAATCTGAAAGTAAGAGAAACAGAAAATACACTTCTGAAAAAATTATTTCTAGAACTAGTTGTAAAATAGATATACACACAAAACATTGAATGAATATATAATTAGAGCATCTAAGACATTTTCAAAAGCACTACATCCTATGGTAAAAACTATGGTTAATTCAGTACAAGTCACATTTTAACATTTTATAATAAAATAAATGCTTTTACCTCCTCTGGCAATCTTTCTTGCAGTTCTTGAACAGTAGGTTGGTTTTCCACAATCTCTTGTCTGCGTAAGGCAAACGTCTTTGTCATAATGTTTGCTGATGTCTCTCCAGGGATGGGATATGATTGGCTTGAACAAATAATAGATAATTGCTAGACATTTACATGTTCACTACATCTTGTGACATAAACAAAAGTTTTTATTTAAAAAAAAGAATACTGTGGAGATCATTTTGTTTGTATGGACCCTGTCAAGAACCGAAAGATTTTATGTTTGCTCGTCTCTCCACGTGTGCAGTTTTGAGTGCATAATATTACACAGAAACGGAGCGCGAATTTCAAACAGCGCTTCCGGAAGGAGATGCAGCATAAACAGTCGCATTGCTCTATTGGCCAAATGCATTTTAATCGACTACAGTATGAGGCAAAGTAGAAAAACTGTCGCTAAAGTTTACACATCAAGAGTTCTGATCTTTGAAGGGCATATAGACACTTTCATCCGCATGCGTATATAAACTGCCCACTTTAGCGCCTTTTTGCGGTGAAATTGTTTAAAATCACTTTGGTATTAACATCTGCAAGCCTTTAAAACACGTGCAAATGATTAAACGTTTCCTATTTTAATTTGCGCATTAATCCGCGAATCGCATGTGAGCCGAACCGTCATGCTCAATCAACTGCGATCCGACCGGTACACCACTAAGTAATACTAACCGTATGTAAAACAACAGTACAATCACACATGTATAATGTTAATAATACGCCAAAACGTATGTTTAAAATTACTTACCAATTTTCTTGAATCCCATTGTACGACGCGGAGTTCATCCATCGGTGCAGTGTATAACAAGATGGCGGAAAGCTGAACTTCAGCTGAACGTCCTCACGCACGACCAGGATGACGTTACGTAAGTCACGTGACAATGGAAACTAATATTTTTACTTTAATTTACAGAAATTTATTTACTTTACACCAACAGGACTTACTTTTAATTTAAATCAAACACATTTTTTACATAAAACTGATGGCTGGACAGAAAATGTATTTTTTTGAGTTAGATCAAATATAAAAACTTCTTTAGAGTAATGACATGCGTTGTGCACTTTTTTCAGTGTACCTGGTTGCCTTAAAATCTTGAGTTTATTCAACTTAAAAATATTTAAAAAATTGCGTCAACTAATATTTTTGTGTTAAATTAACTGGTAATTTAAAATTTCAAGGCAACCAGGTATAACTTACTTTTTAATTTGAACCAACTTTTTTACAGTGTACATATTTGTACCTGTGTGTACTTTTTGTAGGGTACTAGTGACAGCTTAATACTTTTTTTCTGAGAGTGTAGGAAGGTGTGGGTTTTATTTGAGAAATTTTGTTATCACCTTGAATTAAATTTTTTTAAATCCTGTAAACAACTGGGGGCAGTACAGAGCAGTTACCATAGCAACTGGCAATTTGTCCTCAGTGAACCACAGAGGACTGATGACCACGATTGACAAAACTTCAAATTCTCTTAGTTATTTGTTGTTTAGTTTCTACAATGTCACATCTTTATATCAGGTCTGTGATTGCTGTCCTCCGGCATTCTCATTAAAAGTAAAATGTGAGTGACATTGCATAGTTGTTGAGCTTTGATTATAGTCTAAAATATTCATCACACAGGGAGCAAAAGACTTTCTAAATGGCCTATACTCCTCCTCAAGTGTCACATGTCAAAAAAAAGGGCATTTTTACAGCATAATATCTCTATATAACCAGATGATGTTTTTACAACAATGAGGAAAAGACGTTTCTTTTATTACATAATCGGGTGAAAAAATAAGATGCAGCTTTGGATTGAATGAGTACACATTCAACTCAATGTGAGTTTGGACGGACAGAGGACTCTTTCAATGGGCAAGAGACTAAATGTTGTTTTATATCAAGGTTTCAATCAGTTGCTATTGGCTGTGGTCAGGAAAGACGGTGTAGAAGTAAACACAATATTTTCTTTTGGTGATTAATTATCACATTCAATTAGATTAGAGATAACTCCTTCTAGCGAATCTCATTTACATACAGACGCAACTTCGTAATAACAGTCGGTAAAACACACACCCACAAAAAAGAAATTCACATAATCTCCAGTTAGCCAACTCTTTTCCCATCATTTCCTGATTAGTGTCCCCAAGGCTCCCCATTCACTCCCACCTGAGTGACGGGTGCTTAAAGCGAGGAAATATAATGCACGGGAGAAATCACAGGTTTTCTAATTGCTGTACATCAGCGACGTCTTCCTGGATAACATACCAGATGCCTGCCGCACCTGCATCCTGCCAAATCAACCAATTCGGAATCCATAGGAGTCTCTGTCGGCCCCAGGAGCCATGCTGATTAATCATTAAATATGAATCATTTGATCGAATAGAGATGCGTTGAATCGTCCATGTCTCTGATTTACACAGCTGGTAAGCAGCTGTGGCGCTGTTGCCACCAGCAGAGGGAGGCAACAGCATGTCCCATTGCAGGGCGTCCCGTACGCCTGTCTCTGGTTTACTTCTCGCTTATTCTCTCTCTCCCACTGTCCTAATCCATTGGAAGCTCTGTTTGCAAGAGATAGTCACGCTTTGAGTAAAACTATCAGGAGAGTAGGGATGTGGAGGGGCGAGAGAGCGTGCAAGAGTGATTGTGGTTGGAGTTGCTCTCCTTAAGGACATGGCTGAGACGCTGTGGTCCTGCTGGCTCTAGATACTTTGATCTGGCTTTTCTATCCTGTCCTCTCTCTCTTTTTTCTAATGGATGGATGTGGGATGTTATTTCACACAGTCAGCACAAACCCAGAGCTTGCTCACTTCACCTAAGGGTCCGATGGATGACATTATGCACCTCCCGTCTTCAATTCCTCAGTATTTCCCCAACATTTCCTTTCACATGGACATTATCTGATTAGGCTCTGTATTCTTTGTGCAGATTTTTTCCTCAAAAATCTTATGAATTAATGTGATCATATCATTGACAACAACACTATCAACTGCCAAATGCAGGCAATTGCAAACTTTGCCTTTCACTTTTCTATTTATTTTCATTAATATTTTCGGGAAAAGGAGTGTTTACATGACGCATACATGAAGCAAAATATTCCTTGTGCATGTAAACAGTCGGAGATGATCTCTTTTTAGCAGCTCTGGAGGGGGCCAATGGCTTTGCAGCAGAGGGCACTAAACGCATTTCTGCATGAGACACAACTGGGGGTCAAATTTGAAAAACGATTAACAGCGCGGCTAAATGATCCATACAGAGCACACTGCAAACATTAAAGGTGTGAATCACAGGGAATAAGAGTGAGGAGTTTATAAAGTGATGGTCCACAAGTTGATATAGCTGGAGAGTGATTTACCATTAAGAAGATGAGAGAAATTATATTAGGGAAGATATTAAAACATGATTCACTCGAATACGCACGCGCGCACATACACACACATATAAGCACATGGCACCAATCTGCTAAGGATAAGCAGATTAAGTACAGTTTTTAGTTGATTGCGCATGGGAGTGGTCCCTACTGACATCCTAGATCCACCAGTCTGTCTTGCTTATGTAACCAGCCAATATTTATGTTACCCTGCTGTCAAAACACTGTCTCAAAAGTGTCACCATACTCCCAAAACACCAGCTGAGTCAGTCAGTCAGTTAAGATGAATTAATTACATGTTTAATGATTTTAATTTCACGGTTATTATGTTGCAATAACATGTATTAAGTATTAAAGTTCACATATTTCATCTCTAAAAAAACCTTTATTTTGTGTATTTGGTATAACACAATTTGTTTGCATGGTTTATGGTTAAAAAAACACATAATTTTCCACATACCGTACATTTTTGTAGCTCCAGATTTCACTCTCATCCTGATATGCACAGATTTGAAAAGCACTGTGTCCCTGATTGGCCAGCTAATATGTACATTGTGATTGGCCTGAATACCTCTCGACGTCAGCAGGAAATGTGACGCTCCTTACCAAGTTTGAAAAATTCGCTCACAATGCAATGCTAACAGGAGTTAACTTACAGGGTGTGAGTCCGAAGCGGGAGGAATTATGATAATGTTGGTCTTGTCTACATCACCAATCCTAGGAAGTAAACTGTTGCCTACAATCCGTGTGTTTGTTGTAGTCCAAGAAAAGAGATTTACGTTGGAGACGATAACTCGCGTCATCGTTTACTTTGGGGTTATACCTTTTGCAAATCGTTAACATGTACTAACACACACTTACACAAGAAATGTAAAATCGTGAATTCGACCTTATGTGCTCTTTAACATGTATATATATAAAAAGCTCAGATGCAAAAGACGCCACTTCCGTCAAAAAGGAGATAGTGATATTAACCGAATCCTCTCGCCATGTACAGAATTATAAATGATAAATTCCTCAAAGACTTCCGGTTATTTGCAATGTTGAATCTTTAGTGATTTTGTTTTCTGTCTTGTCCAAAGAAGTGGATATTTTTGTCAAAAAAGCACTGTACTTTTTGAAGCGAAAGACAGTCAAATTGCTCAACCTAACCTTTAGCGCCTGATATAAAAAAAAGTTAATTTACAGGAAAACATGTCAGATGCATGTTTTGCATCTAAACTTCATTCATCACTGACAGTGTTATTTAGCTTTAATAAGAAACTAAATTAAGTTGAATCAACAAACCTGCAAAACTCAAGCACAAATTTTCCGATTCACAATTTTACACATCGTTTGGTGTGTAAGTGTGTGTTAGTACAGTACATGTTAACAAAGGTACCAATCCCAATGTAAACGATGACGTGAGTTATCGTCTCCAACTTACAAATTGTAGGCAACAGTTTACTTCCTTGGCTTGTTGACGTGGACACGACGATCATTATTATAATTTCACCCGCTTCTGACTCACAGCCTGTAAGTAGTCTATGTTTTCATATTTAAAAAATTTACTTCTGCCTATTTAAAAACACGCACCGGCCCGGTGGCGGGGCTTAGGGAGCGTTTTTACGTGTTTTTGTACTTTGTTTAACATCAAATATTCAATCAACAATCATAAACTTTGCAATATTTGAAAGTTTAAACACTCAAAATTCATGTTCTGAGCTTATTTTTGCAATCAATACACTGGTGTGGAAAGGGTTAAATGAAATGCAGACGGTATTTAAACCATGACTCAAACACGAGTTTTGTCCTGTGCAGAGTAGCCCTCGTTGTTTCTACAAACACAAATGCAGACATGGTTTTATGTTTTAGTATCCTTACCTTACCAATCTGTTACCTCCTGATCAGCTTGGCCATCTGCATTTTCTGGATCAGATTCGGTTCCTATTGGAAAAGACAATATTAACTCCTGTCATTATTGCATTGTGAGCCAATCTTTGAAACATAGTAAAAAGTGTCAAATTTCTGGCTGACGTCAGAGTAGGGATGGGACGGTATGAAAATTTCATATCATGAATATAGTGACCAAAGTCATCACGGTTATCAATATTATCATGGTTTTGTTAAAATGAGATGTAAATGTTCGAAAAGAACTGATATACACACTGAAAACATTTGAAAAAGTTTTATTTTTGAATACAATACATTATCCCTTAAATGCCTTCTTGTGCAAAAAACTATGTTGCATGTGCGTGCAAAATCACGGTAATCAAACACAGTTGTAATTATAATTACATTTTAAACGATAATACTAACCGTCAGGACATTTAATCGTGGTTAACTGTGAAACCGGCAATCATCCCATCCCTACCTCAGAGGTATTCAGGCCAATCACAATGTACTTGTAAGCTGGCCAATCAGAGGCACAACACTTTTCAGAACGATGATCTTTGTACAAAATCAATGCATTTCAGGAAAGCAGGGCATAGAGGAGCAACAATAATTTACGCTATGTGGAAAACAATGTGTTTTTATGAACCATAAACGACGCAAACACATTGTATTATACCAAATACACACAAAAACATTGATTTTTAAGACCTGAAATAGGTGTCCTTTAATAACTTACTTTTAACATGCGATCGCTGCCTGGTGATCCTGGGGTCCATTGTGGGCAATTGCTTCAACCCCACTCTCTTTGAATTCACCCCATGATGTTCTCTCTTTAAAATAGCTTCTACATATTTGGTGTAGAGTGGAAAAGAACCTACAGAGGATTCATAACAGCCATCAATCCTACAAGACGGTAAGGAATAGACCCTCAAAACAGATAGTCTTTCAGAGCATCAAACCCACTTGATTTATGACTTGAATTTTTCTGACTTGTACAAATGTAATGCAAGGTAAGCTGCACTTTAGTTTATATATAAACCACTGCTTCTGTAGACAAAACACTAAAGTCAAGTTTTCATCACTAATACTGTTATAAACAGAGAATTATGTTGTAAAGAATTCAAATGTAAAATTATCATTTAGGTTTTGACAGAAAGCACATTTTATCATATTTTCTCTCCATGTAGCAGCTGCACGCAAGTATGACTCAGGTTCTCTTAGCAGGTGCGTGAAGGGAACGGTTAGGAGGGAGGACACCTTGCTGGAGGGAGGGGGGTGTTCGCAGCATGTTTATCAAGGTGCGCTGCACCGAGCCAGCCAGTGTTTCCCCTTCTGCCTCTAATGTAATCCATCCATCTTTCAGTTCGCCCTTGTTTTCCGCTCACCCTAATATGCCCCCCTCTCTCTCCTTCTCTTTTTGTGAGTGTCATGCTCTCTCTCTCAATTGTTAGTGCATTCGTCTTCATTAACAGAGTGAAAGTATTAATAGATTCAGAGGCAACACATAAAGGGCGTTGCAGTTACTGTAGGTTTTAGAGGGGAATTTACTGAGCAAATAAATCGTTATAATAGAATGGGGTACTCGCGCCTGTGTTGTTGTCTGTCCCTCAGCTAGTGCCTGATGTGTGGCCGTTTAATTTCCCTCCACCATGCTCTCGTTTCTCTAAAAGGGTTTGGCTTGAATTCAGAGACTTTAGCCCCTCTGTAATTGGCCTAAAAAAGTGAGCTCTTATAATACCGTGACTTAAAGCTGGGCAGAAGTGACTGCCGTTTATTCTCCTCCATACTATCATATAAGCAGATGAGAGTTGTTAATTAAAACGTCCTTAAATTATATATTTCTCTTACATCCGAAGAAAACTCTGGGATATGCAGTAATTGGCCAGCCATCTAAAGCTTTGAAGTGAAATTGCTTGGATGAAAAAGTGGATTAGGATTCGTCAGAATATTCCTTTTCTTTCCTTCTATTTTATCTTCCCTCCTAAAAACAGCACTTGTCCCTCAATAACCCTCTCTCTTTTCCTCTCTGTGCTTCCCAGCATGAGACACCACATCAAAATGTGCTACTCTTGCAGAAAAAAAGAAAAAAAAATCTATTTCCCGCTTGCTCCCGTTCACTGGTCTCACCTCTGCCCGGCTCTGAGGCGTTGAGTTTGGCATGATGTGTTCTCCTGCGAGGCTACACTTGCTGCTCTGGTGAGAGATTTCACACAGCTGTGCCGCTGGGTGTAGATAAACGTAGCCAGCAGAGTTCGAGTATACAGCACTCTGTGGAAAGATAACAAAAGCGTTCTCCATAACAACTGCTGAAGTGTGAAGTAGCTATATGTGGAAACATTATTGTGTATATAATGTATAAAGGAATAAGACATACAAATCATTAGATATTAAAATGCTTGCTGTCAGATCTATTTATATCTATGTGTCGTGAAGAAACAACAAGAAGTTACCGGCTACTCGTCATATTTTAATTTTACACCCTAATCTGTATAATGACCTCATAGTTTGTTTGTGGAAGCAGCTTATTATGACATACAGTTACGTGTTAGGGATATGCGCCCTCTAGCCAGCAGCTTAAAGTACTACAACCTGTAGTTACGTTTCAAGGTTGTTTGCCTTATGCGTCAGATAAGACTAATTGTAAAATTAGAAATGGTTTTATAAATATTTATGGTTTAAAAGATATTTTGGAGCCCTAGACTAAACCCAAGCACATAAAACACGACACGTAAGAAAAAGTACAGTCATGGGTATTTACTGCATAAATTGACCAATAAACAACAGTATAAAAGTATTATGGTGCGTTCACACCAGATGCGAATGAAGCGTTAAGCGAGAATGCTTTGTGTGCGATAGACATCCTGCGGCGCGAATGACGTGGCCTGAATTTGACGCGCGAAAGTTGAAAAATCTGAACTTTGGCGGATATTCGTGCCACGTTAACCAATAAGGAGCCTGCTCAAAAAGTGACGTGATTATGACGTAGTGAGCAGAGGCAGAAATCCGAAACATCAATACAGGACAAAATCATTGCTGTATGACACATCTTCGTACTTTTATAGAAACAGTAATAAAAAGGATCTTGCTTGAAAGAAAGTCGGATAATCTGGTAAGTTGTAAAAAACTAAATTTAAGCTATATATTTATACATATTGAGACTACAAGCTAGCTAAAGCCGGCAAATTGTGCATATTCATGTCTGAATTTTACGCGCGAATGATGCAAGTTAACTTAAAATGTTCAAGCATCTAACTACGCGCGAATAGCGTGATTTATTCGGTTCATTCGCATCTCCCATTGTAAATCTTGCGAACTGAAGCCATAAGATCACTTTATATGAAGAACTCAATGCACACAGTCAGATCTCATTCAAACATAAACCAGAACATTAGAGAATGACGCAATTGGTCACAGCCAATAGTGGTTCACATTCTTAGCTAACGTAATGATGCAATTGGTCACGAGACACATGGTATTTTACAATCAAACATATGGTATTGCTTCTTCTGCCACCAGTTTTTGAATAAGCGTACACACCCGATCTGAGATTTATAGCAGATAGTGAACGCTTTTGCGTCTTTTCCTCATATTAATCAATTGTTTGACCTTGGTACACTTGGAACATTGACAGTGTGTTATTTTATTATTATAAATACATGGGTACATTATTTGCTCAAAATGCCTGAATAGTGTGATGTATAATAAAAACACAATTAATCCTGGCAGTTTTAATTGTAAATCATATCCCAATACATGTCATCATTGCAAAATTATACCCCAATATATCATTTCATACCTCAATATATTAAATCTGACCTGCTGCCGGTAGAGCCGCTAATTTAGTAAACATGGGCCGTATTTGGAGAATAGACCAACAACCTAAACAATTCTGTGGGTTGGAGGATAGGTTGACCCCATTTAGATTATAACAAAGGCATTTTAATATAAAATGTAAAAAAGAAGTATAAAATTTTGTGTTCAGCTGAAGAAAGTAAGTCATAAATATCTGGGAAGGCATGGTGATGAGTAAATTGTGAGAGAATATTTGGGTGAGCTATTCCTGAAGGTATAATGTTGTCCAGTGATAATACCATAGTTGTTGGATAAATACTACAGTACTGAAACCACAAATAATACGTTTTACACACCGGCTATACAGTAGGCCAGGGGTAGGCAAAGTCGGTCCTGGAGTGCCGATGTCCTGCAGAGTTAAGCTCCAGCTCTAATCAAGCACACCTGAACAACTAATCAAGGTCTAAAGAGTCACCTGAAAACTACAGGTAGGCAAAGTTTCATCAGGGTTGGAGTTTAAATCTGCAGGACATCCAGAACCGTTGTGCCCTCCCTGCAGTACACTATGAGGCGATGATGGGTGTTCTGAGGACACAGACAACATTGTGTCCTCAGTACATGTCCACGTCTGGCTTCAGATGTGAAGTGATGTAATGATTTCTACACACTTTGGCTGGAGGTGAGTGGATGAGACAGAAATGTGTGTGGGTGCTGACAGCTTGATCACCTCATCATGTTTTTAAGGGCTTCATGCACAGGTAACAGGAAGTGGTTGAGACAGGAGGTGGATGGAGAATCATTCGATAAAAGCCCTTGAGAAAGTCTCGGTACCGCAGTGTGGCAGCTATCTCTCACCCACGCACTCTTGTGAAGCACAAAGCATCTGGGGACTTATTTGCATTTTTACAATCAAATCTGAATATTATTATCCAGTATTAGAATCTGTATTCACAGGGCCCGGTGGTTCGGCTGTTTAGCGATGGCTTTCCTGGTGTGACGGACGGTTGTGTGCACCTGTGTGTGTCCTTTCTTTAATGGAGAGTTAGGCAGGAGTGTCGCAGAGGAGGCTGGGATTTCTCTGACGGATCTGAAAGGTGATCAGATATCAGGCAGAACACATCAAGGGCAAAAGGAGCAGAACGCAGGGATTTCCACCTTCTTTTCATAATCCACATCCGTTGAGATGCAGGATTTTTACATATTTTTCCTACCACAAATTGGTTATGTCACACAAATATCCTGATTTCCATATTTCAAGTCACAAGACTGGCGTTGTTTGACTTTTAAAATGGGAATCTGAGGCGTGACCTACCGGAGTGCAAAGATGAGACTGTTGTGCAACGCAACAAGATTAATTTCTCAACTCAAAATCATTTAATAGCCTTTACGCTGGTAGAGTAAATGCCAGTATTAAATTGCAGAGTCTTGGCAGGCGTTTCCACGCTGGCTCTGTACTATCATGCCGACCTCACAGGAAACTCACTGTTCGGTTTTGTAACAAACTTGGACTCTGTTCATATTACATTTATGGCAGGTTATGTAATAACTTTTAACAAGGAGACGGAAGTGATATTGTTTAGAGAATGCAGAGCGTATTGCAAACGTTTAACCGACAGCTCTGATCCGAGCACATGCACGCAGATTACACTTACACGCTCGACGCAAGCCGCATGGTAGTCTGTCTGGAATTAATTTCACTTTAGGATCAAAGGTAAATTATTAAAACAGTTGAGCTCCATAATCCAGTCAACACGAGCAACAGAATCCCACCAAAGCTCAGAGGCATCATGGGATGTTGTATTCATCTTATGTGTGATTTGCATTCCACGCATTGGTTTTTAGTTTTAAGTTAACCAAGTGTGCCGCACAAGCCCTGAAAAGTGAAGCCAAAAGGTCTTGTTCGCCCCTCAGTGACTTGTCCCAGTATAGGTCATAAACCCCACCTCCCCCATGTTATTCAATGGGACTTGAGACCAACTACAAAATTGAATTACACTTCAATTATCTTTTTTCCGAAGCTGGTTTCTGTCATTTACTGTAGTGGGGTAAATTCCAGTGTTTGTTTTTAAAATAAGTTTGTTTTTAGTTAGTTATTTAATGCTATAAAAAGGGTGGGGCCTTGATTTCACAGCTTTACTTCCTGAAATCGCTCCTATGCAGACTCAAGACCCAAGATGTCAGCGCTTTATCAGGACACTGGCAGATTCACTTTACACCAATGGAAGAGAGCAATGGGCGTCTTCCATCTTTTTTTACAGTCTATGGTTTCAACAGAAAATTAGCCAAGAACACCCATGTAAGGGGTGTAATTTACTTAATGTAGTGATGCTACAAACTCAGCCACATTTTTAAAGTAGTTAAAAGTGACATTTTCAAAGGCATTATAGCAGCTGTGCAACTGCAAAACCCTTATTCTGCACAAATGCTAATTAGCAGTAATTGACCTTTTTCCCAACGTTCCCAACATTAAAACTGAAAACAAATGGCTCTTTTTAATGACTCTAAATTTTCCCTAATACATTTCCACTTCTTTCCAAAACACTTGAGAAAAGGTTGTCTATCATTTAGGAGTGTTGTATTTATTTTTCACCTTTGAGTTTCAGAGCGTCTGCATAGTGCTGCTGTGGGCGTCCAAGCATCATTGCGTGGGACGGCCAAGGAGAAGAAACCTGACGTTGAAGCTGTCACAGTTTAAACAGACGTTCAAGTGAAGAATTGTTCATCCTACGGTGACTCACAGATGACTGACACACTGGGACGAGATAAAGGGGGCGGGTACAACTGAATCACTCTATAGAAAGTGGTGCTAGAGAGTCAAGAGTTGTGGGTATGGAGGAAAAACTGCAGAGAAAAAACAGAGTGATAATTGAGATGCCAGGTGAATTTGCCCAGTCATTTTGAATTATTCATGCGTAAGCCAGGAGAGAAAGAGGCAGAGAGAGATAAAGAGAGACTGCAGAATTAAAAACAGAGCAAATAAATGAGTGCGGCTCTTTAACCTTACTCCAGTGATTCAGACCTGAGCCAACTGTGAATGTACAACCCACTTTCATGGCAACTCGTAACTATTTTATACTTTTTTATTTCATTTGTATGTTTTAGTACACTCTGCTTTCACTCCAGTGATGTTGGGTTTGGGGCGGGGTTAAGGATTGGGCTTCTTTCTTCTTTTATAATTTACAATTTACTTCATATCAATTCAAACAAATTAGCCACCTTGCAAAAAATACGAATTCCCATTACATCAGACTCAAATTTATACAGTGCTAGGCATTTACTCATAAAACAATTACTCATTACATCACTTTCCCCATATCTTGTTGTGTGGAAAAGGTTTTTGGCTAGGCAGTCATTGGGTGGCTCACCAATATATCAAAGTGCTTCTAAAGGAAGCAAGCAGGACCAAGTGCTTGTGGGGAAATCCTTTTTAATTAAGGTGGTTGTTTTAGCATGGTCTTTCATGAGTGATGTTGTTGTGCCAACCTTCTACAATCTTAACCAGACCTTATAGCTGGTCTTCAAATAATACTACTAGGATACTGAAACCTTAAGGCTCCTAAGTGGTGTCATTCTTCGCCAGAGGGCAAAACGACCTTCAAAACCAATAAGGTACACCCCCTTTATTTTTAGAGGTGGGGCTTAGATTGAGTATGTAAAACGAAAAAAGGTTGCCATGTCAAAAAAGGCGGAGCATCAAAAAACACCCCATGCAACAGCCACTAACCAATGGCAAATCAAGGTTGTTTACCAGCTAGACCGAACTTTTCCGTAAACTTTGATCTGCACAGCTGTAGCAGCAAACTTTGATTTGGTTTCATTTCAGCCAGATTTTATACAAAATGACGTCATAATGTTGCATTATTCTGTTTCGCTTGAAGCATTTTGATGCCATTACAATACACAGTTTATAAGGGTCATCCTGTGCATCAATCGTATTAGTATGGGCCATTTGGTTTACACCTTTACAGACATAAATGTTGATTACCTCAGTTGCAATGAAACTCATCTGACTACACCCAGGACATTTATAAACTTTCAAAGGCATATTTTTCTTTATTTAAATCGTATTCCCACAGAGTGTGATAACACAAAGCCTCTTTATTAGGAGATATCTAACAGACAACCCAAGTGCAGTGAGGCATGTTTCCAAGCACATGATCTCAAAACGCCCCATAAACGGCACACTTTAAACAAAGATGTGCAAAAAAGCAACTTCTTATCAGCTGACCTCTTAATCTCCAGACACTATTTTTGAAAGTCTGATCTTTCGAAGCTTGATATCCTTCGTCCTCATTCACTAAGATTAAATGAAAATGAGTGCTAAAAAGTTGAATTTGATAATCCACAAAAGAAAATGTAATACTGATGGTCAGAAGAGTAAATGATGTTAAATTAACTCCCTTGCAGCACATGTACAGTGCTCAGTGTCAAAGTTTTTAAAAGAATAATTTTTATGCTTTATCTCTATTAAAACTGCCTGTCAGACCTCACTTTATACGGCTCTTCTCTCACACATCATTTGCTTCTAAAGCATATCTCTTAAAATGGATTTGAGCCGTGTCAGCCAACCGCTAATGCCTTTACATAAT
The DNA here is from genome assembly GCF_030506205.2 of Paramisgurnus dabryanus. Lineage (NCBI taxonomy): Eukaryota > Metazoa > Chordata > Actinopteri > Cypriniformes > Cobitidae > Paramisgurnus > Paramisgurnus dabryanus. The sequence goes on from NC_133346.1 coordinate 16,212,519, forward strand.
GCCCTTCAAATATTTTTAATTAAACCAAAAATAAAGCATAAACTGGGGGTGGCTGACATTCAGCAAATGGCGGATAGTTTTAGACTGTTTGAGTACATCGTGAGTCTATTAATAGTGGACCGGCATGGCGATGTTTACAAGTGGCATTTAGTCATGCTTGTACTCGATTAGACAGATGTGAACTTCTCATCTAAACCCGCATTACCGCTAAAGCTCCACACAATCGCGACAAATTACATCCGCGCTTCCGTGAACGATCTAACTCGTTGTGCTATTGTGAGGATTAATCTCCCTTTGGTAATGCTGACCAGACATGCAACAGTCTGCCTTTCACACTCTTCAATCCTGCTTGTGTGTGCATGTCGTTAATGCCTCTAAACAAAGATCTGTCAGCGTTTTTATACTACAGTAAATGTCTTCTGGGTGTCTAACAAATATGTTTTGCTAAGTACCTATCTCCATTTCGGTTAATACATTCACTTTAATTGCAAGGAGAACCTGGTGACTCCAATTATGGATCCACTGACAGACCCACGAAGTTAAATCTAAATCAGCATTCATTGTGCTTTTGCTTCCGTCATTGTCCTGTCAGGGTTGCCAGATCAACGTAACAGTCGTAGCCTAATGGTTAGAAATCCGAAGGTCAACCGTTCGAGTCTCAAGGCCGGAAGGTTGTGACTGTGGTGCCCTTGAGCAAGGCACCATCGTCGCTTCTAAATGTTTAGGTTAGGGTGCCTTGAATTTAACAGTTAACAGTACCGATGAGCCATTACCAAGGTAAGTGCACCAGCTTAAATGAACGTGAAGAGTAAAGGAACGAGAAATGTGTCCATGAACACAAATTAATACATTATATTTCGTGATTACGACAAACTTTCATAAGACTGGGTTGTGTTAAAACACAGCATGTGCTGTACAGTACAGTAGAGGTTTAATTTATAAGCTTTTTCATTTTAATGATGTCTTTATATTAAATTTAAACCAACCAACTCATTCATCACAGCAGACTTTGAGTGAAAAGAAGAGTTAGGGCAGAAGAACGACTTTAAAACCTTAAGCTCAGCTATTTCTGCCTAGGGACGAAACTGATTTATTGGACGTTTGATTGAACGATTTTCACAGAGGAGCAATAAATGCATCATAAGTAACAGATGTGTCATAATGGCCAATATAGCAAGCGTCTGTTTTGTCATCTGATGCTCTTTGATGACAAAGTACAGATATTTTTCAAAGACACTTTGATTCTGATGATGAATTATGGCGGAGGAAGAGGGAAATGCAGCAAATTTGTTACTAGCTTTAACCGGTTTAAATTGGTCTGTGATTACTTCACCGGAGTGTCGACAGGTTATGTATTATATATAGGTTATATATATATATATATAAAAGCCAGTAAAAGTATCAAAATCAACTGAGGAACACATTCTGTCTTCTTTGTAATTAAATAAAATAAATCCTCAAATATGAAGATCTACGGTACAACACTAAGGACCAAACAAAAAATGCAAAAAGTGAAAATTTTTATTTTTTTTGTTAAAGTCCCAATAAAATCAAAACTGGCAATTATTGTGTTTATTATAAAAACATTATCTGTGTAAGTCTTTTGTTTATTCATGTGCCCTCATAAACTTCAATCAAAATCTGAAAATGTACTTCCGCCCTTTTGTGGCAATCATTCTCTGATGACATCAGCTAGACGGCTTGGGTGGGAGCATCAGTTAACTCCGCCCCCTCCAACAGTCTATAGAGACAGAGCACAGTTATGCAAATTTAAAAACTATGCCCACCGGGGGGAAAACAATCCAACCGTCTCCATTGATTTTGTATTGCGAGAGGCCGCCTCCTTGTCTTTTCTGGCTTATAACAAAAAACAGAATAATGCCTAAAAGCTGCTGTGTGACAATATGTACAGCCATCAAGCCAAAGAACCCAGAAATATGTTTTTATAAGCTGTCAAGCTGTAAAACCCAGCCTTTAAGGAGAAAAAGTGGATCGCCGACTACGTTTCCCCCTAGTGGGCGCAGTTCTACTAATAGGAGAACTATGAAAAGTTGCCTGTTTCCACTTTTGTGTCTTTAAACGCTAGTTTTTTTTTTTATTTTTTTTTTTGAGGTCGACAGCTTATAATAACTTATTTCTGGGTTTTTTGGCTTGTTAGCTGTATACCTTGTCACACAGCAGCTTAACAGTATTATTCTGTTTTTAAGTTTAATCTGTAAATAAGTTTTTATAAGCTGTCAACCCCAAAAAACGAGCGTTTAAAGACACAAAAGTGGAAACAGGCAACTTTTCATAGTACTCATATTAGTAGAACTGAGTCCACTAGGGGGAAACGTAGTCGGCGATCCACTTTTTTCTCCTTAAAGGCTGGGTTTTACGGCTCGACAGCTTATAAAAACTTATTTCTGGGTTCTTTGGCTTGTTGGCTGTACATATTGTCAGACAGCAGCTTTTAGGCATTATTCTGTTTTTTGTAATCAGCCAGAAATGACAAGGAGGCAGCCTCTCGCAATATAAAGTCAATGGAGACGGTTGGATTGTTTTCCCCCCGGTGGGCGTGGTTTTCAGGTTATGACGCGTTGCGCTCTGTCTCTATCTGCTAACAGTTCTAACAATCAAACCACAGTGGAAAACACAAGCCACGCCTACTTTTTTCCTCGCATGACATTCCGTTTCACACCACAGCACTAAATTTTGAGTTCATGGGTACTTTATTGAAGGATAAACTAATATTGTACGAAACTTAAAGCTCATAATATAAACCCAACTCATCCAGTCTTTCTTCATGGGGTGGTAGTTTGTTTTAGGGTGTACAGAATGGCTAATCCAACAGTTTTGTCTTTCAGTCTCACTTCATGGTTCTTAATTACTTTTTTTTCTCAGAGCTGCGTGATATCTCTTGATCAAAGTGTCTGCCTCAGATGTACTGCATTGGGTACCTTGAATACTAAAACATCACAGATGTGCAGGGGTACATAACAGACACCGACGTCTGCCCTTTCTCTCTTCCACACACACACAATCACGCACATTTCCGCCCACAGGGCTTAACTGGTTCTCTCGTCGATCTCCATCAGTTTTTTGCTGAGGCTGTTTGGAAGGAATAAAGACTTTTCTCTCCAGATTTACCCTGATAACAGAGACATCATACATGCTAAAGTAAGCAAAGGCCTAGAAGATTTAGATTCAAATTAATCTTTCATATTTGCACTGCTTTTGAATTCCTCATAGGACATTTAAATAGGAGAAAAGATGAGAAGGATTAGGATGTGCAGATACCAAACCCAGAGGTGTCATATTCTCACTAACATTACCTTGATGTCTGCCGTTTAATATCATTTTATCTGCTTTGAATCACAGTTATTACAGTAACACCATTGATATAGTAAATATGGATCTTTTTAACACTCCTAAGATGGTTTTTCATTAATAGTATTTTTGAAGGTGCTATGTTTATCATGGTAAATTATTGTAATGGACACTTTAAAAAAAAGCTAGTGTCGTGTTAGTGTGAATGCAATACAGTTTTGTCCATTAATCAACCTTTAGTGACAGAAATGTGAAGATTTCATCATCAGTCCTTCATCATTAGAGGCCTAGGTGACATTGGTGGAGCAACAGTATAGCTGCACTCATTTAAAGTGCACTTATTTCATTGATAAAAAGAACGCTGTAATGTTTTTGGGTGTGTCCTTAAAAATGAAAATGAGCTGATCTCTGCATTAAATAGCAGTGCCTTGTTTGAATAGTACAGATTAAGGGGCGGTATTATCCCCTTCTGACATCACAAGAGAGCCAAATTTCAATTACTTTTTTTTTCACATGCTTGCAGAGAATGGTTTACTAAAACTAAGTTACTGGGTTGATCTTTTACACATTTTCTAAGTTGACATAAGCGCTGGGGATCCAATTATAGGACTTAAACATGGAAAAGACAGATATCATTTTATGATATGTCCCCTTTTAAATTTTGGGCTCTGTCATACACCCGGCGCATTGATAATCTTCACGTTTAGCACCATGTTGTTTAAATAGCAAATGCATTTGCACCCAATGTTGCGCCGATGGGTATTCTGGTTTGAAAACGAGGTGTGTTCAGGCGCATTGTTGGCGCGTTGCTATTTTGAGGCAACTAAAATAGACTATGCCATTAACCAACAAAAACCTGCTCTAAAGTCTAAAGTCAATGGCGCAATATGTTTTTTTGTTATTTAAAGAGTGCATTATTATTTGCACTTCTATGACTGAAAAAAGGCTTTTAACTCTTTCCCCACCAGCGTTTTTAAAAAAGTTGCCAGCCAGCGCCAGCATTTTTCATGATTTTCACAAAAGTTTAATGCCTTTCAGAAAATGTTCTTCTTTAAATATATAAACAAACAATATATCAGATGAAAGAACAGACCCTCTGCTTTTAAAAAAAAAAAAACGTTTCATCCTACCTTCATTAGTTCTCTTGTAATCACCTCTCAAACATGGGTAGGTTTCTTCAAAAACACCCAATTTTGAGCAAAAAGCTGAGATAATTCCATTTTTGCGAAGGACTTTTGATAGAGATCAGATGCAGAGCGATCTTTAAAACGTACGGAGTACTTTCTCTTTCATGTGAGGCGCTACTTCCTGGTTGTATAAGTTGCGGAAACACGGAAAATCTCGTCATTGGCGGGGAAGCGTTTTCTCTTAATTGACGAGATATCTCGTCAATGACGGCAAAAGAGTTAAAGGTTTTATTACAAAAATTAAAGTTTCAATAAAAATGAAAACACCAAATTTTTTAACATTATTCTTAAACTGGGGCCTGGGGGTATTCTTCCTCTGCTTAGTTTTTCAGTTTACAAAGTGCGAAGACCGTGCGCAGTGCGCATTAGACAATGCGCTTAGATCATTAAAATAGGGCCCCTTGAGGGTTAATTTACCTTAAAAAATATTAGTTGACAACACATTTTTACAAATGTAATAATTATTTTTAGTTAATATTTTAATCAAAATTTAAGGCAGCATGAACACTTTAAGTTTTAATGTTTTATTTAACTAAAAAAATCATTTTTTAAAGTGAACACTAATCTGGTGGTGTCAGTGAATCACTGTTAATTAAAGCCTAATTAAAGGCTTGTCTTGGTACATAGTAGCAAATAAATCTCTAATAAGACGCTGACCAAAAGGTCGTCCAAATCATTTTCGAAACAAAAGTCGAAATATCATGCACACTTACATAATGGAGGGGATTACCGAAGAATACCTCCTGTCATCTGTTTGGCCAATGATGAATAGAGGAGAGAGAGAGAGAGAGAGAAAGAGAGAGAGAGAATAGATGAGTAAGACAGAAAGAGAGATATGAGACTGGGAGACAGAAAGACAGAACTGGGCCAGCTGGGTCAGGCTGATCTGTGCTTACAAATGGGGAAACAGAAGAGGAGGGTTGTCCCGTGTTTGTCAGAGAGGTCAGCGAGACCTTTAAGGAAAGTAATTGCTTGGGAAAGCAGAGGAAGGTTAAACCACTCATACGGTAAATGTGCAAAACAAACTATTCTGGACTAGTATGTCTAGGATAAAATTGTGAACTGCCAAAAACTGCAGAATATTCCTACACTTCTTATATCCACCGACAGACATAGAAAAGTGTTAAAAAGATGTTTTGTGAGAAGATTTTGCCCTCAAAATAAAATTTCAGAATACTTAGTTTTAGTAAATCAATTACAGTTTTACATTTATTCATTTAGCCGATGCTTTCATCCAAAGCGACTTACAAATGAGAGACCATTTAAAATTTTGTCAGCGAGCCTTAGCGTAGTCAACTAAAACAGTGTACTACAATCACATTTATTACTGTAAAAACATGATATTTACCAATATGGATATAATCAATCTGGAATATAGCTGATGCCAAGTTACCACAGTTTTCCTATACTGTAGTGTTTATACAGTAGCATATTTGGTGAAACGTTTGTCATGGCAAATGAAAATATCCTTAATTTTATATAATTTAAAATAATATCCTTAATTTTGAATAGCAAGTCATAGAGACAACAATGGCCCCTGAAAATAACTCCTTATTCCAACAGAAGAAAATGTTATGAGCGATTGTATAATGTATAAAATAATCAGTTGGCTTGTGGCCATTTTTGTCCAAGCAAGTGTAGGAATATGGTTGAAGTTTTCTGTCTTCCCCTTCTCTAAAAGTGTCGAGGTTGCATTTCCCTGCTCTGGATGGTGATGAGGTTACATCTCCAGTTATAGCTTTCTAGACAATACTTATTAAATTATTGCCGTTTTGTCCCTCTTTCTTAACGGCCAGTAACTTTAGCTGTCATCTGACAATCAGCATTTGATGGATTGTGACCTTGCTTGTTGAGGCAACGTCATTTCTAAACCCAAGCTAAATCAAGATGACACTTTCTTTGTGCTTTCACAGGAGGTCCCTGTTAGGGTGCCAAATAAAATTTAATTGAGTGACAGGCCCTTTGAATAGTTGATTTATCGAAAATGCACTGAATGTTTGATTTTTTTTTACGTCGTATAAGCATCTTGCTATCGCCACAAGGTGAACAGCCAAGACAGATTCAATTACACCAGGCGCTTTTAAACTTCTTAGCATTGCATATCCATATAATCAATGGCAATTGCAAAGCAATTTGGCTGAGAGGTAATGTTTGAGTCCCTAGAGATCTTTATAGTGTATTTTTTGGTATGGTGAATATTGGTGTCAACTTAATAACCGTCTTTGTGCCTACATGGCCACCATGATTTTGCCATGTAAGACTGAGATTACCATCCTGAGGCGATCATGGAACAACATTCCTATCAAAGAAATACGATCCTGACCCTATAAGCTTCCCAAATTCATATAAAAATGCACAGCCCTACAAAACCTATTTAGCACCAACACAGATGAAGATCCAGAAACATCTTACTTCGCAAAATCATCCATGTGTGCATGAATGACCATGTTTGCATGCGCTTGCATTTATTGCATTTTTCTGTATTTGAGTATACAGCCGCAAAGACGGCTTGTCATAGCCGGGAGCACGGCATAAAGGAGACACGTTACCTGTCTCTAACCGTCTTTGTCACTATTACAGAGAAACAGCCTCCCATCCTGTCGCACAAGCTCGGTGCCTGTCTGTCTCTTTAAGCGAACCGCCCCCTAAGGTCCCGTTCATTTCACATGCTGTATTTGCAGTGCCAAGAGACTGGAAAATACACACAGATAAAGAGAAACTGCAAGTGATGCCAGAAAGAAGAATGAGGAAGGGTGAATGGAGCAATAAAGTAAATGAGAAAAAAGACAGAAAAGGAGAAAAAGGGGAGTAAGGCTCTGTTCCACATTTTAGTGAGATGACAAAAACCCCATTCACACAGTCCTTTGGTCCCAGAAAATACCCATAAAATTGCCAGATAAGCTTCTGTGTGAACGCAAACACGTCCCGTAAGTCTTCTGGGATCATTGCTGGAAAGAGGACCTAGTAAGATACACGGAAAACCCTCTGTGTGAACAAGAAGCCGAAACAATGCCGTAATGGACGTGTCGTAGTGAAGACGCGCGCGTCATCACAACAAAAGTTATGGTTCAGCACTTTAAAACAAGAGATTTACATGCATATCAACATTCACGACGAGAAATGTCGCAAACTTGATTGAAGGAGTTCAGGAAATGATAAATGAGACGCATAAACAATGACGCGCGTGCTGTAGTGAGGACGCGCGTGTCATGGCAACATGAAGTTATTCAACTCTTTAATATGAGGGATTTACATCATTCACGATGAGAAATGTCAGCAAACTGGACTGAAGCAGATATCAGGTAAGTTAGCTCGTTACTTACTGCGTTGAAACAGAGATCATTCAGCAGCATAAAACAATATCGCGTCACGTGCTCATTTGAGCTATAATAAAGGAAAATACCCGCGCGTCATCCTAACAAGATATATCGTTCAGCTCCTCAAAACGTGGGTTTTAAATGCATATAAACAATCACGATGACAGATGTCTGAAACCTGGATCAAAGCAAAGAGTCGGGAGCTCGTCAAATATCCACTCTGAAGCTGAGATCATTCACCAGAATAGATCGGAGCATCACGTGATACTTTATAGTCTTATCATAAACAAAAATGCACGCAAGTGGTTTCAGGAGAGAGAAATAATAAATCACATGCAAACTTCAGACGCTGCGTAGAAGATAGTGCAGGACTTTAAACAGGTCACGTGTCTTTCCGGGACCTTGCAGATGTCGGCAAATCATTAGCAGTGTGAATGAACAAAAAAATCAAACGATCCCGGAAAAATCCAGGATGCATTTTCTGTATATTTTCTGGAATGTCTGTGTGAAAAGGGCTTTAATGTCTAGTGCATACATAGGGAGCTGCCTTCAAATGCAGCATCCTAAGTGACCATTTGAAATCTTCTACCTAGGCTACAATTATATAATTGCGTTAACTTATATTAGCTAGTTGCTAGGCTAACATCGCACTATAAATGTGTACGTATATTTGTAAAATAAACCTTTTTAATACATTTATATTCTACAGTTATTTGTCATTTTTCTTTTATTGAGCTAATTGCAGTGCATTCTGGGATTGCCTTATCAGCGATATATGCAAAGCTGTCCTTTATTTCAGCTGAAACGAAGTATCTTAGGAGGCAGTGTAATTAAGATGTTTATCTTTAAGAACAGCCTTCATATGGGAAAAGTCAATATTTAAAAATGTTCAGCTCACCGGGTAAAGCAAAAGTATCTGTCTGCGTTACTTTTATTCCCTTAGCAAATGAGAAACGCTCCCAGCGCAAGGACTGCATGGAACTAAACGCTAAACCAATAAAAGTGGTACAACCCTAATCCGGTAAAAGTGATTGTGTACACAAGGATGTGTGTAGACGGAGGATGAGTGCGTGCGTACTTGGCAGTGATAACCGGCTCCGAACGCATGACTGCGATGTTCTTCCGGTGACTGAAAACTGTCACCATTGGCAGCTCACACACTCTCTCTCTCTCTCGCTCGCTCTCTCTCTCCTCCACACTACTCATCAAGGACAGTCATGTCGGCAGAGTGAGGGAGGAAAAGAATAGCGTTAACTCTCTCTCTCCTGTCTTTCTTTTCCTTCATCTCTCTCTCACTCTTTTCTCTCCTCCCTTGTTCTCATTCATCATTCTTGTTTCACTCCCTCTCTCTTTTCCTCTCGATCGCTCTCTCTTTCTCCCTCCCTTACTTGTTCTCTCATGAATGTCACCTTTACTGGTGGTAGCCGCTGGATTTGCGCACACACTCGCTGGCTTTGGGGTGGAGGGGGGGTAATGTAGGGCTGTGGGTAGAGATAGCGTGTGCCAGAAGAGGCAGACGGGAAATTTCTCTGAGTCCATTCTTCTTTTTGCCAGCTCTCGTTGTACGACTCAAGGCTTTGTCTGTCCCAGCATCCGAAGCAGAAGTGCCTTTGGACGTCGGAGCGGTGGATTACCAGTCTAAATGATTATTTTTTCAACACGAGTAAAGTTAGCCACAGGGACTGTAGGCTGACCATCTGCCTGGATCTGTTACTGATCTGAATAATCCTTCTAGCGGTGAGGAAAGAACTTTCTGCTCAGGACCAGCAAGGAAGCTCTACGTTTTTCTCCGAAACAGCGTCCTAAACTTTAGCTTTGTCAATGTTGTCGTCTTCACGAGAAAAGACATAAGGGGAGGGGAAGTGAGTGAAGCAGAGGGGGGGCAAATATGTCGGCAATGTCGCAACGATGACTTCGTCAGCCTCTTTCCGTGTCTTTTTGGGGAAATGTGACGGGGTCGATTTGCGTTTTGCGGATTCGTTTCACTGTCGACATGCATTTTGCGAAACAAACATAATGAAGGACAAACCATGGACAGGTTGTGAGTGGACCAGAACTTAACATCTTCCCTTTTTGGATTGGGACACACAGAGACAAGTGAGGAACCTAAACTCATTCTCAGTCGCCGCTCAAGGTTTGACCCTTGGGTTTTTCTATCTTTGTGCTGCTGGTAAGAAAAGGTAAAAAGTACGTCAAGAGAGGGTCTCCTAAGCAGACAGCGACCCCCCTCCCAAAGGTGAGAGGGGGGGGGAGAAGATGGCAGCTCTTGCCAGTTCTCTCATCAGACAAAAACGGGCAGTCAAGGACGACCAGGCCAACCGACCGATAGCGAACAAACGCAAGCCGTGCCCCAAGAGCAACAAGTCTCTTTGCCAGAAACAAATTCTCGTTCTTATATCAAAAGTACGGCTATGTGGCGGTCACAGAGGAAGAACAGACAAAAGACCGGGTAGGTTCATTTTAAACTGTTTTATGATGGTAGTTATGATTGGTTAAACTAGTCACAAATGTTAAAAAAGTTTTGATCTAATGTTACAAACTGATGTCATCCTTCATGGTAACTCCATTGACACTACACACACTCAAGTTTACATTTGAATGCAAGCATGCAATGCTCTGTCTCTTTAAAATAATATTTTTTAGGTCACCTAATAAAGAGAAATACTGAGCTCATTAAGATTTATTTTGACTTTATAAGAGAAGAAGGATTTTGACAGAACAGAGCCAGAAGAGGTGAGCCCTTAAGGTGTGATTTATAAGCGTCCCAGATGCATTCTGGCACACACATCATCTCCACTATGTTCATGCACGAGCAAGCACATCAGCCTATTACTGCACTTATCTTACTTAATTTCAATTGTTTTGAAAGAAAAATTGTTGCTCAGCTGTGACATTAGAAGTTGGACTCCGGCCATGTTTAAGTGCCAGTAACCTTCCCACTGGTCAAACATAAAAAGACAGCACGCACTCAGATTACAGCACTGATATTGAGACAAAAGCCCTGTGATTGTTGTGCCAACCTACAGGGCAACAACGCAAACACCAGTGACCACAAGTCTGCCTAGCAGTTCATGATTTATTAAAATGAAAACATGTTGGGTGTTATTGGCTTGCTTTTGAATTTGTTGTGTCTTTGGGTGGAAATGGGGACCAAAGTGCTTATGTAAATATAGAGTTTGACGATGAAATTGACTCCGCAGTCTGAGCCTGATTTATTGCACAGTGGATAAAAGAACTGTCAACGCAAAAACAAAACTGAAGAGGGGGATAAGGAGATAAAGCAGTGAGTGAGTGAGTGTGTGCGAGCGAGCGAAAGAGAGTGGGTGTTTTGTACGTAAATGGAAATGATTATAGTCAGGGATATTAATCTGTTTTTATCCGTCGCTCTCACTATTGAACACGAAATGCACCACACTGCAATCATCATGAAAATAGGGGTAGAAACAGAAATGTAGGAGAGAAAACGAGAGAGAGAGACAGAATGAGGAAAAACTGAGAAAACAAGAAAGAGAGAGAAAGTATATTTGTATTTTTTATGGCTCTGCAAGCCCATCATGCTCCTGGGACTGTATTCTGTAATATTTACATTCCTTTGATATCTACCAAACACATTATCACATTACTCTAGCGCCGTAGGATAATGTGGTTAAAATGTATTTCCACACAAGCAAGCGTATACAAAAACAGGCTCGGGCGACTCCATATATTTGTGGCATTATTAGCGTAGGTGAAATTCCTGCCACGGCTCCATCCTCATCCAAGAACTTCTGAGCACCTCAAGCAGTGACCTTTCAGAGTCATGCTTCAAAATCTCAACACACACCGCTCTGGGTGAACCGAAGCGGCCAAAAATTGACAAATTGGTCGGCGTCGTTTGGGCACAGCGGTGGAGTATCATGGTATCACTGCTGCATTGTCAGGTCAGTGATCTGTATGCATCCATCATGACATTGCCAAGCCCATCTGTACCTTTCTCTGGACGGGTTTTCTAAGATGGCGGCATGGTCTCGTACCCTCTTGGGTCGGCGCTGACTCTACTGGTCTCTCGATCGATGCAGCTCATTCTGTATACTGATTAATCAATGATTACCCTCTCCATTTGCCCTGTGCCCAATTTCACACAAGCTGGAGATGTAAATGTTAACCACACACACACACACACACACACACACACACACACACACACACACACACATAATTCTCCTAATGGCATGGGCTGTTTTACACCTTTACATTTTATGAAGCAATTGGCTTCGTGTTTGGTTTAAATTCAATGACAAATCTTGTTACAGTGGAGAGAGAGAGGTGATTAATATCGGTGAAGGAGCAAGAAAAACCCATTCATGGGTTGCGTTCAAACAGTCAATGTTTGGGAAAGACAACCGTGTTTGCTCACAGGTGTGACCCTATAGTGTCAAGCTCTAAAACAGGAATGACAACTGTAAATGTATCATGTATCTGTAAAGGTCCAATCCTAAAATTGACTAACAAATAATCAGAAATTTTGAAGAGAGAGAGAGACGGGAGGTCTGCAGATGTGCGAGAACAAGAATAAAGCAGCTCACTGGATTCAGACTAAAGGAGTTGCTTGGGACATGAGGACGTGGCGCTGGAGGAGGACAGCATTAAGCTGACCGTTGAAGATGTGCTCTGTCTTGCTTACTCAACAACACCTGATCACACTGCACAGTGTTAGGTAGCCTCTCGTCTGAGTACTCCGAGTGCCAGGGGTCAGAAAGAAAGAGTGAAAGAGAGAGAGAGGAAGGAAGCGAGGAGGACGATAGTATAGTGTAAATATTGTAAAGTGTTACCAAAAATTGATGCCTGCTTTTGCCTCATAGGAGCCAATGGCTCCTTAGTTTATTTTTTTTTTGTCTGGAGCCCTGTAACCTCTACAATAAATGATATTTATTACCACATACAATATTTTGACATGTCCCTTATTAAATAAAAAAGCACAAAGATTGAGTGTACCATTGAGGTACTAATATGTACCCATTAGGGACTGTACAAAGGTGCACTTTTTGAAAGGGTACCACCTAATGACAGCTTTTGTAGTCTTTTTTAGCTAGTACGAACGATAACCCTAACTACTATATAAACATAACTATATTAGCATCCACACCAATGGAAAAAAACAATAACATTATGTAAATGTTATGCTTGTACACGACCTGCTGCTGCTTTCCCTTTCATGAAGAAACAAAAGGGAAAATAAAACTTTTGGGTACGTTAAACTTTTTGAAGATGATAGGAGTTGGGAGTAGCTGGGGCTGGTTTTAAGATATCCGTTTTCGTTCGGATGTAAACGAGTGTACACGATGTACAAAACGTTTTGAGCTCGACCACATTCAGAGGTAGAAAAAAACACTTTCGGATTGCTTTTGTAGTGTAAACGCGCACATGGTCGAATGTGTTTGAACAGCCACATGAGAATCTCCGCTTATTTATCTAATCTAAGATACGTAACACAATGTTTTACATCTTTTCGGACTTCTAGCACAAACACACAGCGTACAGCGCTATCCTTACTGTGGGTTTACACCAGAAACGAGTCCAACAATTTGCACGAGTAGATTACATACAAATTCAATGCAAAGACGCGATCAGACGCGTCCTCGCATGGGACGATGCGAATGACGCAATATGGGCGGCGCATTTGTGGAAAACAAATATTCAACTAGAGCGAAAAATATGCATGACACAAAGTTAAATCCCACAAGTAATCTAGAGCGAGTAACGCGATGCCCGCGTTTGGTGTGTACGTAGCATTAGGCTTTCATTGATAAAACTAAAGCAGATGATCTCCACATCTTTTATTAGTTTCATTTTGTGAGCGTGTGAAAGTTGCGCAATCTTAATTCATCAATTGCGTCGAAATAACAGAGAAAGTTCTTACATACACATGTACAAAACACTGTGCAGCATGTTAACTTACAACACAAGCAGCGGACTCTGACATAATTCACTCGATTTTAAGTCACATCAGAGGGACTCGCCCACAGTCTCACAGACCACCCCCTCTCAGTAATCAGGACAGACGCGGTCGAAAGTGGACAAAAGAGACGAATAAAATACCTGGTGTAAAAATTAAGGGCTCGTTATAGTTGAGCGTAGGTCCTACGGCGTAGCCGCGACGGCGTAGGTTCTGCGGCGGTTTTCATTTATACTTTTGCGTCGTCGTCCGCGTCGACGTGCAAAAACACGCGCAGACTGTGGTAGGCAGCATCCACGTGTGTAACCACAGTAGCAGCACGGCCGTCAAAGAAGAAGCAGCTTGGCAAGTTAACCCACAAACGAAGAAGAAACAGCAACTTGTTGTGTATGTTTTTAAAAGACCAGCAATGATGGTAGTAAATAAACAGCGACTTTTGTTGCAGTTTGAGTTAAATCACTCCTCAACTTGGCTCATCATTGTTTTCACCGTCGCAAACAGAAATACCTATGACGCAGTTTTTTTACCTGACGGGAGGGGCTCTGGTGGACCAATCACAATGCTTGCGGTCCGCGTAGATCTGACGCGCTGCTTGCGAGGTGCATGTCAGGCTATGCACAGGCTGCGTAGGCTATCCGTAGAGTGTGCGTAGCTCTGCGTAGCCTGACGTGCACCTCGCAAAATTCTACGGCGTAGAACTTACGACTATAAATCGTCCACTTGTTATCCGATCAACAAAAACACATCTTAATACCAAGTGTAAACAGCCCCTCTCTGTTGTTTTTCATAGTCTCAATTTTATTCATACTTCTGTGGGCATCTACAGAAGGAATCTATCAGTTTTCAAGCATTCTGAACATTGTAAAAGAGGACATCAGAAAGAGCTAAACAATATTCAGCAATCCGATCAGCACCAGGGACCATATGGCAGTATGTTATATCATTCATCAGCAGGAAATTTTCGCAGAAATTTACATTTATGCATTCGATGGACACTTTTATCTAAAACGACTTACTGTGCATTATGAGATATATATTTTTTTAAACATTTTATCGTAACATGTTATCGGTGTGAACTGCCCTTAATTCTCTTACTTTGTAAGACAACACACATTCATACTTTTGTTACATTACACACTTTAAGAAATTACTTTAGCTTTTTGTTTTAACACGAGGTAGTTTAAATATGCTGCACGTTTCTGCTCTTAAACATTTTAGTCCTTTGACTTTCACTGTCAGTATTTACTATAATGAAATTTTCTTCATTCTCCATTCATAGTGCTGTGACTACTATAAACAGTATTGATTATCCGACCGCCAGTACAGTCAAGCTAATAGTATTTTGTTTGTTCTCTCTGAGCTATCACACCGAGTCCAAGTAATTAACAGAGTTCATTCATTAGATTGTTAGTCCACAATTGGACTAAAGATTAACAGCTCTGCGGTCCCTCTGGATGATACTGGAGGCAGAAGTGGATGGAGATATTAGTTGAGAGGAGAAATACAAATGACAGAAATGAAAGAAATTGAGGCATCAGGTTACTGAGCGGTTAACACTATCGATCTGTGTGTCAGGGCCGGGTTGGACGATGCGTGATTGACCATCCAAAAGAGTTTAATAATGTGTCAGGGAAAAGAACCCAGATCTGACTAATGGCTCCTACTGCATACATTTTATCAGTGTTAACATTAACTCATTCTGGCATTAACTCTCTGAGCTAACCGCATTAATCTGAGCAATCCTTCGCAAGATGGCCTCCGAAATGAATCGAGAGGTTGGAGATACCTTAACTAACGCTATTAACTGAATAATTAGCTCGCTACTCATCTGACAGCGCTCCCATTCCCATTCAGCGCTCCGTGTTAAAATCTTAGTGATCTAAAATGTCTAAAATGTCTTCCATATCTGAAATAGTGGACGTTTCGAGGCCAGCAAATCTGAGATCATTCGGCAATCTCTGCTCACCACCATCTGTACGAAACGAATATCCGATTAGTTTTGCTTTCGCAGCTGCAGCCAAATGAGTTTCCCAGTCTCTTTTGTTGATTATGAGGACGCCAAACATACAAACACCAGCTTATGCTATTACACAACCAAAGATTAAGAAGGGTTCGATAATCTTTCAAAGATTTTGTATTTTAGATGGAAAAGATAATTAAAGCTGATGGGACTGATGATTTTGTTATGGTGGGTTATTTTTGTGCTATTTTTGGCGTGCATGCGGATGGAAGGAAAGTTTCATCAGTTCTGAAAAGATCAGATTAGGGCTAAATTTGGAGGATATGAGAAAATATGCACTTTTTATATAAATGCCACATGCCTTTGATTAGTACAGTCGACTAATGCTAGAGGAAAGACTCGCATGTATTCAATGATCTTTGACAAAAACATCTTATATGTGACAGAGCATAACATAATCACTATAGAAAGCAATGAGATACCAAAAATATAGGGAATGAAGTACAAATGCAATGATGGATTTGGTTATCGGGGCAAACACCTAAAATTAGTGGGGGAAGCAAAGCTTAGTAATTGCAGAATAAAGAATGCTTTATCTCTTTGGGTCTTTTTGGATATGCAAACGTAAATGCATGACCAGCACACACAGTATGTTTGTAGGGGCATTTATATAAATGTGCTTTAAAAGATCGACTGTATATTTAGGAGAAAGTCCTGGGTTATTCTTACAACCCATGGTTGGGTAACAACAAAGCAGCATTGTGTAATTCTTTACCCAACCAGGTGTCAAGAATTATATAATTTAGTCTGATTTCTACTTTGCATGGTGAAATATTGAATTATGTGTATGTATGATTAGGCTACATACATACATTTCACCATTCAATAAAAGTCATACAATAAGACAGATCAATTTAGAGCATTGGTTTTCAGACGTCATGGCTTCAACCCCCCCCCCCCCAAAAAAGTGATTACAATTTGAATTAAATTAAACATTAAATTATACAAAGTAGTGCTGTTGTAAAAAAAATGATAATGTAAAAAATGATTTTGTGGCTTAGTAAATTTAACTAAATAAAATGAGTAGTCTATTAAAAAAATCTTGTTTTTAACCAAATTTTAGTAAAAATAACACAAAAAGGTGAGTTAATTCTAAATGAACACATTACTTAGTAAATTCAACTAAATTTTATCATGTAAAATTTGTAAGAAGGAAATTAAATTAATAATTTTCGGTTAAAACTACATTAATTATTTAAGTAAATATAACTAGCAGTGGACAAAAAATAATAGGCTGTATTTACTTAAATATATAGTGCATCATTTTTGCATCAACTTTTTAAGTAAATTTTACATTAAATATTAAGCAATTGCTTAATTCCATGTTACATTTATTTAAAAAAAGTGCATGGATGCAAAAATTGTGCACTGTATTTTTTTTAGTAAATCCAGCATTTTTTTTTTTTTGTGCAGTTGTCACAGAATTTCTGATAAATTAATGTATTTTATAAAATGTCATAAAACTGGGGCCCACCTGGCACAATCTCGGACCCTAGTTTGAGAACCACTGATTTAGTCTTATATATTGAATTGCACATGGAAACTAATATAAAATGCACAGCCATCAAAGAAATTCAAAGAAAAGCAAGGGTTTATGGGAATCCTACTTAACAGGGTCTGAAGATAACCAAAGCTTAATGTAATCTCGTGGAAGTTCTACTGAGTTTTTGAAACTCCTTGTTGGATGTTTTCAAGCGCCAGAGTAATACTTTATGGACAGATAAACCATTGGTAAAATGTGAAATGAGAGTAATAGTTCATCCAAAAATAAAATATTTACTTAACCTCTTGTCATTTGTAACCAGTTTGCTGGTTTTTATATTTGTGGGGTACAAAAGTGGGAATTATTACTACAACAACAGTTTGTAGTGACCAGTTCCTGTTTAAAGGTATAGTTCACCCAAAAATGTTTGTTCAAAACCTGTATAAATTCTTCTTTGTTCTGACGAATACAAAGGAAGTAATGTTTGTAATCAAGTTGTTTTTGAGCACCATTGACTTGCGTAGTATGGAAAAAATACCATGGATGTCAATAGTGCTACAAAAACTTTATACAGGTTTGAAGCAACTTGAGGGTAGGTAAATAATGACAAAATGTTTATTTTTGGGGGGAACTATCCGTTTAAGCCTTAAAAAGCACATACAGAAAGTGCCACAAAAAGACCATTAAAAGTAAATTATACAATAAAATGTATGCCTTTTTTTAATTCTGTATGTTAACTTGAGCATAAGATGCATGTATGCCTGCATAATGAAAAACAGCATATAGGTTGGGAACAAAATATGAGTGACTATACCTTTAAGAGCTCTGTTGTTACTTTGCCATCAACAGTGTGCTTGTTAAAGCAGTTACAGATCACATCATGCAGACCAAGGAATGAATTCTGGCACATTTGGGGACTAACCGAGAGCACTAGAGCTTTATTCACCCCTAAACGATAAGTAAACGCATCAGAATGGGAAACACCTTCCTGCCCTCTTGTCTCGCTCCCTAATGACATTGCGAATGACAAAGAATGCCTTAATAGCCTCTCTCACACAGCGGTTGAAATTGAATTTGTGGATACTTTGATTAAAGCTGACAAGGACAGATTGAGTTTGACCTCTAACAAGATGGACACACAAAGGAGGAGTGTGTTGGTGAGGGCAGAGGATAAGGAGGAGCAGACCGAAAAGGTAGACGTTTACCTCAGTAATTTCTGAGCGCTTAAGTGCCCGGTGTTGACGTCATCAGCGCGCAAGGCTCCATTAATGGTGGGCCGCCATCCCAGAGACTCAGATTGCTTTATAGTTACACAGAACACGTCCTCCTTCCAAGTACCAAAACCTATCCGGCATGTTAAATCACCTTTCATTCAAATTCTGAACATTCAGCAGGGTGCCATACAGTATTTCAATGCTTGCTTGTCAGCATTTATCCAATCTCTCTCTGTCTCATTTTGTCAATTCAAAACAAAGGAAGGGACGCTGCTTTTGTCTCAGGGGACGGTCCATGAGGTCTCTAATTGACATTGACAAAGTCATGTCAAACACACAACCCAAGAATAACAGGTCTGATGGAGCATTGATCTCTTAAAGATTAATATTCATACACTAGAGGGGTATTATGGAAATGAAATGTTCCCTGATAGCATTGTTTATTTCATATGCTGTTTGTGTTGTTGTTGATACAAATCATTTAATGGCACAAACACATCCAATACTTTCTTTAAAATGCAGAAAGTGCACCTGAGAGCACCATCTGCATGGCATTATAATGCATTTTTTCATCCTTTGGAAAATTCAGCTGCCATTAATAGAAAATGTACCTTAAAATTTAAAAATATCTAAAATACCACCTGCTTATTTCATCTAATAGTTAGCTAAACTAGGCAAATATCACTATACTGTATTTTGCGAATCAGACACAATGTATAAAAGTCTGTAAACTTTTAAATACCCATGGCACAGGGCTATGTCAGTGTATTTAACATCTGGTTGTACTGGATTGGAGTTGCGGCTTGTGACTGCTTATTTGAGGGGCGCAAATTCAAAATAAGAGTTCGGAGTGTCATGTGTGTTGCTTCAAAATCTCTGTTTGTTACGTCATGTGAATCATGTGCATCATGTGTTTTGTCAAAATAAGTGCCTGCTGCATACGCGTCAAAACTATTTATGATCAAATAGACGCTCACGTTCACAAAATACACGCAAGACACTCCCTTAACAGTAAACTCTGATTATGCATGAGATTATCTGGCAAACACAAGCGTCTCATTTATCATAACCCCTTTAGACGCGTCTGCAGCAGGCACTTATTTTGACAAGACACGTGATGCACATAGGACCACTCGGCATGCAGAACCCATTTTGAAATTACAAACCACACACATGACGGGCTACATACATGTTGTGACGAACTTCGCATCGACCACCCTCGAAAAAAAGAAGTCACCGGCCGCCACTGCTGAATTGTGGATGGAAGTGTGCAAAAGCAATGCAATTTTAGTTAATTTTTCCCCTTAATCTTACTCAATAATATTCAACCAGCTGGTTGTTTTGATCAAAATAGGCTTTGAAAAACTTGAAAGACGCATGTATGCTACAGCAGTTCATGCGTGCCTGGTTAACTTATACATTATTCCTGCTATTTTCACTTTTGCCGATATTTCACACAGTGAACCTAACGCATTTAAAAAGTCTGCATGTGGGATGCGAAAAGAAAACGGAGGGAGGTAAAGAAATAGGTAATTTGGGCTGAAGAAGGGAAGAATATATGAAAGGTATAACGGTCAAGCAGGATGTGTTCCTGGACCAAAATTCTCTATTGGCAGTCCATGGATTGCTTATAATGTCACAGATGGTTGATTTTATTCATTGAATATCTCATGTGTATAATACAATGCGTATTCTCTCAATGTCATGACTTCTTTTTGATGGCCTGTCATTCAAGAGAATGTATATACAGTACACTCAAATGATCTTCCTTCAAATAAGTTTAAATTTGGCATCACCTACATAATGGTATGTTATGCAAATGATCAAGTAACTATTCTGTCTGGATTTTATAGCTCAGTGACAAACAGGGCAAAATTTGAAGTTTCTTTTTTTACTTTGAGTAGCAAATAGCACTGAAAAAAAAGAGGCTGTAGCTTTTCTATCGCTGGGGTGGTACCCTCAAAGGTAAATGTTTGTACCTTTAGAGGAATTCAACACATTAAAACGTTGTACCTTTTGGGGTACAGTGTTATCCTTAAGGTACAGTAATGTACCCAAAACATTACAACATTGTATTATGTTTTGTATACCTGTAAAGGTACAAAACGGGTACCACCCCGGTGACAGAAAAGGTACAGTTTTTCTTAGGGCTGCATGATTCATCGTATTTTTATCATGATAACGATATGTGAGCCCCACGATTAATTAATTAATTAATTAATGAAATTGACACAACTAATTTGTAAAGAAAGACAAAGCACAAAACAGACGTTTGTGTTTGTTTGTTATGGGCAGAGTCAAGGTATACGGAATGGATGACAGACAGCATCTGACGTGAAAGCGTCTAAATTGCAAGAACGGTCTGTGTTAGAAGTACGTTAGCAGCACAAGATGTACAGTCATTCACCTTGAACAAACATAATGCTAGAGCAACAAGAAGAAAGTGAAGAAATATGTACGTTAATTCCCAAAAAGAGGTCATACTCCATTGTTTGGATTTTTCGGATGCGAAGAAAGTGATGTTGATCAGGTAATTTATGAGTCTTGTGCAAACCGTGCTCCTGTTCAGTCCAAAAGTTCAATATCAAGAGTTTCAAAAGCTGAAGACACAAGCCACAGCCATAAAAATCCATGACTATTCACAACACAGACAACAATAACGGACTGCATATCATGTAAGTTAGCCAAGGATATGTGTCCAATAAGCAACGTGAGCAGCAAGGGGTTTGAAAAAATTATAGCCACATAAAGTCAATTTTTTATTCTAAAAATGTTTTGTTTTTATTTATAACTTTGATGCTCCTAATCTCATAATTCGATTCTAAGACTTTATTTTCAAAGCCAGGTTCACATATTTGTTTGTTAAAGAGTAACTAAACCCTAAACCAACTTTTTTAGTTAATGATCTGTAAGAATGATGCTTTATTAGTGCTGTTCATTGATTTTAGTAAGTTTTTTGACATTTGGATATAAAGTGTTTCAATACTAGAGCCCGACCGATATGCATTTTTTTGGGCCGATGCCGATACAGATATTACAGAGTAAAAAAAGACCGATAACGATATATCGGCCGATATTCATTATGTGCATATTATAGTACAGTAAACATATACTACAGTATATTATACTACAGCAGGCTACTGTACATATAATACACTATATACATTAACAGAATATACTATATATGAATACTTTTTGCAATGATCACTCTATGATCACACCACAAATGTGGTGATCAAACACTTAAAATGACGTGACAAAGATATGTAATATAGGCAGGTGTGTTTTACAAGTTAACAATAAACTTTATTATCCAAAATGATTCTGATATAAGTGCACAAAACAGTAAATTTGACTTATTATAAATAACTTTAAAACACAAACAAAACAAAATACATATAACTTAAACCATTGTCAGTTTTAACGAGAATAATGTTATATAGGGCTTATTTTAAAAAATGGAAACTTATAAAGTCATTGTTTATTAGCTTTAGAGTAAGTTATGGACTTCACAAATTAATTAAAAACTTACCGTTAAGACGACAATGCTTGAATTACTGACAACATACTGATGTAGGCTAATGTTTAATGTACTGCACAACTTTTTTATAACACGAACCCACAGTGTTCTGCCGGGACTTTAAACTTTCATAAAACTAAAGCGTCTGCTCTCCGCCTCTTTTATTTAAGAAAGGGTGTAAAGTTGCGCGAGCTTATTTAATCAATTGCTTTGAAATGAGCATGTAACAGCACAAGCAGCTGTACTCCCACAGACTGCGCGTCAGTTTAAGCGCGTCCTTTCTCCGCCTCGCGTCATTTCTTCCGCTTGCGTTTGAAACAACTCGCAAGTGGACAAAAAAGACTGATTAAAACCACCAAATGTAAACAGGAATGTGTCTCTCTCGTCCACTTATAATCCAATCGACCAAAGCGCGCCTTAATACCAGGTGTAAAATGTTTTGAAGAAACCGCGTGACTGCCGCGGCCGCCATCTGAACTGAGAGACTGACTAAAGTGAAGGGGGTGGGGGATTGGCTGATGTCACTACAGTGAGTGACCTGAGTCGCCATTAGCAACCAATAGGGCGCACTCTGCTGGACAAACAAGTACTTACATCTTTCAAAAGCATTTAATGTGTTCTGTAAGGAACGTTCATATCGGCTTCATATCTGCGGCTAATACGCCGATACAGATATATCTGCGACATGCTCATATCGGCCGATAAAATCGGCAAAACGATAAATCGGTCGGGCTCTATTCAATACTACAATATATGGTGTAAAAACGTCTGAGTGCTGCCCTCTTCAGGTTGAACGGTGGCTACTGCAGTTGAATTTTCCTATTGGATGTTGGGTCCAAAAAATGACTCGTGACGTAAGCAGGTTCAAGCTCACCACGCCCTTGTTACGATCTCACCACACACTTTGTTCGTCCCCTCTATCTCCGTTGGGGTCTGCCCACTTTCTTGCATTTTTTAAATATTGCCAGTGGGCGGAGTCAGGCTCTGACCAGGGGTTTAGTTACACTTTAAAAGATGCCGATCCAGGAACACTCAACTCAACTGGCAGAGCACTGAAGTAACAACCAGTGGCGGCCGCTGCCTCCTTTTTTCGAGGGCGCACGATGCGAAGTTCTTCACAACATGTATGTAGCCCGTCATGTGTGTGGTTCACAATTTCAATGTGTTTGGCGTGTCGAGTGATCCTGCATCACGTGTCTTGTCAAAACAAGTGCCTGATGCAGACGCATCTAAAGGGTTTATGATAAAATAGACACTCACGTTTTCTAGATACTCGCATAATCTCATGCGTAATCAGCGTGTACTGTTAAAGAAGTGTCTTGTGTGTATTTTGTGAACGTGAGCGTCTCTTTTATCATAAATGGTTTTGACGCGTGTGCAGCAGGCACTTATTTTGACAAAATACATGATGACCATGACGCAACAAACACATATTTTGAAAACTCAAGCAAAACACAAATATTTTGAATTTGCGCCCCTCGGATGAGCAGTCACGAGCCGCCACTGATAACAACGTAAAGATCAGGGGTTCGGTTCCATGGTAACTGATTAAATGTATAAACTGAATGAGCTGTAAGTCGCTTAGGATAAAAGCATCTGCCAAATGCATTAATGTAAAATGCTGGCAACAGCACTCACGATAGAAACATCAAAAGAATGACAAGCAGGGTATGAGAAAGGAGAGAAAGAGAAAAGAGTTGATGAAGAAGAGAAGAAAAACAAAGGGGAAGAAAGATAATGGCGAGAGTGGGGAGAGATAAGAAAGGGAAAACTGCTGAGAGGTGCAAAGAGCAAGAGGCAGCGGGGAGAAACAACCTGGTCGGGAGTCCTAATAAAGGTTGAGGGAAACCCTGGTAGTTTGGCCTTAGTCAGGGAGGGGAGTCACAGATGCCCTTGGCTGCTCGCTGGAGCAGCGCTTGTAATTACTCTGCTGCACTCTCTTATCATTATGGGGTAAGCCTGCATCTCACAGCCATTAAGCAGCAGGCCACACCGTACTAGACATCTTTACACTACGTTTCGAAAGCTTTCTTGTACACATCCACAGCTAAACCACACACACACAACCCTATTCCAGCTACTGTAAGTCTGTAGCATAGTTAATAGCTGGAGCAGTGGTGGACCAGCAACAAACCAGTTTGAAAGCTGGTTGACCGGAAAATATCAGCTTAGACCAACTCAATAAAGAAAGTTTACAGAAAATCATCCCTCAGCCTGTGACTTTTTTATGCAAATGGACTGTACGCATAAAGATTAAGGGGCCATATCAGTTCATACCAATATGGTATCCCCGCATAATCCATATACATTACCAAAACTCACAGCTTTAGTTTGTGACTGGCAGCTTCTGTAACCAAACAGCAACCAATATCTTCCAGACAAATCATAATTAAATAGCTAATACATTTTGGGGTGGATTAATCCTCATGCAGGCTTTTTCAATCAGCAAACGCTCACACAAAATGCATTCCATATAAGCACACACATACACATAAGGCCACTGCACAGTTAACCTCTATCGATCTATCAGTCTCCATGCACCAGCTGAAAAATTAGGGTGCAACTTTTGGCTCTGCTTCAGCGCGCTGATCAAACCACATACACATAATTGGACCCACACTGAGATTTCATCTTGGTTATTGCATTTGCTGTCTTACTTTAAGGAACAGCACAAGCAGTGGTGCATTTTAAATAAACAGTCGCCATTTTTTGATAATAAAAGAGCCGGCCCTCCTTCTCGTAAGAAAGTGCATATTGCAATGTGCACGCTGATTTTGTAAGTGGCCAAAAGATACAAATCAAATACAAAGGTTGGAAGCACCAGCGAGAAAAGATTGATTATCGTAACATGCATTTGTATCATTTTAGCTAGTGCAGTGAATCCCGAGCATCAGTAATTCTACAAAACCAGCATTACTCAATTCTGCACCCAGGGGAACACAGAGAAAAGCGTATGAGATTTTGTTGCATGTACCGTATGTACGTTAGCCGTTTAATTGCTTTACTAGGGGTGACAGAAGCGAGCAAGAGAAACACAATGAAATAGTATGAGAATTCCTCATCCAATCATATTAATTAAAAGTCAGTGATGCGTGAGATTAAATTAGACAAAGCCAGGGGTGAAAGGGGATCATTGTAAAGTTGGGGGAAAAAAGATGGGGAGGGCCATTTTTTCTGTAAGTAAAAATGGTCACAAACAATATGGAGGGTATGGTATCTGTAACAATGCAGAGTATACACAAAGCCTGTAGAGAGTACTACTGATAGAAAGATTGGGAAAACGAAAGCGGAAAAGCGAAGTGACTCATGATGTACTGAACTGGATATCCATTAAATTAGGTTCTTTGTGTTCCAAAGAAAGAAAGAAAGTCGTACAAGACTGGAATAAAATGAGGGCGAGTAAATGATACTAGAGTTTTCTTTTTAAGTTGTCTTATTACTTTAAAAACCCCTTTTGTCCGATTCACAATTTGACATTTTCTTTGGCGTGTAAGTGTGTATAAGTTCATGCTAACAATATGCAAAAGGTACAAACCGCAAAGTAAACGATGACCGGAGTTATTGTCTCCAATGTAAATCTCTTTTTTTGGACTACAACAAACACACGGATTGCAGGCAACAGTTTACTTCCTGGGATTGGTGACGTAGAGAAGACCAACATTATCATAATTCCTCCCGCTTCGGACTCAGCCTGTAAGTTAACTGCTGTAAGCATTGCATTGTGAGCTAATATTTTAAACATGAGCCGTTACTCAATATGCGTTCTTGTCTGTACTTGTGTTCTTGTGGACTTGTGAAACGTCATCAGTCGCGGCCCAAGTACTGTTCCAATTCAAAGTTCGCATCAAGCCCAAGTTCACATAAAATCCCCGGATGTGTTCTTGATCCGCCCATTTTATCGAGGATGCATCAGAGGAGACTTGTGTGGACTTATGACAGCGAAGTTTCCCAGAATGCATTTCGCGTCAGGAGTTCGTTCTTCCGAGTCTGAACTTGCAAGTTCGAACTACAAAGGATACAAGTCCGAGTTCGGCGTACTTTGTTTTGAGAAACGACTATGGTAAGGAGCGTCACACATTATAATATTCTGGCAAATCACAACGTAAATATAAGCTGGCCAATCAGAGACACAGAGCTTTTCATATCCGTGCGTGAGTAAAATCCGGAGCTACAAAAATCTATGGTATGTGGAAATTACGTTGTTTTTAGCAATTAAACAGGTGCACAGGATTTCCAGATCAATCTCAAATCAAAAGCTTTGAAATTTCTGGCAAAATTGTTACAAAACTCACTTTTATTCCTGTATATAAGGTGTGGTCAGACAGTGAACATCATCAAGGGACCACAGTGAGAACTGATGCAAGAACAGAGCAAAAACAGATGGCATATGTCCTCTGCTGAAAAAACGCTGTTTGCCAAACAGGCAAACAAACAGAGAAAGTTGAGCTGCCTAGTTTAATCAGTCAAAAAAGTTAAAAGTGAGCATTACTTCACATTAGCTATTCTTATGCAACCATTTACAGAAGGCATGCAATATTCATAAATCAAACAGTGAAAGACTGACCCATGTGATTTCAAGTAATTGTCCATTTCCAGTTCTTTTAATATTAATGATTAAACTATCATGTTTTTGTCTCTTTTATTTAAAACGAATGCCATTTTAACCTAAATGTCTGTTGCACGCTGACATGGTGATGATGACACATTAAACACCATGATATCATCCCATTATGTCATCCTTAATTGTTACGACTTTGGAACTCAGCATTTTTACAGTAAGTACTAAATATTGTTTCTTTATTTTCGTTTCTTTTCTGCAGAACTAAAAAAACATGTCTCTGTAACGTAACCATATTACTTAGCAAACGAACTAAACTTTACTTTCAATACATTAGCAAATCTGCATTCAACAGATTTGTTTACAAATCGCGAGGCCTTCATCACCTAAAAACACGTGAATTGGTTGACGTTATTGACAACACCATGACACGGGGTACGTTGTCCCAAACCTGATATAATGGCATACGTTTGATACTTCATGTATTTTTGTGTAGTTTTATCGTTTACTCTGTTGATTGGAAAATTGTACCTGTAATGAGTCGTTCACAGGCGTTGAACTTAAAAAGACATTCTTTTGTTTGAAAATAGATCAAATGATTGTAGATAAACACTCACTTCATCCAGTGTAGTTTGTATCCATTGCAGTTTGACGGAGTCCAAACGCGACAGTTTGTGGTTGTGTTATCCGTGGGAGTGAGTTGCGATTGCGAAACATACCATCATTAGGGTCCGTGTACCTTCGGATAATTCGTTTATTCGTTTCTGTCTTCAAAACGGAAAAACAAATAAACAGTTCATTTATTACATATTCCACTAGACTCGTGAACATAAAACACCAGTTTTGGGTTTGTTTTTGTCAGAATGTGATCTAATGCATTAAATAAATGTACAATAAAACCAAAACGAAAAATCAAGCATTTTATGATCAAAGTTCGTTTTTGCCACCGGTAGTTCACTAGTACCGAGCCCTTCTGATGACATGGTAAAACTTTTTTTTTAAATCGTGGCCACGAATTAGCAATTCGTTACCACGAATTATTAAATCGTGCGCACGTTTTAGTAATTCGTTCCCTTGTTTAAGCTAAATCGTGCGCACGATTTAGTAATTCGTTCCCTCGTTTAAGCTAAATCGTGCGCACGTTTTAGTAATTCATTCCCTCGTTTAAGCTAAATTGTGCCCACGTTTTATTAACTAGTTCCCTCGATTAAGTTAAATCGTGGCCACGTTTTATGAATTAGTGCCAAGAATTTAATTTAAACCATCTGGACATTAACACAACGCTAACAAGATCAAATTCACTCTAGCCATTATAAATGACGCATACTTAATGCAGTTTTATAAATTCCTGCCAAGAATTTCATTAAAATCATCGGAATAGTGACGCTTATTGCAGCTCAATGCATTAATACATTGCTATTAAGTATCAAATTCATACACCTTATGGCTCCTGTATATATACAGTTTATTAACTCCTTCACAGAATTTCATAAAATATATTGGGACATAACCTGAGCTAACGCATTGATACAGTGCTATATAAGGATCAAATTCATACATCTTGGGTCTTAAACCGTTTTATTCATTTCTGCCCGGAATAATAAAAAAACAATAATCGGGAAATTAACATGACCCTTAACGCATAAATACAGTGCTATTTAAAGATCAAGATTAATCTATATACCTTATTAATGAGCCATACTTCATATACAGTTTTATTAATTCCTGTGCAGAATAAAAAAAAACCTTAACATAACCTTTAGGACATTAACATGACGCTTAATGCATGCTAATGCATTAAATACAATGCTTTTAAGATCAAAATCACTTTATTAATAAGTCACATATTCCTGCACAGAATTAAAAAACATATTGGGACATTAACGTGACGCAGTAATTAATTTTGTCATATATTTTGGTTTGTCCAACTAAAAAATCACCCAAGTGACATAAAGAGATTTTATTAAGTTATTTTATTTTAGTGATATTTAAGCCCCTGAATTATTTAGTTTAATTAATTACTGCGTCACGGTAATGTCCCAATATGTTGGGACAATATATGGGCAGGAATACATAAAACAGAATATGTATATGACTTATTAATAGTGATTTTAATCTTTTACTGTATTTAATGCAATAGCATGCATTAGCATCGCTGGTCAAACTGTGCAGCCTCTTTGCTTAACATAAAAGTGCTCAACCTGTTCGGCAGGTCCAACCATAGGGATTTTTAAAAATATATGGGGATCATTGAACGGCTCCTCCCCAAATGGCATAGCCTTGATGAAAAGCCGCGCCGATGAATGCTTGTTTATTGCAGTACATATGCGGTCGGATTGATCCATCAAGCAGATAGACTATTTGATAGAAAGTGTGGATTAAGGATGTTTAAAATCTCTAGCTTGGTGGTCAGTACATGAATGGATCAAATCAGCACATTTGCAAAGGTTTGTCTCCATATGGCTATATAATAAATACAAATAAGAAGGGTAACTTTGCAGTATCACATTATATATTTTCTACTAAGTGATTTTCATATTATAAACGAGAGTATTCAACTGCAATA
The DNA here is from genome assembly GCF_030506205.2 of Paramisgurnus dabryanus. Taxonomy (NCBI): domain Eukaryota; kingdom Metazoa; phylum Chordata; class Actinopteri; order Cypriniformes; family Cobitidae; genus Paramisgurnus; species Paramisgurnus dabryanus. The sequence continues at coordinate 16,241,628 of NC_133346.1, forward strand.
TGGCAATATCCTCACAACATTATTATTTCTCAAAACTTTGACAAAAATTATTTTCAAAGGAACTGTATTATTACAGTTATTCAAAGATGCACACATTATTCCGCATATGATTTAAATATTAGTCGAGAGTATATAACGGCAATGAACGTCTTATATGGCAATAAATATCCACATAACTTCAAATAACAGCATAATGAAATTAATAAAAAGACAAGGAAGCAGGATTGGCATGTAAATTGTATTATTATTACCGGAAAAACAGCAAAATAACTGAAATAAACTCTGAGGTAAATGAACAATAACAGTGGAAAAAACTGTATAATAACAGTACTAATAAAGAAAAATCTATCAAAACTTTATATGACAAAAATTATATTTAAAGTTATTCAAAGATGCTAGGGGTGACCCCGAATAGTCGAAGATTCGATGCATCGATATGAGAAGCCTGATTCGACTACCAATCTCACAGTCCAATCGTCGCAGATGTGTTATGAAATGAGGATCATTCAATTTTAGCCGTATATGGGTTCACACATTATCTGATTTTACATATAACAGCTTTCTCACAATATATTAATATACAGCATATTATTATAATGCTGCAAATAATATGTGAAGTAACAGCTTTCAATAAATATTTTTAAAATGCGTTAATAAATCCAACATCCCCTGTGACTGGGCTACACGGAGGTTTCTTAGTTAATAAAACATTGCCTCTTTGTTTCTACATTTAAAAGACAAAGCTGGCAATTATATTATGGCTATAGATTTCTATTCTTTCAATAATTTATTTTATTTTATTTATAAATCACTCTGGGTTATCTGATTTGATTTAACTATTTGGCTTGTGTTTTGTTTCTGTGCACTTGAGGCATTTTGAATATTTGTTCTGCACCTTGTTACTTCTGATGACCTTATTTTATTTAAAAAATGTATCTATTATAAAACGTAAATTCTGATCTAATTTAAGTCTGTAAATTTTGGATAGCTTTTCGTTGTATCAATGTTGCGATACTGCGTGGTGGCCATGCTTGCGCATGTAATTTAGCCGAACAGGCTAGGTGCTCTGCCTCTCATATTTAGGAGTTCATCAAACTAAACATTAAAAAACGGATGTTTTTCGACGGGTATAAGTTTTTAAAATGTATTTATCATACATTTTGGTTATCTTGTCAAAAGTTAAACTACAAAACAGGTAAGCCGTTATTTAAAATTTCGGTGATGAAACGGAAACTATCTGCACCGAACCTATTTCTGCCTGACTTTTCTTGTGATTTAATATTATGGTTGGTGTTCACTTTTAAATGATAGCAAAGAGATTCCTGAAATAAATAATATCATCAGGTCTTTCTGTATCTAAAGTGAATACAGAGAGGATCAAAGTCAGAGCAAGCAAACAGGTATTTCTGTGCTAAATAATAACGCATAGTGTCTATAAAATCATTAATTTCAGTGTTTTTCATGTTATAAATTAACGTTTAATGAATTGTAAATAAAGATTAGTTTTTATCATTTACAGTCACAATCACAAATTATTTGTCATTTCTCATTTGTCGGGTTTTTTTTTTGGTCATGACTGCTTTGACGCGCTATATCTCCAAATTAAATAAAAACACTGAATTAGCCGAGGTTTCCATAACCTTTGTTATTTTTTTAGGTTTAGTTATCAAAATGTATTTTTGTGTGATGTTCTGTAGATCTTGGCTTTAAAATGTTATGAGGAATAAATAAACAAATGTTGCCTTATATATTTTACCTTAAAAAAAATAAATATATAAATGCATCGTCAGTTTTGTCTTCGTTCATCACTTGAAAGACAGTTTTGGTCACTTTAACAGAAAGTTGTTTATGTGTGCTGCTTGTGAAAGAAAATAAAAGTTAACAATTTGTACCTGGTCTGGCCCCCTCCCAACCCATGCAGACAAACATAGATATGATTCGACTATCGGTCGACTATGGAAAGATTCGACAATTCTGATTCAAATACGTAAATCCTTAGTCGAGGACACCCCTAATAAAATTCATACACCTTAGGCTCGTGTATATATACAGTTTTATTAACTCCTTCCCAGAATTTCATAAAAAATATTGGGACATAACGTGAGCTAACGCATCGATACAGTGCTATATAAGAATCAAATTCATACATCTTGGGTCTTAAACCGTTTTATTCATTCCTGCTCGGAATAATAAAAAATAAACCATCGGGGCATTAACATGACGCTTAACGCATAAATACAGTATGTAAAGATCAAGATTGATCTATATACCTTATTAATGAGCCAAACTTCATATACAGTTTTATTAATTCCTGTGCAGAATTAAAAAAAACTTAACACAACCGACATTAACATGACGCTTAATGCAAAATCACTTTATTAATAAGTCACATAGTTCGTTTTATTTATTCCTGCACAGAATTAAAAAACATATTGGGACATTAACTGGCTCATGATACAGTGCTATGTAAGGATCAAATTCATACACCTTGGGTCTTATACGGTTTTATTAATTTGTGCACAGTAGGCCATTAAAAAGTAGGGACATTAATGTGACGCCTAACGCATTAATACAGTCAGGGGCGGAGTGGGACCAAAAAATCTATCGGGAAATTCCGTATACCACCGGCCCTCCGTGGTAAAAAAAAAAAAGGTCTTGTATTTGAACTAGGGTATACAAATCGTAATCAATCTGCAAAAAAAAAAAAACATTTTCATAATAATAATAAAATCATTAAATCATGGATAATTTTCCTAAATGAGTAACTATACAAAATTATACCTGTTCGAAAGACGGAGTTGCGCACCTGTCAATCAGCTATTACATAACAGAGCCAGGCCAGAGATGAACGTGTTCATGAATAATGTGTGCATCTTTTAGGGGTGTCCTCGACTAAGGATTTACGTATTTGAATCAGAATTGTCGAATCTTTCCATAGTCGACCAATAGTCGAATCATATCTATGTTTGTCTGCATGGGTTGGGAGGGGGCCAGACCAGGTACAAATTGTTAACTTTTATTTTCTTTCACAAGCAGCACACATAAACAACTTTCTGTTAAAGTGACCAAAACTGTCTTTCAAGTGATGAACGAAGACAAAACTGACGATGCATTTATATATTTATTTTTTTTAAGGTAAAATATATAAGGCAACATTTGTTTATTTATTCCTCATAACATTTTAAAGCCAAGATCTACAGAACATCACACAAAAATACATTTTGATAACTAAACCTAAAAAAATAACAAAGGTTATGGAAACCTCGGCTAATTCAGTGTTTTTATTTAATTTGGAGATATAGCGCGTCAAAGCAGTCATGACCAAAAAAAAAAAACCCGACAAATGAGAAATGACAAATAATTTGTGATTGTGACTGTAAATGATAAAAACTAATCTTTATTTACAATTCATTAAACGTTAATTTATAACATGAAAAACACTGAAATTAATGATTTTATAGACACTATGCGTTATTATTTAGCACAGAAATACCTGTTTGCTTGCTCTGACTTTGATCCTCTCTGTATTCACTTTAGATACAGAAAGACCTGATGATATTATTTATTTCAGGAATCTCTTTGCTATCATTTAAAAGTGAACACCAACCATAATATTAAATCACAAGAAAAGTCAGGCAGAAATAGGTTCGGTGCAGATAGTTTCCGTTTCATCACCGAAATTTTAAATAACGGCTTACCTGTTTTGTAGTTTAACTTTTGACAAGATAACCAAAATGTATGATAAATACATTTTAAAAACTTATACCCGTCGAAAAACATCCGTTTTTTAATGTTTAGTTTGATGAACTCCTAAATATGAGAGGCAGAGCACCTAGCCTGTTCGGCTAAATTACATGCGCAAGCATGGCCACCACGCAGTATCGCAACATTGATACAACGAAAAGCTATCCAAAATTTACAGACTTAAATTAGATCAGAATTTACGTTTTATAATAGATACATTTTTTAAATAAAATAAGGTCATCAGAAGTAACAAGGTGCAGAACAAATATTCAAAATGCCTCAAGTGCACAGAAACAAAACACAAGCCAAATAGTTAAATCAAATCAGATAACCCAGAGTGATTTATAAATAAAATAAAATAAATTATTGAAAGAATAGAAATCTATAGCCATAATATAATTGCCAGCTTTGTCTTTTAAAAACAAAGAGGCAATGTTTTATTAACTAAGAAACCTCCGTGTAGCCCGGTCACAGGGGATGTTGGATTTATTAACGCATTTTAAAAATATTTATTGAAAGCTGTTACTTCACATATTATTTGCAGCATTATAATAATATGCTGTATATTAATATATTGTGAGAAAGCTGTTATATGTGAAATCAGATAATGTGTGAACCCATATACGGCTAAAATTGAATGATCCTCATTTCATAACACATCTGCGACGATTGGACTGTGAGATTGGTAGTCGAATCAGGCTTCTCCTATCGATGCATCGAATCTTCGACTATTCGGGGTCACCCCTAAATTTTATACTTAATAGCAATGTATTAATGCATTGAGCTGCGATAAGCGTCACTATTCCGATGGTTTAAATGAAATTCTGGGCACTTATTCATAAAACGTGGGCACGATTTAACTTAATCGAGGGAACGAGTTAATAAAATGTGGGCACGATTTAACCTAATCGAGGGAACAAATTACTAAAACGTGCACACGATTTAGCTTAAACGAGGGAACAAATTACTAAATCGTGCGCACGATTTAGCTTAAATGAGGGAACGAATTACTAAAACGTGCGCACGATTTACTAATTCGTGGTAACGAATTGCTAATTCGTGGCCACGATTTAAAAAAAAAGTTTTACCATGTCATACTTGTTCTGATGTATTATAAATATTAAATAGCATCTTAAGGGGAACACGTGGTCGCATCGCAGTACATCACTTTAGAAAGCGACGGACACATAAAGCTACCTGCTGTGCTGGAGCGTGAGGGTGTAGCAGCCAGTAGCATACACGCGTAAACAACATTATTATACTATAATAATAATATACTATATAATGGGCATATAATAATAAATAATACACAAGGTTGAAGACAAATTTATAGGCGTTAACTTGTAGAACAGCCCCTATAGGCTTCTTCACACTTAAATCAATTTAATACGTTAGCAGACATATGCCAATGAAATCATTTTAAAAAGGTTGTGCATATGACAGAGCAATCATGCTCTCCTGTAAGTCTTATTCGCTTATACAGTCCCACTTTTAAACTTTTTTCTGCTATTATTATTTATTCGGATATGGCATGCACGGTCATAAAAAATGTGTAGGCTATTGCCTAAAAAATAAATGCTGCCCAAACCTTTTCCACTACATGAGAAAAGATGTGGCTGCTTTGCGATTTCACGGTTTGCAGCATACCGTGTAAAATGACAATAAGGATTCTTGTGGTGTGGGATTAAATTTAAGAGTATAAATACGGTAGGGGTCGGAACTCTGGTCTTCCCTGACGGGAACGAGCGGTCTGGCCTGTGTTTCCCGATAAAATTGAACTTAGCACTTAAGAGCGCTTTCTACAAGCTTTAATGAACGTTAGTTATTCTTTCACGCGCATTCCCCAAAAATGCACTTAAACAAGATCGCACAGTGGCTATCCATTTGTCAAGAACTGAAATGTCGCCTGTAGATGACTCTTAATTGTAGCACAAACTTGTTAAAAGTTTAGCCTAATGATCTTCACCCAATGTGCATGTAATACATAGGTGTCATTTACACTGGGGACGCTGGGGACATGTCCCCACCACTTTTTGAAATGGCTGATTTTGTCCCCACCACTTTTTGAAAGCATTTGGTTAAAATATTTAGAAAAATCTAACAATACCTGTGCGACTTACACTGCAAAAATGACTTTCTTAGTATTTTTGTCATGTTTTCAGTACAAATATCTTAAGATTATTAAATTAAGATGCTTTTTCTTGATGAGCAAAATGACCTAAGAAAATACAATAAAACAAGCAAAATTCTGTGCCATTGGGGTGGGAAAAAAATCTAAAAATAAGATTTCTTTTTCTTAAACACTTAATTTAAGCAAAATTTTCTCACCCCCGTTGGCAGATGTTTTTACTTGTTTTAAGCACAAATTCACTTACATTGTACAGTTTTTGTCTAAAAACTAGACTTATTTTCTAACTATATTTTGCTCATCAAGAAAAAGCATCTTAATTTAAGAATGTTTAGATATTTCTACTGAAAACAAGCCAAAAATACTAAGAAAGTCAGATTTTCAAGAAAAAAAATCTTAGTATTTTTGTCTTGTTTTCGGTAAAAATATCTAAAAATTCTTAGATTAAGATGCTTTTTCTTGATGAGCAAGATGCCCAAAAAAATAAGACTAGTTTATGGACAAACAATATTTAAGTTAATGTTACATTTAAGTGATTTTGTGCATAAAACAAGCAAACAAATTTACCAATGGGGCAAGCAATTTTTTTCTTGAATTTTTCTTGAAATTAGTGTTTAAGAAAAAAGATTTTTTTTGCTTATCCCATTGGCAGATTTTTTGCTTGTTTTTATGCACAAAATCACTTACGTTTGGTATTTTTGGTCTAAAAACTAGACATATTTTCTTAGGTCATTTTGCACTGACTGGTTTTGTGGTCCAGGTTCACACATGTTGTGTTGTATGCTTATAGTGTGTTTTCTTTTATATATGTACAGAATTTCATTGTAATCATTGACTTAACGTGCTGCTGGTTTTTTACAGTATGGTGCTTTGGCACTGTTGGGTTGAGCTGGTGTTGCAGGGACTGTTACATGTGCAGTCGACATTGTTGAGGGTTTTATGCTGAATATTTTTGTGTTGTTGACCAGCCTACACTGCCATTTTTGATGCGCCGTTACTCAATATTTTTCCCGTCCTGCTGTAATGTTTTTTCATCTTATCTTTTGTCCCCACCACTTTTCAACACAAACTGACGCCCCTGATGTAATATATCATTGATATATTAATATCTTATGCCTTTCTATGTAATGTTTATTTTACATTTATTTTTTTTTACCAGCACGGATGTACACTGTTCTATCCATACTGTACACATTATATTAAGCACAACCTTTGGTCATTATTAACTTTACAATCAAAGAATGAATTATATGAGCTTATACAATGTCTCTGCAAATCGTTAGTCTCCTCAAGTATTGCCTTCTACATTTTAAAGAATAGATGAAAGGCGAAACATCATCATGGTAGAGCTGTGCTACATAAGTTACGATGCTTTTGGGAAATGCAGCCCTGACTGACAATAGCGCACTCCCGACATCCTTTGATAGCGTTAGCGTTGGCGAGTCCGCACTTCATTCTGATCACATGTACACCTGCAAGATTGTTTGGCAGAAAATAGGTTTATATGGTTTTTAGTGATATGTTTATATAGTGATATGCTTTGCCCTATTTAATGTCTGTTTCTCTGTTACATTTTGCGTTGACCATGAATGTTTTTTTTAAATATGCCCTTTAAACCTGGCAATATGTCTTTGCATCCCGATGATGCCACAAGGGCACCTTAAAAGACAGTCTATGAACATTCTTTATGAATGTCGGTTAAGCTAGTTCAGTTAAAAGTTATTTTTTACATAGCACTACCTACGTTTTCCCTTCATTCATATTTTGCTAATAATTAGTGACAAACGTCGCAGGGAAAAAAGTTAGGAAAAAAAGCATTCTAAGCGGTGATACACAGAGTGAATTTTGGTGCGGGACGAAAAAAATGCCGCGCAGACCTCTATTTTAGATGTGTATGTGTGTGCCTCGAATAAATAATAATAATAAAAGAAATAAAATTCAAAACTCGGACTGTAAGCGAATGAGATCTTAAATAGGAGCACAGTGCAATTCACGCCCTTATTATGGCTGTAATCTGTTACTACTTCAATAATTCTACGTCCAATAATTCATTGAAAAATATTAAACAATAGTATTAAAAATATTATTACATGCACATTGGGTGAAGATTATTAGGCTAAACTTTTAACAAGCTTGTGCTACAATTAAGAGTCATCTATAGGCGACATTTCAGTTCTTGACAAATGGATGGCCACTGTGCGATCTTGTTAAAGTGCATTTTTGGGGAATGCACGTGAAAGAATAACTAACGTTCATTAAAGCTCGTAGAAAGCGCTCTTAAGTGCTAAGTTCATTTTTTTCGGGAAACACAGGCCAGACCGCCCGTTCCCGTCAGGGAAGACCAGAGTTCCGACCCCTACAGTATTTATACTCTTAAATTTAATCCCACACCACAAGAATCCTTATTGTCATTTTACACGGTATGCTGCAAACAGTGAAATCGCAACGCAGCCACATCTATTGGGCAAAAGCATACACATTTTTTTTAATCACCGTGCCATATCCGAATAAATAATAATTGCAAGAAAAAAGTTTAAAAGTCGGACTGTATAAGCGAATAAGATTTACAGGAGAGCATTGCTCTGTCATATGCACAATCTTATTAAAATGATTTCATTGGCATATGTCTGCTAAGGTATTAAATTGATTTAAGTGTAAAGAAGCCTATGGGTCTGTTCAACTTAACGCCTATAAATTTGTCTTCAAGCTTGTGTATTATTTATTATTATAGTATATGCCTATTATATAGTATATTATTATTATTATAGTACAATAATGTTGATCGCTTGTACAGGTATGCGTCACCCTCCCGCCCCAGCACAGCAGGTAGCTTTATGTGTCCGTCTCTTCCTTAAGTGATGAAGTTGCTTTTTAATGTTAATATTTATAATGCTACTGTTCACAAGCGCTCAGAACAAGAGAACTTCGGGTGGACAAAAACGAACTTTGATCATAAAATGCTAGATTTTTCGTTTTGGTTTTATTGTAAATTTATTTGATGCATTAGATCACATTCTGACACAAACAAACCCAAAACTGGTGTTTTATGTTCACCAGTATAGTGGAATATGTAATAAATGAACTGTTTATTTGTTTTTCCGTTTTGAAGACAGAAACGAATAAACGAATTATCCGAAGGTACACGGACCCATTAGCCATGTTTCCATCACCATGATTTTTTTTCGCATTTTGAAGTATCAAGAACAAGTGATAGAAACGTCAGATTTGGAATAAAAATCCCAAAACAGTTTTTACACTCGTTTGAGGTGATATTTGGATTATACGAAAAAGAGTTAATGCGAATAATGGGAAATAGAAACGCATTTAACAAAAAATTCTGACGTAGCGAACATTAAACCCACGGGGCTGACCGTCTGTTTCCGCTGTTGTTGTCTTAACCATATATGGGGCTCGACGTCGTCTTAATGCCATTGCTGCTAGTAACTGCATCAAAAAAGCCGCATTCATTCTTCTGTGCAAAGCATTCATTTTGGCAGTTACAAGCTGCACTAGTAAATGTATAAATTGCCCCATTGTGACTACATGCAGGCCTGTCTCCATTTTTCACGCGTGCCTTGTTTGCTGTTGGTTACTAGGTTACCAATAGCGTCATTCGCTCCAACAATTGATGGAAACGCACCTTCGCATTTCTTTTTTTTTTTGCGAATTTAAAAAAGATTCTCATCACGTTTGGATGGAAACCCAGCTGATTCCACGACGTCTGGCTTATATATGAGAAATACAAAATTACAAGCGCTGCTGCCAATACTATGATAATGTTTTACAACAAGAAATAAGAAAGAACATTAAGAAAATGTATTTCGGGTTTTCTAGGTAATATATAGCTGGGTTTCTATCAAAACGTCAAGCGGATCTTTTCAAACCCCCCTAAAAAAGAGAGAAATGCGAATTAGGTTTGTTTCCATTAAGTTGTTAGAGCGAATGACGCTATTGGTAACCTAGTAACCAACAGTAAACAAAACAATGTACGTTGAAAATGGAAGGACTGCATGTAGTCACAGGGCAAGTTATTCATGTATTTGGCGTGCAGCTTGTAATTGCCAAACTGAATGATGTGCACAGAATAAATGCAAAAAATTTTATGAAGGCAACGACATTGCGACGACGTCAAGCCCACATATGGTAAAGACAATTCCCGCAGAAACAGCTAGACGGTCAGTCCCGTGGGTTTAATTTTCGCTCTAAGTGAAGGAAAAAAGTTTTAAAGAGTAACTAAACCCTAAACCAACTTTTTTTAGTTAATGATCTGTAAGAATGGGGCTTTATTAGTGCTGTTCATTGATTTTAGTAAGTTTTTTGACATTTGGATGCAAAGTGTTTCAATACTACAATATATGGTTTAAAAACGTCTGAGTGCTGCCCTCTTCAGGTTGAACGGTGGCTACTGCAGTTGAATTTTCCTATTGGATGGTGGGTCCAAAAAATGACTCGTGACGTAAGCAGGTTCAAAATCACCACGCCCATGTTACGATCTCACCACACACTTAGTTCGTCCCCTCTATCTCCTTGGGATCTGCCCACTTTTCTTGCATTTTTCAAATATTGCCAGTAGGTGGAGTCAGGCTCTGACCAGGGGTTTAGTTACACTTTAAGCTCGCTTGGGGTGTTTTTTCATTTATGCGATAAAGAGTAAATGCGAATGGGAGATGGAAACCCATTTGCCGAATTATTTCTGACGTAGCGAACATTAAACCCACGTGACTGACCGTCTAACTGTTTCCGTTGAAGTTGTCTTAACCATATATGGGGCTCGACGTCATCGCAATGTCGTTGCTGCTAGTGCCTTCATAAAAATTTTTTTGCATTTATTCTGTGCACAGCATTCAGTTTGGCAAGCTGCATGGCTAATAAATTAACTTGTGACAATTTTGACTACATGCATTTCTGTCCCCATTTTCCACACGTTCCTTGTTTTGTTTACTGGTTACTAAGTTACCAATACCACCGTCATTCACTCAAACAAATTGATGGAAACGCATCTAATTCGCATTTTTTTTCTTTTTTTTTTGCGCATTTTGAAAAGATTAGCTTCACGTTTGGATGAAAACCCAGCTAATGGTAGATGGAAACGCATTTGCCCAATTAATTCTGATGTAGCGAACTGACCGTCTAGCGCTGTTTCCGCTGGAGTTGTCTTTACCATATATGGGTACTATCGACACCGTCGCAATACTGCTAGTGCCTTCATCAAAAATGTTGCATTCCTTCGTCTGTGCACAGCATTCAGATCCGCAATTACAAGCTGCACGGCTAAACAAATTAATAACTTGCCCCATTGTGACTACATGAAGTTCTGTCTCCATTTTCCACGCGTTCCTTGTTTTGTTTACTGTTGGTTACTAGGTTACCAATACCACCGTCATTCACTCAAACAAATTGATGGAAACGCATCTAATTCGCATTTTTTTTCTTTTTTTTCAGAATTTTGAAAAGATTAGCTTCACGTTTGGATGAAAACCCAGCTAATGGTAGATGGAAACGCATTTGCCCAATTAATTCTGACGTAGCGAACATTAAACCCACGTGACTGGCCGTCTAGCGCTGTTTCCGCTGAAGTTGTCTTTACCATATATGGGTACTATCGACATCGTCGCAATACTGATAGTGCCTTCATCAAAAATTTTGCATTTCTTCTGCGCACAGCATTCAGTTTGGCAATTACAAGCTGCACGGCTAACAAATTAATAACTTGCCCCATTGTGACTACATGAATTTCTGTCTCAATTTTCCACGCGTTACTTGTTTTGTTTACTGTTGGTTACTAGTAGGTTACCCAATACCTAGTTATTCCGTTCACGTTTGGATGGAAACCCAGCTGTCATCAGACAAGGATTTATCAGTATCATTGACCTAGGCTAGCACACGAGTGAGGCACGAGTCAGGTTTAAAGTACTTACATTTTAGAATCAATTAATTGACGTGTTATTTGACTGGACTGCCCAATGTTGAGACATTATAAACATGAATGGTAACTAAAATTGCTTATATAAATATATCCAATAAATTTATGTCACGTGATAACCAGGTAGCGTTTTCTTTCTTAAACACTTTAAATATTATCTAAGTTAACTACCAGTTTTCTGTGTGTAAACTTAAAGCTTTTGGTGATTAAAATTCACAAAGAAACATCTTGATTTTAGGATGTACTTGCTCCTCAATGCCCCACACAGAAATCTGATAAAATACACACATTGATATAATATGACATCATATTCTGTATGTGGCATGGTGAGTAACTGGGGATATAATACTTGTTAACATTTTATGCATTTGCCTTCAATTTTGTCAAATTGGTAAACTTTAACAGTACATGAAAAGAGAGAATAGTGTATGCATGCATTTCTCATAATTTATTTGGAAAATCTGTTAAATATCTTACGTACCTGGTGTAAGTGCCCCAGCACCAATAGTTTACCCCATAAATTTTTAAATGATCCATACAAGCAGGAAAAAAGCAATAATTTGTGTGATAATGTGGTGGCAGTCAATATTTGATTGGTCTGTAATGTTTTTACAGTGGGGCTTAGAGAATGGGTCAGTTGAACTGAAGTGTAAAAGCTGTGCTATCTATAGCATATTTTCCAGATCAATAAAAAGAGAGTGTGTTCTGTTGATGAGCACATGCACTGTAATGCAATAGATTAATACAATGCATTATTTACAATAAATTAAACTAATAATATGAAATATAAATCTAAAACTGCTATTTCGAGTTGAAGTCCAAGCAAACAGTATTTGATCCATTGCCTCTGAGAGAGAGAGATAATTTAAGCTAGCGACTGGTCCTGCACAGCACACCAGCCGTCACTTGCTGTATCTTCAGCGTTGGCAGCAGCTCAGTGATTTCTGACAAAATTACCATCTGTAACAGACTGGAATTGGACTCAGTAGGCCTACACTATTTCTCTCTCCACACACCTCACCCAGGGGGAGCCAAGAGCGGTCACCCTCTCTTTCTCTTCACTTGCTTTATCTCTCTCTCTCTTCACTTGCTTTATCTCTCTCTCTCTCTCTCTCTCTCTCTCTCTCTCTCTCTGTCTCTCAAAATATTTTACAGAGATCTTTCATTTCTCTGCACCTTTTATCCCTTTTTCTGTAATAAATAATAATAATTTCTCTTCTTCTCTGTTTCTTCTTTTCTTTTATCCTGTTTTGTTCAAAGTTATTTGAAATATATATTGTGGAAAAACGCAAACAATTTGTGTATGTATATCTGTTGACAAAGCAGGTTCATCACAAAATCAATAGGTATACAATTCTGGCATATTTTTGTCAGTCATACCTTAACATGCCATCTAACTACTCTTAAGCCAAAAATGATGTCCTGCTGAATGTCTGAATCCATCCCAAAATCATGCATTGTACCAAATTCCTTCATATTACATTTTTTTAAATATTGAAATATATTTTAAAATTTTAAATATAACATTCAACCTATTAGATACTAAAAATGCATTTAAGTCAAAACCAGACGGTTACACTAATAACCTAAAGCAGATGATCAGCTTCACCGCTTCATTGCCAGACAGTTGAGAATCTCATTAACCCTGTCACTTAAACTGCTTATTAAATGAAGGTGTAAGTGTTCATTATTTCTATCCAACACATTTTGGGACGGTTTCCCAGAGAGGGCTTATCCTAGTCCCAGACTAAAGTGCATATTTGTGATCCACTTAATTTAAAATCACCTTGTAATGACATATCAGTGTCATTGTTTGTCTCTGGTATTGTTTTTTGTAAGGTTTGTTAGTAAAAACTACGTCTAAACCCTGTCCCAGAAACGGTCCCATAGAGTTACATTCACTAATAAAAGGAGGGTGTAAGTGCTGTTTCCCCCACCTTTCCTTTCAAATGGTCATTCATTTTCTCTTTTTTGTGGGTAATACATTAAATGTGTTACATGGGTAATTATTAGAAAGTGCGAAAAATAATTTCCTGTTGCAAATGTTGTCCCTTCAAGAGACAGAACAACAGCTAACTAACTAGCAACTTCTTTATGTGGTTAGAAGATTTATCAGGATTTGTGAGGTGAGATTTATATAAGCTTTCAAAGGTCCTGGGAAAAGTTCAGCAGATTCCATAGTCTTCTGCACCACTAAAGGTGTCGTGATAGCAAAGAGGAAAAAAGCCGCACACACACACACACACACACACACACACACAAATGTCTTTACACGATATTTGTACGAGTCATTTAGTAATAATTATCATTAACACTTTATGTTACAGTTTCTGTGTTACAAGATACATGTAATTACTTTAGTAATAACCATAAATTATGCTTAACTACACTCTTAAAAAAGATGGATTATTTTCATCCCAGCGTTGGGTCAAAAAGGGACGAGACCAGCCATTGGGTATTGTAATTTAACCCAAAATGCTGGGTTGTTTTAACCCATTGTTGAGTCAAATATAAAAATGTTCTGGGTTAATTTAACCCAATGGCTGGGCTTGACCCTTTTTGACCCAACGCTGGGTTAAAAACAACCCAGCATTTTATTTGGAGTGAACATACACCTAAACCTAAACCAATACCTAACCTTATAGTAAATACATGTTGTTAATTATTAATATACATGAATAATTTTACTGTAACAAGGCCTAAAATAAAGTGTAACCAAATCAGAGGTGAATTTAATATCCGCAAGTTAAAGTAAAACCAGTGTGTGTTTAAACAGTTCTTACAAATATACAACACAAACATTTACCTGATATTTCACAGTGAAAACTCATAATAAGCCATCCACCGCCCCAAATAAGCACTTTAAGCCCTGTCCCTAAGATATTAAACAGATTTTCACCTTTTCCACAAGAGGTTTGTTTGTGTACCTCAGGAGGTCAAACTAAATATAAAAATTTGTAGATGTTTGCAATATTTGCATCCCTGTTAAAAAACTTCGGAACCTCTGAATACAGTTTCAAACCCTGAATTTTTTGTTCTGTTTTTTATTACCAATAAATATGAATTGTTCACATAAGCGTATTAATTAAATCCTAAAACAGGTTGAAGGTTAAAATAAAAAATACACCAGAGTGGGTATCAAATAAAACAGATATATTAAAAACCAGTGCAGCCCACGTTTCAACTGAGCTTACAATTATACGATACAATTTACACAGCGGAAACTCATAAGAAGTCAACCCACCCCTCTAGATAATCGTTTTTAAATTACCCCTCTAGTCTGAGAGTTTATTTCATTCTTAACGGTAAGGGAACATTTGGGCTGATTGTAAGGAAACAGCACCTACCTAAACATCAACAACAACAGCAGAAACAATTTTTTTTTTTTAACAATGGTGTGTTGACACAGAAATGTAATGACACACTTTTGGGTGACGGGGCGTAACTTATTTCAAAACCTGAGCACTGACAGAACGCAACAAGCTACTTTCTTGGTTGTTTTTCAAATGAACACAAAGTAGGCCAGAGGGATTGTGCTAATAAAACATTCAGCCTCTGTTCTTCTCCAGTCTCATAAATAAATGTGCAATGCAAATAAATCTTTCATGAAGTAGGATGCACATTCTTGTACTTTCGTCAGTGACCAAAGTTTCTCTAAAACGAAATACTATGTCAATATTGTGCTCCTATAGCTCAATTACTATAGTACAGCATGTTAGTAATTCAGAGATCATGGGTTCAATTTCAAGGGAACACACATATTGATAAAACACATTTTTGGATAAAAGCATCTGCCAAATGCATAAATGCAGTGCTTTATATTGAAAGAATGAGAATGCAAATCTTGTCTTGAAGCAGTTATACATGTATAAGTTTAGATATTAAGCATAGCAAATGTTTATAACTAACATCATTTGTAAAGCCTGTAATAGTTGGCCTAGTCCAAGTGACCCATCAGGTCTATGATCTTTAGAGATCTCGAAGTGCAGAAGAAACAGCTGTGTTCTGGATAGTGATTCTAAATTAGTCAATACCTCGAAAAGATCTAGTCAATGAGGACAACTGAAACTTGACCTGTTTATAACCATTTTTGTTCCAATTCGCTCTTTTCTATTTCATTTTTGACATGGCCTTACTCAGTCAATGTTCTTTACATTATGTAGGATAATTTTAAGTAGAAAACAGTGAATCATCTCATTCAAAAATGTGCACAACATGACATCTGTGTAAACTTTACCAGTATCACGCATGTAAACCAGAAGGCGTGATGTTATCTCCCCAGGCTAACAGCGTGACATGTTTTTACTCTGCAGAGCCGCAGCTGAAAGGCATCGTCACCCGTCTGTACAGTCAGCACGGGTATTACCTGCAGATGCTGCCGGATGGCACCATGGACGGCATAAGGGACGAGAACAGCTGCTTCTGTAAGTGTGTGTGTGTGCACATGTTTTTTCCCGCTAGTTATTCACACCTGACATGCCTGACGTGACCCCTGATTGGTCAGTTGCTGAAAACCTTATCGAGTCGTTTCTGCGTGTGGCTGTGACCGCTAGATGGACGTATAATAAACTTCTGCTGTCCGCATCACTCATTTTCCCTGTCTTTGAGTCTCCTCACGCACGTTTTCTATCTGTCCATTGTAATTAATTTGAGAGCTCGATGTTGGCACGTGTCCGGTGTGTAAGGACTAAGGCCAGGTGTATAACACTTAGCCTGCGGTCACTGGTGCCAGCCTGAGGATTCACACTGAGTAATGTGATTGAAGATCACACTGAGTGTGCTTTCCTCATTGAAATGACAACGTTGGATGGTTTAATGCTTGGTTAGTGAGGATTTAGTCATTTACCAGATGTTTTATGCAAAATGATGTACACATAATACTGTATTTTCCAAGTTATTTGGCACGCCAATGTGAGTGCCAAGATTTGGAAATAAACTTTATTCATAGTTAGTTTGTAGGAAATGCATTTGATTACTTTTGTCATTCAAGTGTGGACCAGCACATCTGGAGATGTAGGAAAAGAAGAACATGTTTTTAATTGGCACAACCTACACAATATCACCACAAGTTTGTGAACACCTTATGACCACATCCAGATGTGTGTCAAACATTAAAGGTGCTCTAAGCGAATTCACGCGGTTTAGACCATAAAACATTTTTTGTTACATACAGCAAACATCTCCTCACTATCTGCATGCTGCCTGTCCGCTGATCAAACTGTAAAAAAACGCAATCTCTGTAGACAGCCCAGGCTCTACAAACTTCAATATAAACACAGTGGCCAAACCTAGCACCACGAAACAAAACAAAGTGTTCCAGCCAATAAACGACAAGAAGGATTTGGGGTTGGGGGTTGGGCGCGTTCATGAAAGCACGGAAGGGAGGGGGAGGGGTTAGCTGCCCGTTTGTTTGAAAACAGTTCAAACATCAACAAAAAGTGACGTCTCGCAGATTCGCTTAGAGCGCCTTTAAAGGGATAGTTCACCCCCAAATCATTATTTACTCAGCCCTAATTTCCTTTGATCCCCCAGTGTCTTTTGTTGTTCTTCCATGGGCGTCAGAACCATTATTATTACTTTTTAAAGGAAAACACCACCATTTTCAATATTTTACTATGTTCTTACCTGAACTTAAACAAATTAATACATACCTATCTTTTTCAATGAGTGCACTTAATCTTTGTACAGCGCGTAGTGAATGTGTTAGCATTTAGCCTAGCCCCATTCATTCCTTAGGATCCAAACAGGGATGAATTTAGAAGCCACCAAACACTTCCATGTTTGTTACATGAGTAGTTACACAAGTAAGTATGGTGCCACAAAATAAAATGTGTTGATTTTTTAAGCGGATAACAATGAGAACCATATTGTATGGCGGAAGATCACTAAGTTTGCAACACTTCGACCTCGGCACGCAGTAACATCATAACTCCTTACTACCTCCTCTCGCTCAAACTTCCCTCAATATTACTGCGACCAAAGTCGAGTGCTACAAACTAAGTGCTCTTCTGCCATATAATATAGTTCTAATTTTTATCTGCTTAAAAATCGCCACGTTTTAATTTGTGCCACCTTACTTGTGTAACTACTAGGGGTGTCACGATTCTCCAAATCCTCGATTTGATTACATTTTTTATTCTAAGGTCACGATTCGATCCGATTCTCGATTTTTACTTTTTTTGAAGACAAAAATGATACGCCATTATTTATTATTATTATAGTTTAACATTAACATGCGCATTGCACAACTTGCATGGGGGTTTGTGGGCTTCACTTAACGCAAGAGCTTGTAGAGAGAGGATTCCTTCTTGCACGCACATGGACTTAATGCACATGGACTTAATGGGCGTGTCTTGGACTCATAGCATCTGAAATAAATCCAGCATCATAAGCAGCTGCGCTTCTCTCTGTCTCACATGCACGTGCACGCGCTCTCGCATCTGTCCGAAGTGTAAACATATGTTATGTCATATATATGTGTATGTCATATATTTTATTTTAAAAGACATTTAATCCTCTACTT
Organism: Paramisgurnus dabryanus; assembly: GCF_030506205.2. Lineage (NCBI taxonomy): Eukaryota > Metazoa > Chordata > Actinopteri > Cypriniformes > Cobitidae > Paramisgurnus > Paramisgurnus dabryanus. The sequence continues at coordinate 16,259,946 of NC_133346.1, forward strand.
TCTTACACTTTTTAATTGCATTTGGGTTCTAAAGAACAAAGTCACTGGGGGTTCAAGTGACATAATAGTGAGTAAATAATGACAACATTTCCATTTTTGGGTGAACTAATCCTTTAATATCAGAACCATGGGCATTATTGGTCCTCAATTTGCTGCTTTAACATTTGCCTCGATTCTGCAAAGTTTTTCCCCTAGATGGGAGATGTCTAAAGGGATTTGTTGCCATTCAGATGTAAAAGCATCAGAATGTCACAAACTGGTGATGGGCGATGGGTTTCTGTCAGCATTCCGAATCATCCCAAAACTGGGATTTAGATCTGGGCTTTGTGCAGGCCTTTGTGTCCAGTACGTAACATTCACGCCAGATTCAGTAAATTATTTGGACTTCAATTTGTCCACAGATACATTGACCGAGTCCCTCACATAACCATTGGCACAAAGTTGGAGGCACACGGCTCTCTAAAATGTCACTGTAAAATGGTTAGACTAAGATTTACTGTTACTGAATAAAGGGGTCCAGCCAATCCCATTTAATTAGATGGGGATGTCCACATATTTTGGCTGTGCTGTGTATTTTAAAATAATTCACTTATTGGTGGATATTTAACATAAAAGTTTAAAGTAGAAATAAAAAAGGATTTACAACCTGATACCCTAAGAGAAAATTTAAAAGTTACACAATAAATCTTTTATATTTGGGTTTTTGGAAGTCTTGTTTATGCCAATGTCTTATCTTTAAGTGCAATTTCAGGTCTCTGTCTTTGACTAGTTCAATAATGGTTATCATGTTTTTATGTTGAGTCACCAAAAAGTGCAAACAGACCAATGAAAGCAGACATGGGATCTGTCTTTCGTTCTGCTTGTGCTTTTTGTGTGTGCATGTAACAGTTTAGGAATTGTATTGGGTTGGCAGTTGTCACTAAAGTGTAGCACATTCCTGCTGGGTCGTCAAGGACTAGCTTACATGTCACGACTGTCTGTTGCAATGACTGTCGCACATGTTAAATAATCCCACAACTGCAGAGTCCTGTGAACATTGTGACAGGGCCTCTGACATGCGTCCAAAACACTTCATGCCCAATGGGGTGAATAATGGTGCTAAATTCTGTCCGACACCAATTTGGTGCTGTCACATATCTGTCTGGCTCTCTGACAACCAATTGTAAAAATATTTATCTACTCTTTCTCAGCTTCTCAGATTCATTTCCCATTATTCTCTCTCTCTCTCTCTCTTACGCAACATTGGGCGTCTTTCGTAAAGTCAAATGTCCCAATATCCCTCATTTAGTAATTCTCACCCATGTTACATCACCTCTACGCCCTAATAATCCCATTGACAACTTAATCATCCGCTGTGAAAAGTATTCTGTGTAATACACGGACATCGAATGGGTGTGTGCATCTTATTTTTTAAATGGTTACAAAGTAAGGACTGAATAGTAATATGTTACACTAAATGAAGTTATATGAGTCTGGAGCATGAGAGTAAGTAAATGTTGGCAGAATTGCAATTGTTGTGTGAACTGTCTCTTTAAATGTGCGATATGGTTGCTTGATAAATATCATAGAGGATACATATCAAACAGAGTCCATTTTTTATCAAGGACAAAAGACAGCAAATAGAGGGTTTTACCTGGATCATCCTCCCTCACAACACACTCATCCTGTCATTATCTTTGGCATCTCTGTCAGTACTCCATCCTCTTTGATCCCTTTTCATCCTGTGTCATGTTGCAGAGTCGCTCCTTACTGCAGCTCATTCACTTGGACAGGAGGAGGTCATCTGATTGACATGTAAAACAACCAACCACAGTTTGTTTTGCTTATTATACATGCTTTTAAGGGGTGCGCAGTGGTGTAGTCTACGTGATACGCAGGTATACGCCGTATACCCACTAGAAATGGTCAAGGATTTCCGTATACCCACTAAAAATAGCGCGAGGATGCGTAACAGCATGGTTTTGTGACATATTTTTAAACTTTTAGTCATAATATAGATGTGAAGCACTGATCATTAGCATGCTACACTTGCCACTTTAGCGGGTTGAAATACATATTAGGCTATATACTTCCTGCCGAACTGCGCGATCCGATCGGCGTAGTAATTTCTATGAAATCAAATTACTATAGTGACGCGAAAGTGACTGGGGAGCAGACTGGTGTGACGCCACAGGGAAGTGACAGCAAAGCACCGCGAGAGCGACTCCAGTTATCACATGGAGAAATCTGCTTTGAATCGCTCTCGCGGTACTTTGACATCACCAAGAGGTCTGCTTAGCGCCAAATGAAGTCGAACCTGCAGTGTAGCTGCTCACGCGACACTGAGAAGTGAACGAGTGAAGCAGTGCTGCAACATAAAATCCATAGAGCTTACAACGCACATGTGAGTACAACATTTAAATCATCAGTCCAGTTTATTACTTTATCTGGAGGTAAGGCTCCAAATGCAATAAAATAAGCCGTGATTATATCCTGATGGTTTTTAGCTGCCTTCAGTTCCTCTGCATGTTTGCTTGTGCTTCACAGTGTTAAACTTTCCTTCTCTGTGTTCATTTATATATCTGCGTTCAAGATCATCTTGACAAGATGTATATGATCTTAAACTTCTGTGAGGAAATTCATGTCTGCGTTGATGTTCAGTTTAGACTTGCAAATTTTAGGCTACAGGAGGGTCTTGTAATAATAATTAAGTATAAGCCTATTTTCATTTTTAGACAATGCTTATATTATATGCAAAAAAAATAAGCTTTAATATCAATGACTATGCAAATTATAGTTAATTCATGGTCATCTTAAATGTGTATTAATTAAAAACATATAGTTGTCAGATAATATCTATTGAAAGAGTGAATATTTTTTTCTCCTTCAATGCATGTGTTTGCCACGGATTGAAGATTGTAAACAGTTTATTTAATTTTAATTAACAGTTAAGTAACTTTTGTTCCTGAGTTAGATGTTGATTAACACTAAACCAGTCTAAAAATCAGTCCAGTTTCCCCAGCTGTAAACCCATTGGCTCTAAAGTCTTTTTTTTTCTTATAATAAACTGACATGTTGATAACACATTCAGTTTATGTGTTTATGAGTACACTTTCAGAATGCTCTAAGTTACATGAATATCTTTACTGTATGCATCTGTGAGTGTGGTGGTCCTTATGAGGTGTCGCGCTAGGACGAGTGAGCATAAGGGTGAGAGGGAAAAATCACAGTATACTCACTACAAAAATCTAGACTACACCACTGGGGGTGCGGTTATCTGAATTACATTAATTGGCATAACAATTGACTTTGAAGGGAATAGTTTACCCAAATATGAAAATTCTCTCATAATTTACTAGGGCTGGGTATAGATTAAGATGTTCCAGGGGTGCGTTTCCCAAACAACGACCATAGTACGATGCATCGTTGGAGAAACAAACTACCTTGTCACGACTGTTTCCCGAAAGCATAGTAACTTTGTCGCACATTCTTCGTTTGAACCATGTTGGTATAACAACAAAGTTGATGATGTCACGTGGGAGGTTAAGTACTAATTAATCTGTGCAAATCGATTTAATGTCAGTTTATTGCTGTAAATAACATATATTGCATATATATTGATTTTTGTTATCGTGATTTAGTTATCTGTTGTATATTTTAAAGATATTTAATTCACGTGCAAGTTCCCTCTTACGTCACTCCTCCCAGGGATTCCCCAGGGTCTTAAAGCTCGTAGTGCTCGCACATGCGCAGTTTTCAAATGCAGCTCTTTCATTCTGTTTACAAATTTAAAGGCCTAAAATACAATTTTAATATATTTCGAATGATGGATATAGACTGTACTACATGTTTTTTGCTTATTTTGTTCAAAAGCATGATCAACGTAAGTCTACATATGATAATAACAAGGAACAATGCTTTTAACAACCGGTGAACCAATGACACAAGTTAGCAATGCAATTTACGAGTGTTCGTTTGAACGATGGTTTCGGGAAACACCAAATCATTGAACGATGTTAGCATAGGTGTCATTTACACTGGGGACGCTGGGGACATGTCCCCACCACTTTTTGAAATGGCTGATTTTGTCCCCACCACTTTTTGAAAGCATTTGGTTTAAATGTTATGAAAAATCAAACAATACCTGTGCGACTTACATTGCAAAATAACTTTCTTACTTAGTATTCTTTTCTTGTTTTCAGTAGAAATCTCTAAAAATTCTTAAATCAAGATGATTTTTCTTGATGAGCAAAATGACCTAAGAAAATAAGCCTAGTTTTAGACAATATACAATTTAAGTGATTTTGTAATTAAAACAAGCAAAAATATCTGCCAATGGGGTGAGCAAAAAAAATCTAAAAATAGATTTCTTTTTTCTTAAACACTTAATTTAAGCAAAAATTTCTCACCCCTTTGGCAGATATTTTTTCTTGTTTTTGAGCACAAATTCACTTAAATTGTATAGTTTTTGTCTCAAAACTAGACTTATTTTCTTATATCATTTTGCTATTCAAGAAAATACATCTTGATTTAAGAATTTTTTGATATTTCTACTGAAAACAAGACAAAACTACTAAGTAAGAAAGTCAGATTTTCAAGAAAGAAATTCTTAGTATTTTTGTCCTGTTTACATTAAAAATATCTAAAAATTATTAAATTAATATGATTTTTCTTGATCTAGTTTTTAGATCAAAAATATCAAATTTAAGTGACTTTGTTCATAAAACAAGCAAAAAAATCTGCCAATGGGGTAAGCAATTTTATTTTGAATTTGATGTTCAAGAAAAAAATTTAAGATTTCTTGCTTACCCCATTAGCAGATTTTTTTGCTTGTTTTATGCACAAAATCACTTAAATTTAAGATTTTTGCTCTAAAAACTAGACTTATTTTCTTAGGTCATTTTGCTCATCAAGAAAAAGCATCTTAATTTAAGAATTTTTTGATATTTTTACTGAAAACAAGACAAAAATACTAAGAACATTTTTTCTTGAAAATCATTTTTTGCAGTGTACGACTGGTTTTGTGGTCCAGGATCACATATGTTGCATTGTATGCTTATGGTGTGTTTTCTTTTACATATATAATGAATTTCATTAATCATTGACTTAACGTGCTGCTGTTTTCTACAGTATGGTGCTTTGGCACTGTTCGGTTGATCTGGTGTTGTAGGGACTGTTACATGTGCAGTCGACTTTGTTGGGTTTATGCTGAGTATTTTTGTGTTGTTGACCAGCCTACACTATGCCCATTTTTGATGCACCATTATTCAATATTATTCCCGTCCTTCTGTAATGTTTTTTCATCTGTTATTTTGTCCCCACCACTTTTCAACACAAACTGACGCCCCTGGATGTTAGTAACAATGGAACTTACGATGTTCATTGGCTAACAATGCTTTTGGGAAACGCACCCCTGATTGATTCGATTTCGATTCATAAGCTACCAAATCGATTCGATTCTCGATTCAATTTACGATTCCGGTTCTCTTGTCGGTTTTTAAACTCGATTATCGATTCAACTCAATGAATATAGATTTAATACAAATACTATATTAATAAAAAGAACAATGAACAGCAGTTTACAAGTGGGTAATAAATAAAAAGAAATTAAAAGCCACAATACTATCGTCGTCGTCTTGCTTGCAAAATCTAAAATGCTTCCATACCTCTGACTTTTTATGTGAAGGTGGCATCGACGTCAATGAAGCACCTGAAACCATTTTAAGCACTGAATGAATGACAGGCTCGCCTTGGTAACATCGCACAAGGCAAAAAAGAGGGTGACATCTAGTGAAGTAGACTAGTAATTAGATTAACGTTAATCTTACGTTCAATGTTTGCGGAAATAAATATGAAAAAAAAATCGATTCTGCTCTTGGAGAATCGCTTTTGAATCGACCACGTAAAGAAAAAAGATTAATTGAAATATATATTTTTTTTGCCACGCCCTATAATTTACCCACCATGGTGCCATCCTAGATGTATATGACTTAATTTCTTCAACTGAACACATAAAAATGTTTTATATTAAAATGCCATCAAGTTATCTGCTTGTATGTGATCAACATGGCGTAGTTCATAAATCCATCGTTAAAATGAATCAAACGACTCTACTGGGTTAATATCTTCTGAAGCAAAATAATATGTTTGGTAAAGACAATTATTAATATTTTGAGATTATTTAACCTCACAAATTTATACCTATAGTCACATTAATTTTTGATTCTTTTACGTGACACTGTCACGTTTTTCCACATTTTTACGTGACCATGTCACACATTTCTGTTTCCGTGTCATTGTCACGTGTTGTTTACTCAACAGCTTTTTCCTATTTTCAAAACATTGTCGCTTCGGTCTAGGGTTAGATTTGGTGTTTGCGTTAGGATGTCACTTTAAGTATTGGTTTATAAAAAAAATTTTCTGATTTATTTTTTGATATTTTCAGATTTTTAAACAATTGTCGCATGGCGTTAGGGTTAGAGTTGGGTTTGGGTAAGGATGTAATTTTATGTAAACCTAAACCGAAGCAACAACAGTAAGAGAATAGGACAAAACAGTTGAGTAACCAATACGTGACAATGACACTAAAACAGAAATGTGCGATACGGTCACGGAAAAACGTGACAGTGTCACGGAGAAGATAAAAAAAATTACGTGACTATAAGTACATAATTTGGTGATACTGTGTATATATATAGCACTATTGAGAATGACTGATGCTGAAAGTCGGCACATTGATGATATACACATATATATTGTTCATCCAGTGTTTATATAGTTTCCTGAGCCCAGATCTCTCTTGATTGCCCCCCACAGCACAGTTCAACTTGATTCCTGTGGGTCTCCGGATAGTGGCGATCCAGGGAGCGAAGACTGGCTTCTACCTCGGTATGAACAGCGAGGGGTACCTCTACACCTCCGTAAGTGGCTGAATGCTCTTTTGAAGACTGCGATGATTATGATAATGGAATAATTATAATGGTGCCCCCCCGTGTGTCTCCACAATAATGATTCACAGATAATTGAAAATGTGCAGCTCTTTGAGAGGTAAACAATAATGCAGAGAGTGCAATTACTCTTCTCATATTAAAGAGTTTGGGCAAACGAAAACGAATGTTGGGTAATAAAGACAATGTGGTTACTGTCCATGGTGCTGAAATCCTCAGGCTTTGTCCATGGTGCTGAATTTATTGAGATCTCTACCCAATTCTCTTCAGGTCCTGTCCTTGGTGTCATTTTTTTTCAGGTTGTTACACTCCTCAGCCTCATTGATCTTTAATGTTCTCTCTATGATCTTGGGTTTTTTAAAGATTCAAATCCGTAAAATTTCCTGTAATTAAAAGCAAACCAAAATGGTGTAGAAGCAATTCTTATGCTATAAAATATGTTTTAATAGACCAACTCTCTCTCTCCCTCTCTCTCTCTCTCTCTCTCTCTCTCTCTCTCTCTCGCTCGCTCTCTGAAAAGCTAATTACAAATCTCTTGTGGCTCTGTGACCATTCTAAACGTTATGTACAAGAAACCCTATTGCTCTACTGCTGTATTAAATGTTTGTTGTTACCACTCCCAAAGGTCAAGCTTTCCCATATAAATAAATACACAATAACAAAGGATAAGCCAGTGCCGTGTGACCAATTACCCAAATTGTGTTTGATGTGGAGTAGAGTGGAAAGCAGGAGCATTAACAAGCAAGGTGGAGCAGATATTTAGGCTGTGTCACGTCTAAAGCAGGATAAAAGGAAAAGGAATGTGATGAGACAGCTCACAGAGTGAGAGAGAGATTGAATGTGTGTTTGTTAAGCTGCGGTTATATGTGTGCGAGTGTGCATCTCAGCGCTGGCGATTAGAACACGGGGATGAGAGAGCTTTTGTCTACCGCCTCTCTGTGAACTAAGAAATGAGGGGATTTTCTTCTGAGAAGTGGTTCAAAGGGAACTGATTCTAAATCAGACCTTGGGTTGCTTACTGATGCACTGCGTTTGGGACATCCTGTCCTGTTGTGGTTATCCTAAAACCGTCCCTTTTGCCACGCCGTCCTCTTTAATATCTTGGTTTGGTAACTTCCTGTCCTGCCTGTGTCATTTTTAGTATTCACTTTTCTTGTTTAGTTACATAACTGTCTTCTGTAATTTGTACTCACTGTTTGTGACTTTGGCTTTGGGACAAACAGGCTTTTTGCTTTGCGGTGGTATCAGAGAAAAGGGAGTCGGATATTAAATTGAATTCTGGGTAATATCTGGGTGTGTGACGGGCAGGTTTATTTTGATCAATGTCAGAAGGGTTATATAAGCAGATTAACTTGCGAACGATATCTTTGTTTAGAGTGTCGCTTATCTGACATCTGGGCGCAGTAAATCATTGAAATCATTTCTGGGCTTTGTTATATCACCAGGGTGACTGTTACCCGCATGCGCCTGCTGGCATGTGTTAGCATACGAACCCGCGTAAATGTGTTCAATAATGATCAGCTTAGTATCTCTAGAGTGTGTGTGTGTGTGTGTGTGTGTGTGTGTGTGTGTGTGTAGCTGAACAAACAAACGTGAGAGAGGGGACACAGCCAATGGGAAAACACCCCACTCCCCAGAGAATCGTGCTTCTCCCCTCCCCTCTTCTCCTCACTGCAGTTAAAGAGAAGGTCATTCATAATATGCCACTATATTGTCAAGCCCTGTGAGTATCTCATTGTAATAAGCTCATGTAAATTAGAGGAGCTGCCTCAGGGATTGTGCTCTTCTGCCACATAATGGATTTCATACGTCCCCTCGGAGCAGACGTCTCTCGCGTCTTCATCTGCTGTTTGGTGCAAAGCCTATAATGACCATTAGGGTTTTAAATGTCCCGTCAAATCCGAAAGGGGCAATTCAGCAGCATTGATTAAAAAGGTTAAAATCCACTAAATTTCCAATTATGTCGATATCCCATTGCTATTCCATTTAGAAAGCGGCACATCTGTGAAAGAATAACATTGTTGTGGGCTCCTTTTGCCGTTTAGCGTGTGACGGTAAGCTGTCAGCTTCACACTTAATAATGCTGGGCTTTCAACCCAATGTTGGGTCACAAAGGGACAAGCCAACCAACTATTGTTGAGTCAAATATAAAAAATTTCTGGGTTCATTTAACCAAGTTGCTGGGTTTGTCCGTTTTTGACCCAACACTGGGTTGAGAATAACCCAACGTTTTTTGGAGTGGAATCCGAAATAAGATATTTTATAAAATCTCAGAGCTGCTCTTCTACATTCATTTAAAGTGGGTGATTTTACAGACATGCTCCAAAAAGCTCAAATTGTAGTTTGAAGTTGAAAAGACTAAACATAGTGCATATTAAAACAGCTTTTTGCAATACTTTTAAACCTATGTTGGTACTTTTAGAGATAGGCAATATAAATCACCGTCCACTTTCATCATACAGAAATCAGCTCTGAGTTTCAGTAAAATATTTATGTAACAATGTAACATGTTAAAGGAAAACACCACTGTTTTTCAATATTTTACTATTTTCTTACCTTAACTTAGATGAATTAATACATACCTATCTTTTTTCAATGTGTACACTTAATCTTTGTACAGCGCTTCGTGAATGTGTTAGCATTTAGCCTAGCCCCATTTATTCCTTAGGATCCAAACAGAGATGAATTTAGAAGCCACCAAACACTTCCATGTTTTCCCTATTTAAAGTTACATGAGAAGTTACATGAGTAAGTACACTCTCAGAAAAATAGTTACAAAAGCTGTCACTGGGACAGTACCCTTTCAAAAAGGTACACCTTTGTACCCAAAGAGTGCATATTAGTACTTCAAAGGTACATATTGGTAGTTCAAAGATACGTATTGGTACCTAAAAGGCACATATTTGTACCTAAATGGTACCTATTAGAACCGTTTTTTAAAGAGTACTGCCCCAGTGACAGCTTTTGTGCTTTTATTTTTGACCTAGATTAATGGCACAAAATAAAACGTGGCAATTTTTAAAGCAGATAAAAATTGAGAACTATTTTGTATGGCGTAAGAGCCCTTAGTTTGCAGTACTTCAACCTCGGGCACAGTAATATTGACAGAAGTTTGAGCGAGAGGGGGATTACGAGGGTGATGATGTTACTGCGTGCCGAGGACGAAGTGTTGCCAACTAAGTGCTTTTCCGCCATACAATATAGTTCTCATTTTTTATCCTCTTTAGAAATCACCACGTTTTATTTTGTGCCACCATACTTACTCGTGTAACTACTCATGTAACAGTCTTTAAATAGGGAAAACATGGAAGTGTTTGGTGGCTTCTAAATTCATCCCTGTTTGGATCCTAAGGAATGAATGCGGCTAGGCTAAATGCTAACACATTTACGATGCGCTGTACAAAGACTAAGTGCATGCACTGAAAAAAGATAGGTACGTATTAATTTGTCTAAGTTGAGGTAAGAACTTAGTAAAATATTGAAAAACTGTGGTGTTTTCCTTTAATAAAGAAAAAATAAGTACAATGGAACAACGAGAGTAAATGATGATTTTAAGTTCAAACTGTAAAGAGATCAGAGCTTCACCGCCGAGCTGAAACTATTGCTCTACTTGTTTGACTATCCAGGCGTCAAATTATCATGTGTTCATCGGTGCTGTAGCCCTCGAGAGCGATGGAGGATGGACTGCTAAAGGGAACCACCGAGTTATTGGACTGCGTTCGGGGAGTTGTGTGGGCATCAGGCTTTGTGTGAGACCTGTTGTGGGGTTATGAAAATGGTTTTTGGTTATAAATAGAGCCCGGTCCCGTCCTGACCCATTTTGTAGACAGTGTGCTCTGGAAAAACCCTCCCGGGCTGAACACGAGAGGGTGAGAAAGAGAGCACGAGGAGAAAATGCAGAATGGGAGGCGTTGACACAGTTGTAAGATTCTTGACAGAAATACTGATCAGCCATTATTACGATGTTAAAGCCTTAGATGTAGGACAGCTTGCTCGAAACAAAGTTTCGAACTTGATGATTGTGCACTCAGTACGTGCGTGCGTGTGCGTGCGTGCATAGCGTGTTTGTTGTGGTGCCTTTATCTCAGGTTTGATAAATGGTTTCTATAGACTGCTCTCTGCACCACGCTTGATATTGAGATTCAGAAAGCTCCCATCATTGAGATGCAATCACACACTGCAGAACCTCGGAGTGATGTTGTTTGTAAAGGTAAATGAAAAGCGTAGTGATAACAATCCAAATTAAAACACAAACACAACTCATTCCCAGAATTCCCTCACAAACAGAGGAAGAAAAAGGGCGAGAGAGAGAAACACACACACACATACACAGCATTAGAGATTTACTGCAGATTGTAGCTGTTCTTCCCCATATACCCTTTGCGGATTTTAAGCTGCGTCCATTTCCCGTAAGCCCGGTCATGAACCCTGGTGTCCTTCATTTGAGATACTTGTTATTTCCAGATGCTCTGTCTGTGCCATATGTGTATTAGTGATGGGTTGAGGAGGGATCTGCAGGTCACTAAAGTTTAAAGGACCCAGTAAAACACTCCTCCTGATATACCACCCCTTATGGAAAAACATGCATGCGCTCTATTTTTTCCCGTAAGGCTTAAAATGCAAGTAATTTGAATAAATGGTAACCAGGTCAGTGCTCAGTTGGTGGTAAAGCATTGTGTAAGCAGTGCAAAAGGTCGCTGGTTTGATCTTAGCTAAAATGGATTCCTTCTAATGCACTGTCACTTTGGATAAAGGCATCTGCCAAATGCATACTGTAAAATGCAAAGGCTGAGTAATTGAAATAAATGTAAATGATATCAAAAGCTTGATTAAATAAATGCATTTCATTTAAAAATCTATAAAATGAAATCAGGAGGACCTAATCACAGGCCTCTTTTTATCACAGGTCACCGAACATTCCATAACATGAATCTTATTGGCAGTGACTCTCCATGCATCACCCGAAACAAAGATGAATGAGATTAGTGATCAGCAATAACCCCACCCACGCTCACCAGCTCTGGCGGCACAACATAAATAGATTATGATTCTGCCTGCATTTGTTTCATCTATCCATTGATGTATCCTACTGTAGCCTTGCATTATAGACTTATATAATTTAGCTTGTCAATGATATATTAGCAATCTGTACTAAACTATACAACTATATCAGCGATTGTGTCTTTCTGGTTATAGTCCTACACATACAATAAGTGGCAAGGCACATTACTCGTATTTCCACGTATGTACGTACAGTATGCCAAAGGAACACACGCACACACACATGCTTAAAGAGCTTTATGCTAAGATATGATCATGGAGAAGATTGGACTTACTTTGATTTAGATCATATCAGATCTGCTGCACAAACCAAGGTCAAGGTTTTAGTTTGTTAGTGTGGTCCAGTTAGCCCTTGCTGACAGAAACTGTACTTAGAGTTGAAAGCTCCTTTCTTTCAGCTTCAGTCTACATCTTTTTGAAATGACATCACTATTGTGTAGGTCTATGTGGTGTTAAGACATGCCATGGGCAAATTCATCATTTAACACTATTGCTGAGTATTTTCTCCATAAAGTTAGAGACAGTATAATTCCAGTGGTTTAAAATCTCCTTGGTTTCCATCGTCACAAACATGTAACCAATCATACCAACATAGCTGAACGTGTAGATCAGTAGTTCGAGTCATAGATATTATGTTTGGATACCTTATAGATCCCGGCACTGAAATGATCGCATCACAGCTGCTTCAGCTCTACTTCTGTGCTGCTCATATGTGCAGGGTGAGTGCTGTAACTTGTTAACATCAGGGCTTAAAGATTAGTGCTGCAAACGTGCAGTTCACGTATGCATTGTGTAAAACAGGAATTAGCAATTATGTGTCTGAAACTAAAGAATGTAGCATCTATTTACAAATATATTTTGGTCCGAGGTGATACGAAAGAGTAGAGGCGGGGACTAACATAAATCTCATATACTAAATGACGCAAGGGTGTAGAGTTACATTCAAACTATTTAAAAGCATGAAGAAGTTACTGTGAAACTTTAATATATGCTATTATGATGCTCAAAGATGAGTTTTAAATAATAAAGGGAGACTTTAAATAGGTGTATGCTGTAAGAAGAAGGGTGGGGAGTGGGCGAAAAAGAGGGGACGAGCAACTGAAATATGTCAGTCGTGTCCCTTAATAACAACATGAAATGAATAGTAAGATTTACTGAGAATCACGACCGTGCAGAGACTTTTGGATGGGCAGGTGTTCAAACTATAAAAAGGGCACATACCTCGCTGACACGCACGCACACCATTGAAACAAATAATAAAGCAAAACTGAATAGAAAAGACCATTTCTAATATCTAGTCTAATAAGTCTAATATTTTTCTTTGTTTTCCTTGCAAATAGAGTGAGACAATTTATATAGACAGAGTTTTATATATTTATATTTATGCATTTGGCAGACACTTTCATCAAAAGCGACTTACAGTGCATTACAATGTATAATTTTTTGTGTGTCAACAGGACGCAGTTTTGATATTATATAATATTATATATCGCATTGTGACATTAAGATATTATTAGGTTTACAGGCTTGTGGTTTTTAGTCAATTATAATTCTATTTTAATCCTGTTCTGATTTTTTTCTTTTTAATTATTTAAATAATAATAAAAACAGCATTTATGGAGCATAAATCAGAGAATTATAAAATCAGTATGAGCCTGTTTACCAGTGATGTGAAAACTATTTTTATGGCACTCTACATTTTTTTTATAAAAATTGTTTAGTAATTTGAAGTATGAATAGTTTTAAGTCAAAAAACAAGACCCCTCGAAGCCCATGAATCTTTTCTCCCCCATACAAAAACCCAGAAGTGAGTGTATCATGTCTGCTTCATTGTTTATATCTGCAGCTATCTGCTGTAGCTAACTTAACTTGCATCTAACGTGCTAGAGAGGTTAAGAGCTGTGCAAGCTGTCTTCACGTTGTTCTTGTAAAATAATAATAAGTAACAAGCATACCACTTCGGTCAGTGCCGACTCGAAGGGGATCCTACTGTACTGTGCACTGTGTCTTAGAAAACGCATGTCAGTGCGCTCGCGCTACGTGACCGAGGGATCGCCCCAAACGTCATATGAAAGGTCATTAGGTCATCATGTGACTCATTTTATTTACGGCTAAATAATTTTTCATGACTTTTAGCTTGGGCAGGCCTTTACAAAAGATAATTTCATTACAAAAACATTCCTTGACAAAAAGGGCACTTTGGTCATCCAGGGGTAAAGGGGCAGCTGCTCGGGCACCCCCCCCCCCTGCTAAGAATAGGAACAGCTGTATTTGATTAAATTATAATTGAATTAAATTTAAAGTAAAGTAAAACTGATAGTTGAAATGTGACAGTACCCTTTTTGAAGAGTTCCATCTAAAGAGTTCCCTCCATAAGTCACTAAGCATATTTAAATAAATCAAAATTCTGTTGTATTTTAACAACTTCAACGTACAACACGCCCCTACCCCAATAGAATCTGGACCTTCTTTTGATAGACCCGCCCCACACATACGCAATCCAGGCAACGATGTAGGTTAGTAGACACACCCCTTACTGCTGATTAGCTACAAGTGTGTTTTAGTACTCGGCCCGACTGCCTTTTTCAAAGCGTATTTTTTTTATTCTTGCACCCCGCCTTTGAAGATGCTAAAATATTTAATTATATTAACCCTAAATTTGTATATAAAAAGTGTTATATAAAAGTTTTAAACATGACATAATTATGCAAGTAAGTTTAAAGTTATATTTCCCATGAAATCCAACCTGACCAAGCAAATTATAAATCATTATTAAAAGCTTAATATGGGGACAAGGACATTTTTTTATGAATGTACATTTAGGTAACAACAGATCTTTGCTTATTTTTAACCCGATTGCAGCTTTAAATTGGTTTGCATTGACACAATACAAGAGCTCAGTTGTAGTATGATTTGGGTCATCTTGTTTGTTTATACCAAACCTCACTTCTATAAGTATTTATCTGAGCTGCTTTTGCTGGTGAGAGCCTCTCTCAGTCCTCTTCCCAGCATGCATTGCTTTACCTAGCTGCTGGCTATCAGCTTCCTCTTTTTCAATTTTCTTTCTCCGGTCTCTGCAAATTAGTGCCATAGGCCACAGCTCCATTCACAGGAAGCGTGGCACCCGCTTATATCCTGAATTGTAGTGTCAGAATCCCAGTTTTATTTGGTACGTTTCACATGATCATACGATGAAGGGCACATTTTTCTGTCTAGTTCCTGTCTCAGTATAAAATAATTGTGGAATTGAGAGTAATACAGCGTTTCACTGAATAATACATGTGTCTTTGAAATAGCATAATTGATATCAATTATTCAACCGTGTCTTTAGCATTGTGTTACATTCCAGAACAAGGAATAGAGGTCATGTTTGGTTCGTACCGATAAAAAAATTCCTCCAAAAAATTTCAAAGTGGCTATGTTGCAGAACTTCAGTGAACTTAATCTTCTGTAACAAGCTCCAGGCTGTGTCTCATTATATGGTCTCTTGTGGACATTATAGAGGGTTAAAAAAATGCTGAATTGTGCGCTTTTCTTGTCTTAAGGATTGTAGCCAGCTTAACGTTGCCGTAAATCTTCCTTACTGTTTTTGTTATCGTCATGATGAGCGTTAAAGGTGCGACAGGCTTTATGAAACATTGCAGATTGTTCGTCACTTCACTGGTTGCCGTAAACTCCCCCTACCCCCCCCGCCCCAAGTAAAATGTTTCTGAGTTTGCCATGTGGCAGTTACAAGGTCATTAACTCCATTTCAACGAGGGATAGAAACAGAGCAGCATTCGGATCTCACACCCTCCGTCTGTCAATTTCATGGTCTCTGAGCCAAAAGCTATAGGAAAAATTTTGCAAACTGTCCTAACGTTTGTGACGTCATAGGTCACACACCCTTAAGCCGGGAGTATAGTCAGTTTTTTATGTGTACACGAGTGTGCGCGCACATTCGAAAACACAGTTGCAAAGCGTAGTTTATTCAACCCAGTCTCATGGACTTGCATATAAATAGCACGAAGTGTGAAAATCATGCAATACATTGACATTTGGCGTGCATATGATACGCCAGTCCTCCCCATTCACTTAAACAGCGCATCTATTTTTGGCTGTTTTATTTATTGGTTTCTCAATGTATTGCTATTATTTTACCATTGTCGCTTGGGTTTAGGGTTAGAACAACTTTTTGTTACATAAAAATGACATCCTAACCCAAACCCCAATACTAACCCCAACTCCAAGCGACCATGGCTTAAAAATAGACAAAAACATGGAGAAACCTGTATATATAATAACCCCCTTAAGCAAATCTCAAATCTCTAACCCAAGCGAAAATGGTTTAAAAAACTGAAAAAAAATTGAGAAACCAATAAATAAAACGACACAAAAGATGCGCCATTTAAGTGAATGGGGAGGACTGGCGTATCATATGCATGCTAAATTGGAAATTGGCGTATTTATTGGACGATTTTTACACTTCGTGCTATTTATACGCATCTACATGAGACTGGTAGGTTTATTTGACTTGTACGTGTACACAGACATGTGCATTGCAAAAGTCAATATTTCTCTTGGCCTACATACTACTGTACGCGCATGCACGACCTACACGTACAAAGTATGCACCATAACAAAAATCCACGTGCGCGTACAGAATACGAATTAGCCAACTCGTAAAACGTACGAATTCTCGTGAGATCAGGCTGGAGCCTAATGTATACGGGTAAAAACTGAACCATACTTCAGGCTTTAATGCAGTTTTGTTTAGCAGACGCGAAGTTACTTTTTAATGTAGCCTTAGATGTTGTTCTAAGTAGTTTTGAAAGCAAGTTTTTTTAAAAAAGGACAACTTTTGGCGTTAAACAATTTCATATCCAAGAATGATGTTTGGATATGGCAAGACATGATAGCCACAGAGTTTTATAGAACCAACATACTAGGCATCTTCATCGACGAAGTACAATTAACTTATAAATGGTAAGTGGTATTTATTAATATAATTTTGTCATTATTCATATACTGTGGTTGACACAGTGCCACTAAGTTGTGATGCTTTTCAATATCAATATACAGCTACCGGTTTAGTTGCTTAGCTTTCAGCTGTGTGCACACGTACCGATAAAAGTTGTTTATGTTTGAATTTATGTCACTCTACATACTTCATCTGGTATAATTGAATCATTTGGCTATGAGCTAAGTACAGACGTATTTGATAAACATTCGTAGCACCCAATAAACGGCTCTGGGCATTCGTAAACCACTCCTCAAATACGGAAAACTAGCATGTGGTTCCCAGACCACGTCTCATTCTCTATGTGAGACTGGTCTGGTGTTAGCCAGGCTAATGAAATGCTATGAGACCTATGTGGTACTTTTAAACAGCTTTTTATTAAGACATTTATTATAAAAAGGTGTTTTGGCAACCAAGAAAAAACAATAATATCTGTGAAGGACATCAGAAGGTTAAAATGTTTTTTTGTAATGTTTTTCTATTGCAAAATAGATATGGATGGTGTTGATGTACCATCCTGTGTTTTAAAACTGTAAATGTAAAACAGTTAAAGTAGACTTTATGAGTGTGATACATTACCTTAAGATATATTATGACCATTCAGATTTTGTAAAAGATTAATGTCACACTATTTAAAGGTTTAGCCTAAAGGAAAGTAAAAATGCAACAACAGGATTGTACCAGAAAAATTGGGCTCAAAAAGCTTAGACATTTTTCCTAGCCAAAAGTGGATATAAACTTTATTATTATTTATAATTAAAGCTCACGTAACACACGCTGTTTTTGCATTTCTGATGTTAATCTGAATCAAATTTATAAAAGAAAGATTAGCTTTACTGATCTTTCCGATAACGTACGAAAAAATGAAGAAGGAGGAGTTATACCGCGGGAGGAGCGAGTACGAGTCATGCAACACTATAAAACACTGTTTAACTTATGATTCACTACATGTTCGTGTCATTTATATAATATGCATGCGCCTATTTCCAACATAAGACAGAAGTCTTACTTACCGCATGCAACTCATGACCCGGTTGGGAAAATCCAGCGCAACAGCCACACACACGCAAAACTCCGCTGCTACCCCGGATAATAAACTATATCCATTGTTTCCATAAGGCTGGCTTTCTTCTCCTTACATTAAAAAACACACTTCATCTTTCGTGCCATTGTTAAGTTTTGAAATTAAACAAAGCTGTGTCGCGTGATATGATGTTTGCTAGCGTCTCCTGCTGATTAACGGTTGGGCGGGGTTTTCAGGGGGATGTGCCCATATAAAGAAGTGATACGTATAGAAAACCCCTGAAACGTCAGCTGGACCTGTAATCGAAAAAAAACTTTTCGAAACTTGTACGAACCCTGGCAAGGTGCATTCGGCACAGAAATACTCTGTAACACGCCCAACTGCTTTTTTGACACTTTGCCTACGTTTAGCATGAGTAAACAACTCTATAACTGTGTTAATAAGTCAGAATGCTTGATATACCATTGAACCACCCCTTTAATAGATACCTGCGTTATTTGCATAATGTATCCTGTGCATAGACTGTAAAAAAGATAGACGTAATGTTCGTGATGTCACCCATAGGTTTCTGAAGATCGTTTTTGAAGCCAATAGTAGGCGGTGCCTGCCGTTGCCATTTTGGCCGCACGTCATCGCACATTACTAACAGATATCTGAAAATGGGTAAAGAGGCGCGGCGTGGGTGAAGCTGAGGTGGCTGATTGCTGAAACCACGCCCACATAGCTTGACTCTATAGTGACAGCAGTGGCTGTTCAACCGTCACTCAAGTGGCCATGCCCTTAATTATGCAGAACTTTAATGTTTAATATAATTTAAACGGATGAGTTACAATATAATTCACCCCCTCACAGTTGAAGGGCAAAATTAGCTATACAGACCATGACATGAAGGAGTTTTGGAGAGTTAGCTGATTTTTTCTTAGGTGTTACTAGAGGTTCATAAAGGGGCGTGTTTTATTATGACCAGGTGAAATCGGACATCATGCCCATGAATGGAGGAAAATAAAGGGAGGGATGGAGAGGGTGGAGAAGAGGAGGAGAGGGGGTGGAGCAAGGGAAAGTACAGAGATCTGCTCTGCATTATAAAGAGGCTGGTGTGACGGTCGGAATTCTTGTCACGCAGGCCGGATATTACCTCTTTCTTGACATGTCATTCCAGATCATTTCTCAACGACGCGCAAGCTAAACGAGGCTGTCAAACTTCCTCATAAGGATTAGCTTTATATTTTAACCCCTATAATCAAGATATTACTCATTGTGGCCTATTATAATGCACAGATATGAGCTGGACATCTAGAATGGCTGAAATCACATGCAATCTCCATTAGCCATGGAGTCAAAGTCCAACTCAAGCCTGAAAATAACAAGAGATCAAGTTTGTCTATGCTTTTTTTAGATTTGATATGAAAACAATGCCTGTTCACACCATTTATTTTGATGCACATAAAACAGCATTGTTTGAATTCTAAACTCCAAGGGTGCATACAAAGGTTCAAGATTGGAGTATCAAATGTAGAGGTATATCATGCTTAGGTGCTAAATATCAGGGTTATATCTTAATGTCTGAAGTGGTTACTGTCCTTTTAAAACCTACAATCACAGAAACTGGGGTGGGGGGGTCTTACCCTTTAAAAAAGTACATCTTTGTACATAGATGGGAATATTAGTACCTCAAAGACACATATTGGTACTTCAAAGATACATATTGGTATCTCAAAGGTACATATCTGTACTCATATGGAAGAACCTTTTGAAAGGTTACCATCCCAGTAACAGCTTCTGTACCTTATTTCTGACAAACTATGACATTTACTTTGCAGTACATCTGACTGAATCCAGATGATTAAACAGTTCATTACTGCACATTTGGGTTTTCGATTGTATTCTGGGCAGCCGAATTATAATTTGGCAGCATTCGCTGGTTTTCTCTCAAACTGAGCTGCTTAAAACTGAGAAAGAAAACACTCCTAACCCTTCTGCACTTCTCCGCATGTCTCCCGTCTGTCCTTCGCTATCTGCATTCGATTCCCTCAATCTCCGTTTGGGTTGCGAAAGACCCCAGTCAGCCATTTCTGCTTGGTTACCCTCTGTAAATCAATCCTGCTGATTGGGTCTGCTCTTTGACAGGGCAAGGACCCTGACGAAGACTAAGAGAGATGTATACATGTCGCTCTTGGTTACACTCATCCAGATACAGTCGCTCGAATTGGTGGAAATGGCTATAAGCGGCGGCGGGGAGATGAATGGCAAGCGCAAGGTTATCTTCAGAACCGACCAAATTAAAGTTTTAGCTTGAAAGTGGAGTGGATTTTTCTTCATCTCAAGCTGTGACGTTTCGAGTATCTGGCAGATTTGTGGGTAGCACTTCGAGTTTATGTTTACATTTGCATTCCGCCGTGTGAGTACGTAGCAATCTTAGCTCTCAGTGTACCTTTGGGAAGAGTATTAAATTCATCAGTCATGCAAATGAATGTACAGTTTCAGTATAATGTGGAGTATATTGTTTTCAAAGAAACGCCATCAAGAGATCCCGGATTACTCTCTACAGATACATCCCAAATGTTCAACATCATGTTATTTCATGCTAAGTTTATCTTTTATCTCTCACGTGTTTATGCACATGAATGTGCATGCAATTTAGATGAAAGCTCTCAGTGCTTATTAGCATATTTGTGTCTTTCATTCTTTGACAGGAGAACTTCAACCCCGAGTGTAAATTCAAAGAGAGCGTGTTTGAGAATTACTACGTGACGTACTCCTCCATGCTGTACCGCCAAAGCCAGTCGGGACGGTCGTGGTATATTGGCATCAACCGGGATGGCCAAGTGATGAAGGGCAACCGCGTGAAGAAGACCAAAGCGGCCGCACACTTCCTACCTAAAGTAATCGAAGGTCAGTTGAGATGGGCTTTAATTAAACTTTAAAACATTCAGCTTTAGATTTTTCAGTTTTAAATTAACATTGTTGTATATTATATTGTTTATAGCCTTTGTTGGGGAAAGTTACTTTTAAAAGTAATGCATTACAATATGAAGTTACTCCCCCAAAAAGTAACTAATTGTGTTACTTAGTTACTTTTCATGGAAATTAATACTTACTTACGTTATTTTTTATTTACTTTTGCGTTACTTGTTCTTTCTTGGCTGAGGCTTGATCTCTTTTAGGCCTTGCAGGTGTTTTTTATGACTGAGATTTTCTACATTCAGAAATTGCATATTTCTATCCCAAAAATGTCAAGCTCTGGCCTACCATCTCCGTTTCGGACTTAATCTGTTCCCACTCAGGCGCGCATGCATATAGTGTGTGATTTGACGTGACTACGTTAAGTTCGATTCCAGTGGCGGCCGGTGACTTGACATTGCTTGACTTTTTTTTGAGGGTGCTTGATGCGAAGTTCGTCACAACATGTATCTAGCCCGTCATGTGTGTGGTTCCTTTTTTTTAAAATAAATGCCTGCTGCATTTCGCATAATCTCATGCGTAATCAAAGTTAACTGTTAAGAGATTGTCTTGCATGCATTTTGTGAACGTGAGCGTCTCTTTTATCATAAACTGTTTTGGCGCGTGTGCAGCAGGCACTTATTTTGACAAAACATGTGATGCACATGGTTCAAATGACGCACCAAACACATATTTTGAAAACGCAAGCAACACACATGACACTCCGAACACTTATTTTGAATTTGCGTATACATTTCTGTACCTAAATGGTACATATTAGGAACTTTTTAAGGGGTAGTGCCCTAGTGACAACTTGAGACCATTTTGGACCATTTTTAAGGGGGAAACATTTCTCCTAATATTTAGATTAATGGTCAACCAATATTGTTTATTCGATGTCTAATCATTTGGTAAAGGTACACCCCCATAATAGATCACCCAAAAAAAATGAATAAATAAATTCTGCAAACTTTTTTCACCCTCATGGCAAAACCACCAGACTTACTTTCTTCTACCATTTTTTATTTTTATAGACCATTAATTTTCAATTACTTTTGTTAATGTAATAAAATTGAAAAGAGACTAAAGCTGTAAATATATATAGCTTTATGTAACAAAAAGACAATAATTCCTTATTTACTAAATTTGTTTTTAGATCCACTGTCATTTTCAAATCAAAATGGCTCTATTAGATCTGCCGCATCAGGTTTAATGACATTTGGTTATGATGAATAAAATTTTATGGTGGATTTTTCTCATTTTGAAGCTAGACAGATTTACTTTTTTTTTTAAACACAAAAGAAAGTTATACAGCTTTGAAACAACAGCAGGGTGAGTATATGATTTCAGAAGTTACCGTTTTGTGCCAATCATTCCATTGAGTTTAACGTTCGGACAATCTTGAACATTTGGTTACATTTGCATTTGGATTTGAATGGTTGCACTATTTATGAGACAGTAATTAATCTGAGTTCCTCTGTTTCTCAAAATAACATCAATCTCTCTTTGTTCTCCTTCATTTCCTTCAGTGGCCATGTACAAGGAACCTTCACTGCATGAGCTTGTTGCCGAGCAGAGTCCTCCGCGCAAAACCGTAAAGACTTCAGACTCCCCCTCCCACCAGAACGGCAGGAAAGACGCCCCCAGAGCCGATGCTTCATAGCACGGGGGCCACATACAGGGAGGGTGATGGACTACAGTGATATTGATAACTCTACTTCCCATGATGCAACGGGGCAGGAAGAGTTGTATGAGTGGGGCAAGATCAGCTCTCTACAGGGCGAGGGGACACCTATCTTTCTTTGGCGAACCAGACACCTGTTACTCCCCTGCAAAATCATGTTCCACTAACAGGCCCTTTATGAAACCCAGCGGTGTCACTCTGCCTATAGCTGTAAAGGCAAATACAAGAATTATCCATCCTGGGTTTCCACTAAATATTGACTTTCTTTCCCTGTGGTTTCCTTTGTTTAGATGAAGTGTTTGGTGAGACTGAGCATGAAAGCGAGAGAGAGAAAGATTCTTTTTTTAACATCGTAATTTTGATTCGACATATGAGACCCTTGCTGGTTCATTTTTCCCATGCCATTAGGTTACGAACAACTGTGCCAGTCGGAGCCTTAAACAAAAGGAGGGAAATATTTGTATTTATTGCACCCTTCAAGTAGGATCCATTTTTTATTGGCCAGCAGGTGTAGATATCATTTTACATAACATTTGTGCACTTGGCAGCGCATTTTGCATTCAAATTAAACATTTAATCAGAACACTGTCAGTAAAGGTGGTATATATACCCTAGCTCTCACTGGGGCAGTACCCTTTTAAAACGTACACCTTTGTACCTAACGATTTCATATTAGTACCTCAGAGGTACATATTGCCACCAAAAGTAGACATATTTGTACCTAATTGTACATATTAGGTACTGCCCAATTGACAGCTGGGGTTCATGTTTTGGACCGTATGTGTGATCCTGCTATCGAACCCATGACCTCTGCGTTGCTAATAAATCCGGACAGAACAGAACAAATATTTCACTTTAATCCAATCTTACTCTATAAACAAAAACAGCCATTACATGAAACCAAATGCAGTAGATTTACTTTTTCTCATTCTAAACAAAACCAGACTTAATGATGATGACAGCGATAATGAGTTAAGAGTGAATTCACAACCCCAAGCATCTGTCTTTGGCTTGAACACAGCATTCACCTGCAGGCAAAAAAAGTCTCTTGTGACAACTCTATTCATGTTTAATGGCCAATGGGATTCAGCCGTATCATTGGCAGTCGAGCTGTTTGATGGATCTTTGATGGAATTCTTACAGGAATCCAGCCATGATTGCTTGAATTATTTACTCCTGTTCCCGCGAACATTCGGCTCGTTCAACCAGCGCGGACAAGAGATTTTAATGTGCACATTTAAATTGAGGAGAGCAGATCAAGTGTTTGAAAGCTTTAGTATGTGTCTTGGAGTGTGAAAAGGACAGAATGACGTGAAATTAACATATGCCTCTGTTATTTATTTGTGTGTGTGTGTGTGTGTGGTGTGGGCACACGTGTGTAAACACTTGGCTCGCACCCACAGTTGATCATTTTAATGGTTTAGTCAAGTCGGGGCATTTTAATCTGCTCTTTGTGATTCCACAGGCATCTTTCTTGCTGCAAAAAACAGCATCGGCTTCCATTTTATCCATTTATGCTAGTTAAAAACACACCTTATTCTGTTTTTTTTCAGTAAGGGTGACTATTTGTACCTGGCTCACACACACACCCATGCCTAAATCGTTTAATGGTTGTTTGTCCATCTTTTGAGCTCTTCTGTCCCTAATAAGGAGGTAAGGACTCTTGTCCTGCTTTGGTATTGCAGCAAGCACTGTGGCTGCAGATGGTGCGATCTGATTGGCTGCAGCTATTGTCAGTCAAGTTAAATTGCAAGACAACAGCGCAGAGACATAGAGGGTGTGTGAGCTTCATGTGTACGTGTTTGTGTGGCATAGTCACCTTGTTGTCCTTGAGCTATGGCCTGATTATCTGTTCTGGACACCCAGACAGCAAAAAAAAAGAAGAAAAAAAGGATATATTTAGGGATGTGCAACAGAAAATCGGAAGAATGTTAATGGGGGTCAGTGCATGTTGCAGAATGTTTTCAGTATGTAGAGAAACGGTGTGCGTATGTCGCCAATTGTCTCAATAAGGTGTTCATAGAAATATAAAAGGGAATGTGTGTAGCAGACGTAACCGGATTAAAATGTTGTTGTGATGAATTGGCATGTGGGCCAATGAATGTCTCCATGAAAGTTGTAAGTAGAAAGTTGAAGGGAAGAGTATGTAGCGAAAGTAACTGGATAAAGACGTTTTTGAATAAATGTTCTTTAGGAATTTTTGAGGGTTAATCCTCAGGGGAAAATCTGTGATTGAACTTAATGAGAAGAGTATGTAGTAAGACTTTTTAGAAAATGTTCGGAACGTTGGAGAATGTCTCAATGAAAGTCGTAAGCAGAAATGCAAAGGTACCGTAAGAGAATGCGGCGAGAGTAACAGGATAAAGACTTTCCGGAATAAACTCTGGTAAATGTTCAGCTACGCGAGATTGGTTTTGGGATGTAGATGATTGTCTGCGTTCACGCTGCAGGAGTTTCTGAACGTCCTGAGGGTAAATCCGTGATTGAAGTTAGCTGTTGGAGAAGCTGACAGATTTAGAGGCGTTAGACTATGAGGAGAAAACCGAAAGATCATTAAGTTGGATTCATGGAGTTGTTTTATGAATTAGAAACTGAGCAAATTTGTTGCTGGTTGAGCATACGAGGGTCCTTCGAGGTCGGGGCGAGGGCATTTGCGTGTGTTTGTGCGTGTGCTATCTACCTGGTCGACGGAGATGTTGAGAACACAAGGACGAATGTGGCGCTCATGTGTGCTCCAAAGTCACGCTCCATTTCCTGAGCAATCTCCCCAAACCCTATCCTGTGTGTCCTGTGGCTATTAACCTTCGCTTTAGCTCTCTCTCTCTCGCAGTGTGTGTGTGTGTGTGTGTGAAAGAGAGAGAGATAGAGCAAAGTAACGATCGATTGACTCAATAAAAGCCAAACTGGAGAGCAATAGCCCAGCGATGTGAGCAATAATTTTCCTGTGCAAGTGAGGAAACCGAGGACATTAGCAGACTATGAACCAGGAGTTTTTTCTGGGATTTATGTGGCTGGAAGAAGAAAGTACACTAAGTCAATTCAGATCTTAAGACCAACTTCAAATACTGTAGGACTGTCTGTCTCTCTCTTTCTCTCTCTCTCTCTCTCTCTCACCAGACCTGGTTTTGCTGTGAAGTTAGTAGTATTATGGTCTTAGATCTCTCCTGACTCTCGCTTTCTCTTCAAAATCAGGTCAAGTTTTCAAGGACACAGAGTGTTTTCTGTTTCATTTGTCCTCAATTCGAGCATGCATAGAGAGTCATGCGACCGATGGACACTTATAAAATTGTAATGCCATATTTTTGTGATGAAATGAAATTAATCTCAGAGTAAAAGATACAAATATATGTTATATATATATAAAGAAGGATTAATGAGTCATATTAAATGCAATCATACAAAATTGTGAAAGTACTGTATGTGGCTGCTTTTGAGGGCAAAATGTTGGTCTTGCCAAACCTGCTATGAGCCATAAGGACTGTGGATATATAAAATTTTTGTTTTGTTTTCGTATTTATTTTTTAAATTGTTAATATTCTTTTTATTAAATTGTGAAATTAATTGCAACCGAAGGTCATTTTACCCACAGTAATATCCAGGGAGTCACAAAAAATCATTTTAAAGAACCGATGGGTGCTTACTTGATCCGATAATTTATGAATAGATCGTTTTTATATACCGCAATATGAAGCTTATGTTTCTTTGATTGTTTTTCGTCTCCTGCAATATTTTTCTCAAATGTATTTCCCTTGTGGCAACTTGGTTTTATATTCATTTCTCGTGATGAACGAACTAAAGGTTTGATTTCTCGATACCTATACGGAACGAACAATTAAACTTGTGGGTGATTTCCAAAAACCTGCCCGACCTGAAGCCAATGCACCTCTCTTGATCAGGAATTATTGCAGGTGTCTTCCGAATAAAATGAAAAAAGCCAATCTTCCCTATCATCTCGTCTTCCAAAAAGCAAGAAGTCTTCCACAAGCCAGGACTTGCCTGAGTGTGGCAATAACTGCCAAGTGAAACGTGGCTTCCTGCCTAAGCCCCGCCCCCGGTCTTACAAGTGAATGCAGGTACGAGCTGATTTGCTCTTCAGACAGCCACTGAATGTGGAGCTGAATCCACCTGCCTTTACGAAACAGCGTGGGGACCTATAATGACACTCAAAGGACATACAAACTCTGACTATAGACTAACCAGCCAACTCGCAGGATCAACATGCACTCCTAACCAGCATGGCAGCGAGATGTGTCGCTCTGAATCCTGTGCGCCGACTCACCTGCGAGAGTAGACTCTTGTACTGCATGCATCCCTCATTGGACGTACTAGGAGAGGACACATCATTACAGAGCACAGGTTGCACCCTCTCCTGGCCTCCAAACTTGCCAACCTGTCTACATTTCTAGAGCAATTATACATCTGTGGGCTGGGAGAAGGGTGGGTGGGCGTGTCTTATTATTATTATTATATCATATTATTAAATAAAACAATTATATTTGTATGATTGTAAGAGGTCTGTGATTTACTGTATTGGAAGTTTGCATGTGAGAGCGTTGTGCACAAAACAGATGGCACGGACAGCTGCAGATACTCACAGGTGAGCAAAGCGAGAGACGGGTGACAGACCACCTCTGCTCTCGTCACTTAGCATTGGCATGCTGCACATGAACGGCGCATCCCCTTTATTAAACGGCCGTATTTCATGTCACTAGAACTTGACTGATCCTTTCATTGGCCACCTATGAACAGCTGCATTATGTCACTGCATTACAGGAAGTCTCTCTAATCAGATGAGCGAGAGAATTTATACTGCAGGGTGGAATATAAACTAGCCCACAGAATGCCTAATACACAGCATGCGACTCATCATCATACATTATATTCCGGACCCTTCAATCTCTTGCAGAGGTATAATGTGTAATTGCTTTAATACAAGCTGCTTCTGTGTTTAAGGATTAACTGCCAGACTGGAGCTCTTTATGCATTTGGCAGATGTATCGGCATTCAGGATATACATTTTATCATTTCTGTTCCATGGGAGTCGAGCCCATACACTTGCAATGCTCTACAAATTGAGCTACTGTATAGAAAGTTATGTCTTTCTCTGGGTCAGTTGGAAGGGCATTGCATTAATAGCGCAAAGGTTATGGGTTTGATCCCCATGGTACATACATACTAAAAAAAGGTATACTGTAATGTAGGTTGAATGCACATAAGTCACTTTGCTTAAAGGCATGTGCCATATGCATGCATGTGAATGTGATAGACAAAAATACAGTTTTACTGAATTTCAGAGTGGGGGAGCATAATTCAAATCTCACTGCTGTTAACCAATAGTAATCATAAAAGCTAATTCTGTAACAGGACTCCTGCTATGAGAACTGTTCTACAAATCAAATATTGACAGTATGTGGGAACGTGAAAGAAAATGACAACAAATGCGAGGCATAAATCATCAAAGTTTGCAGTGTTGTAATTATTTCTCGCCAAACAAAAGCTTTCTGAAAGTTTTACACTCTTGAAACTAAAGGTGCGACAAAAAGTTTGTCCCAGCGATGTCATAGAAGAACCATTTTTGGTTCCCCAAGGAACCATTCAATCAAAGGTTCACTATGTAGCTTTTAGAAGGATCAATTGGCAGAAATGCAATATAATATATATAACTATATTCGTGACCTATAATGAACTGTGTTGTTTTATTACCGTAAAATGAGCCGCTTTTATCTACATACACCACAAGTCTCCTTATATGGACCATTTCATGCCCCCATGTTTCTAGAGTAGCTGAAAAGCAGGGGTGCCCAAGCTTGGTTCTGGAGGGCCAGTGTCCTGCAGAGATTAGCTCAGAGTTTATGATGAAAGACGAAACTATAACCGCAGTCATGGCACAACAGGCACAGTCCAAGGTGAGATGGAGATTTTCAATATGGCAAAAATATATTTTCAATTATAATTTTAAATATATGTCAAAATATACGAAAATGGCCAAAACATATATTTGTGGAAATATGTTTACAAAAATTTATTTTTCACCAGTATATTATTTGGCCATTTTTTACAGTTTGAAAAATATTACTCGTTTTGAAAACAAACCCTTCGTATAAATATTATATACATTGAAATTTGTAAGAAACACTTTGTTTACGTTATAAACCTATAAACATAATGTGTTTCAAAATTTTAAAATTAAGTATATTTTAACTGCAAAAATGTATTTGATAAAATTTTTGATTTCGTACATACTTATCAAACATTTATATTTTGCCCAAGAAAAATACATCTTTTAACGTGTGGGTTGTAAAATAAGGAATGTATTTGTTGCCCCTGAAATACATTTTGAAATATATGTTAGTAGTTATATGATGGTTAAAACTAAATAGTTTCAAATTTCAAAAATATATTTAATTAAGCTTTAATTTCAACAAAATGTACTTAGCATATACTTAAAATTTTGCCCAGGGAAATATATGGGCAAAGATGTAAAAAGCAGTCTACAATATTAAAGGGCACCTATGGTCCGATTTACGATTTTACATTTCCTTTGGTGTGTAATGCTGCATTTACACCAGCCACGGTAAAGGCATCAAGCGCGAGTGATTTCAATGTTAAGTCAATGTGAAGACGCCTTGACGTGCATCTGGAAGTCTCGCGGCGCGAATGAGGCATTTAACGCGGTAAACGCGATTCCGCCTCATTCGTGCGTTTAGTTTGCGCGAATTGAGCGTCTGGCGCGGTATGCGCGAATGGTGCTTTTTGTGCAATTTGCGGCTGACACCCGAGTTAAATAGTTTGAACTTTGGCGGATTTTCGTGCCGCGTTAACCAATCAGGAGCCTGCTTGCTGCTGTGGCGGCAGCCCCGCCCAGAGTCACTCATTCAACGTGAAGGAACACTTGATATTGTCTGTGAGCAGTCAGCCGGAGCTATACGACACAAGTTCTTATTTCTATTGAGACGGGAATAAAAATGACCTCGCTTGGAAGAATGTCATTGAGGACATTGGGCAACCTGGTAAGTTGTAAATACACATTTCACTTTTGAGTCACGTGACGTTTATCGACCCGCGGCATTCCCGCCGTTTTTTAAACTATTTTCCCCCTATAGTAAGGTGACCAAATACAAACTGGTCACTCTCTTGATAAATGCACAATCAACATCAGCCACCTTGCAAACAGACAACCACATAGCACTTGCCCCTCCCACAAAAGGCGGATTTCGCCTCTAGACGCCCAAATGCATTCAAACTGTTCAAGCAGCAAACTATGTGCTGTAGAGGCAATATACATGTAGTCCGGCTACAAGTAAACCACTTCTAGCCAAAATAAACTTGAATGGGTACCTTTTTTACCAAAATAACTTTTGAGATGTATGATATTCCAGCATGTAAGCAAAGTCAACAGTGATTACAAGGTGTTTGGTTTTATTTATTTATAAATTTGGCCTTGTTTTAGTGTAGATGTCTGGCAGTTAGACATCATTAAAATGCAAAATACTTGCTGGGGACAGCCAAAAAATGTTTGTTGGATCATGTAGCACCTTTAGTTTAAGAGTGTGATACATATTGCAAGCCAAGAGATTTTACAAATTTGACTATACGTGTGCATTTTACGAGCCCAGTAGCTTCATAGCACCAAAACCGGTTCTAAGTCCACAGGCTAAATGTGAAAGCATCAGAGAAGCTACGAGTCAGTGTTATATTAAACTCTCACCTGCGGCAACTCTTGATAAAGGTGAAGCACAACAGCAATGCACACATCTGTCATGGGTGATAAATGCTCAGTGGTTTTTGTTCTCATGGTTAAATTCTAACGGTAAGACTTCCAACTGACCACATAAAAGCAGATTGCTGGGTAGCCACTGCAATCACTCATAAGCTCTAGAGGAAATACAGCGAAATGTTAGAAGTAATAATTCATCCATGCATTATTCATAGATGTGTCCCCGGGGAGGAAGGGGAGAGAGAGGCGAGGGTGGCAGGGTCAGAAAAGCACCTCTGCATGCTGCTCCTCATTACATTTGCCATCTGGGCTGAGCCTACAAACCGGGGCTTCCCTTGGTAATCTTAGTCCACACAAATATATATACACACACACACAGGCTACAAGTATAACACACAGAGAAACTGGGTTGTACATGCACACATTCACACATTAGTAAGCTCAGACGCACACTTGTGTTTCCTATAAGCCTCTCTGATCTCTCAGATGATGATTTTGATCCAACATGGCACCTTCTCAAATCTATTTGCCCTGTATGCTGTGTGCATCTAAATCTGACATACAACACAGCATTTGAACTCTTCCCTGAGGCCTTTAGCTCTGCCCCGAAGCTTCTGGAGCGTATCTTACTTCTCGCAACTGAGCTTAAAGACTGTAACACTTAAACTAGCCGTCAGGGGCTTCAACTCAAAGCACACAAAAAAATTTAAGACTTGTTTTACACTGCCATCCAGGGGATGTATGAGACACTGCTTCAACTATGCAAATATAACCTTAGAGTCAGCAGATTCCTGTCGAAGGGGTCATACAGTGACACAAAAAGGCCTACGCTGTCAGAAAAAAAAGTTTCCAAAAATTTACAAAACTGCACCTTTTCTGCCACCGGGGTGGTAACCTCAAAGGTTCATTTTTGTATCTTTATGGGTATACAACATGTTGAAATTTGTTAGCTTTTGGGGTAAAATATAACCCTAATTGATCTATTGTGAGAACAATTTTGTACCAATGACATTTTGGAGGTACAAAACCATTTAAAGGTACACAATAGATAAAGGTACAGTAATGTTCCCCAAAAGGTACACCATTTTGTTAGCATACCTATAAAGGTACAAAGCAACATGATCTCATGAAAAGTTGTGTTATAGTCATGCAAAATTTGATAAATTAATTTGTGTCCATGGCACGAAATTCTGCTTTTTCACGTGCCTTGAGCACGAATGTCTGTTTTGTGAGACACAAATTTCTATAAATAGTTTTTTGTGTCCGTGGCACGACTTTCTTCTTCATTTCATTGTATGTATTGTTGTCTCCTTTTTTCCCCTATTTGTAAATCATTGTCGCTCAGGGTTGGGGCTTGAGTTAGGATGTACTTTTATGTATTGGTTTCTGCATGTTTTCATTCCAGTTTTAAACTATTCTTGCCTGGAGTTGGGGTTAGAGTTGGGGTTTGGATGTCTAAAAATGTAACAGAAAGTGATTCTAACCCCAACCCCAAGCGACAATGGTAAGAAAATACGAAAAAACAATTAGAAAACAATACATAAAATGACACGAAAAAGTTGTGCAATGCACACAAAAAAACTATGTATAGAAATTTGTGCCAGTATCACGAAAAAGACATTTGTGCTCAAGGCACGGAAAAAAGCTGAATTTCGTGCCATGGACACAAATAAATTGATCAAATTTAGCGGGACTATAACACGACTTTCCATGACATTAGTCTGTACAAAACCAACCGTACTGTTCCACCCCAGTGCCAGTTTTGTACCTTTTATCCTGATAGTGTATTTTTTAGGTGCCCAAAAGTTGGCCCGCAATGACCTTTAATTTGGCCCATCATGCCATAAGGAAAAAGGATAAACGTCATTGACGCAGATGTTGATGTTTCTAATTAAACTTTTTCTAAAATAAATTTTTTTGTTTTATTTGTAAATTACAAAAAATGTAATTATATGTAAAATTAAATGATTAAATGCAAGGAATTTAAGTGAATACATTTTTAATGTACATTCATACTTAAAGGTGTATAGCATGCTTCACGAAACTCAATGAACTTGGCAATGGCGGCCGGTGACTTCTTTTTTCGAGGGCGCTCGATGCGAAGTTCTTTACAACATGTATGTAACCTAAAGTATGTGGTTCATTATTTTAAACTATGTGTTCTGCGAGTGATCCTATGTGCATAACATGTCTTGTCAAAATAACTGCCTGCTGCAGACGCGTCTAAAGGGTTTATGATAAAAGAGACGCTCGGGTTTGCCAGATACTCGCATAATCTCATGCGTAATCAGAGTTTACTGTTCAGGGAGTGTCTTGCATGTATTTTGTGAACGTGACGGTAAACGGTTTTGACGCATGTGCAGCAGGCACTTATTTTGACAGAACACGTGTTGCACATGGTTCACATTATGCAACAAACACATATTTTGAAAACACAAGCAACACGACACACCGAACACATATGAGTCACAACTGCTCATCTGAACTCGGGTACTATAGGCTAATAAGGAGAGGTCACGGCAGTGGCACACAGACAAAAAAAACAAAAACAAAAAACAATGATTGGCAAAATGACAACAGTTACCTTTGAAATAAAACGGCATTATATGTAATGTTAGCTTTTTTATATTAGAAAATTATAAATTAGTAGAATCAGGGCAACTTTAATTTTAATATATAACAGCAACATTTACTTTCGGCCACGGCCCTCTATCAGGTTTGATTTTTGGCCCTTGGGAGGACAAAATTTGGGCACCCCGGTTTAAAAAATACAATCAGAATATATAGAATAGAATTTATATTATATAAGAATTTAGACTTATATTGTCATTGCACAACTTTATCACAAACTTTTTAGCTCTCTTTTCAGTAGTACACACATAAGAACACATACACAACAGATATGGATAAGTTTTATAATCTGATCCTAACTTGATGCTTTAAATATTCTTGATTTTTGGGGATCCAGAGAGATCTAAAGGCACAAAACAGAAATCATAACATCACCATTTTAAAATGTGCACGCCTAACCCTACTATAACAACAGAGGATTAAACCTTTACTAACATTCTACTGGGTTATGACAATGGAGTTATTATGTAAAAAATAAAAAAATGACTATCTAAAATGGGATCAATATGTTTGTTCAGAATTAGGATTTATTTCACATATTTGTTTACACGGTCAATAAATATAAAAAAGTGCACATAAAAAGTTAATATAGCACCTCAGAGTACATATTGGTACCAAAGAGTGAATATTAGTACTCAAAGATATATATTGGTGCCAAATGCATTGGGGCAGTAACCTTTAAAAAGGTCCAAGTGACAGACCATTTTTTTCTGACAGTGTATAAAAGAGGGTCATTACTCGAAAACATTAAAGGAATCCATTTGTAAGTTAGTGAACTGAGCATTGCTGCGGTGTTAAACAATAACGTGTGTAATTGATTTTTAGTGATGTACTTAAATTTGTGCAAACCCTTTCACACGTCTCCAACACACATATATTTATCTTGAAGGTCCTCCATTATCCTGCTGTGAGGCTCTGAAAACATCAACATTGATTTCACTTTTATCTCATTTCCACACACATGCTCCTCTGCCCTTTATTCACAAATTCTGTCCGTTTCACCTAACTCTCATTAGGACGGACAGTAAATGAACATTATTGTTATCGGAAGTGAAAAAGGAGAAGAACAAAGGGAGTGACTAACAGAAAGTGAGAGAGAGTCATTTAGACATTTCAGGGATGTTCAACATTCATTATACTGATAAGGGAGAGAAGAACAAAACAAATGTCAAGTAGAGTCGACGGTCTCTGTCAATTCCAACAGGGGGCAGTACTAGCTAGAAACTGTGGTGTGTTTCGTTTTTGTGTGAGACAGAGAGCAAGAGTTTCCATGAAACTTTGTCGTCATAGGAACCGTGAACAAGATTAAATGATAACAATGCCACCGGCTACAAATTAGATATGTACGCAGACACCATAGAGCTAATTAATTGATATTACAAAAAAGATGATTGATGGAAACAAAACTTTAACCACTGGATTTATAAGATCCTCAACTGATACTTGTCCCGTTCGCTTCCAGCTATGAGTCACCATCAGATGACAGTTTGAATTACATTACTTGGAACCGTAAACAATTATAGGGGTGTGTCTAATAAGACCCTGCTATATCCCTCTCCCCCTCCCACCAAAACATAGAGGTGACACTCCAATCACTTCACAAAATAACACAGAGAGAATTAAAAAAATATTGTACTGCCATGATGAAGATATTTATAGGAAGTTTGCATTTGCAAACAACTTCAAAAATAACTTGTATCTTTCAGGACTGATGATGTGTGTGAAATGTCTCACTAGAGCATAGAGTGAGTACGAGACAATTTGTGTGATACAGATTGGTAGCTTGTAGATGAAAATAAAACCTCTTTCTCTCTATGTGTGTTTGTGTGTGTGTGTGTGTGTGTGTGTGTGTGTGTGTGTGTGTTTGTGTGTGGTTTGGATTACAGGAAATTCTCAGGGTTGGTGCTGCATTATGGTATAACCTGTTTGGCCGCTACCGGTACACTAAACCCCTCCCCCACGAGGACTAGGACATATAATGCTTTTACTAAAGTTTCACATACTTCCATGTTGTTTAGTTTTAAATATACCCACTGAACCGCTAGTATAAATCCATGTCATGTGTTCTCACACACACACACACACACGTGTAGGTGTATGAATCATGCCCAATACCTTTCTATCTGACTGATACCTGTGACATCATGACTTGTAAGACACAACACTCCCTTTTCGAATGTTTGTTTTCAGGTGGCTTTAAAAATAGCTGTGAATCCCTTAATTAAAAGTGAAACAAAAAATATGAGTGGGCATACATGTCAGAAAGCTTTGAATAAAGAGATGAAACAATAATACAATTGAATTCATTAAAATTGAAACGCACTGTGAATTGCTTGGATAAAAGTGTCTGCCAATCTGTAAATATAAATATTTTATTTGTACAAGTTACTAATATGTTCTTATAATTAAAGGATTAGTCCGTTTTCTTAAAAAAATATCTAGATAATACTCACCACCATGTCATCCAAAATGTCGATGTCTTTCTTTGTTCAGTCGAGAAGAAATTATGTTTTTTGAGGAAAACATTCCAGGATTTTTCTCATTTTAATGGACTTTAATGGACCCCAACACGTAACGGTTTTAATGTAGTTTAAAATTGGACTCTAAACGATCTCAAACGAGGCATAAGGGTCTTATTTAGCGAAACTAGTGTCATTTTTGACAAGAAAAAAAATTGCACTTTTAAACCACAACTTCTCGTCCATATCTGGTCATGTGACGCGCCAGCGCGACCTCACGCAATACGTCATCACGCCAAGAGGTCACGGAGGACGTATGCAAAACTACGCCCCAATGTTTATAAGTGTGGAGAAAGAGGACCGTTCCAACGTTGTTGTATGTGGAATGATACTAATTAATGTCTTTGTGTCAGTTTATTGTTTAAAATGGTCCGCAAATGTGCGTTTCATATATGTAACACGTGACCTTTTCACGGCAACTCGCAATTACGTGAGGTCACGCTCGCGCGTCACAGGACCGGAGATAGATGAGAAGTTGTGGTTTAAAAGTGCATATTTTTTATTTTTCTTGTCAAAAATGCTAGATAAGACCCTTATGCCTCATTTGGGATCGTTTAGAGTCCTTTGAAACTGCCATTTTAAACTGCATTAAAACTGTTACATGTTGGTGTCCATTAAAGTCCATTAAAATGAGAAAAATCCTGGAATGTTTTCCTCAAAAAACATAATTTCTTCTCGACTGAACAAAGAAAGACATCAACATTTTGGATGACATGGTGGTGAGTAAATTATCTGGATTTTTTTTAAGAAAATGGATTAATCCTTTAACACACAAAATAAAATGCCGTAAAGGTGAGGTTTGTTTGTTTAAAGAGATGAACATACAATGTGTGAGCTTCATTTCACATTAATGCTTTTCATAGTAGGACAAAAAATTACTATGGTAAGACAATGGGCCCCATCTTTAAAGTGGACTACTCCTTTATTTCCAGCCTGATTTCACAAGAATTTGTACATATTTTGCGAGTTGGCTAATTCGTATAAATTCGTACGACGTTAATCATTGCCATCAGAATAGCATTGCCAATTCACAACACAAAATTTTCCTGTCTCACTTTTTGTATCTTAACGTAATATACCATGACTAAGGTCTAAATATTTTTTCCTGAGATTACCTTGTTGTACTTAATGTGTTTCATTTTTCAAAACATATGGCTCAGTTACTTTGTGATGTACTCACACTGAATTTTAAATGTGTTTTGTGTTTATGTGTTAGGTATATGTACGTATTAAATTGTTCTCAATATCCTGTGCTTTTATTAAATTAGTAGTTTGTAGCATGTTTTGCTTAAATGATTGATGCTGAAGACATTGTCAATTGTTAAAATGTTTCTAAATTCCATTATGTAAATGTGTACAGTGAAACAGGAAGTCGATTTGGGTGTAATGTTGCTGTTCCTCACTTCACTTGTCATGTTTGTTTGTTCATTTGCAGATGATAGATGGGCTGGGCCACTTTGGGTGATATTAAATAGCATTGAAGTTCTCTGAAGTTATGTAAAAAAAACAGTATTTGCTTTATTTGGCTGTGAGTTCCTGTGTGCAGACACAATAGTGCCTTTATTTATTTTACAGAATCCCAGGAATAGCAGTGGGAAGCACATGAAACAATCAGAAACAATTCACTACTGTTGTTTTATTATGTAACAGACTTAATTTAAGATTTGAAAATGATTACTATTATTAGTATAGTGTTAATGCTTCTTTAAACAGCATGTGCTTTCCTTAAAAATACAAATGAGATAATTACAAGATTTTCCCTAAATTGCTCTAGTACAACAACAACAACAACAACAACAACAACAATTTTTTAAATACATTTGGGTTATATGGTTAATTCACAAAAGGCACACTGCATTACACATTTTGAGGGAGGTGTGCAGAAGGCATCTTAAAATATAAATGTGACCTGTGAAATTCAGATTTAAATCTCTTAATCTGATTATGAGATTAGGACCATCAAAGTTTGATTTCAATCATCGATTTCACGGTCTATTCAGTCGATATTAAATATATCAAGGTTGTTTACACACACTGTTCTTTTCATTAAAATGTTATTATGTAAAAAGATAACGTTACTCATACTACGAAACAATGTCGTCACGATACCCCCTCACTACACCGGCAAATTGAAGTGTATCGACAAGGACGAAACCGAAATTGTCTCCGCCCATAAAGAGGACGAAACTCTTAAAGCTCAAATCAGCAGCTCATTTCATATTCTAGGTGCGCCGTCTCGCAACAGGTGTCCGATTTAACGCTTCCGCGACGCTTTTAATCGGATTTCTTTTTAGTTTTTAAACAATTCTTGACTTTTTAAATAACTTTTAGCAATATTAAGTCAAGTTTTTGGAATACATTTTGTGAAATTCACCTCTTAAAAGTCGGTGGATTACTGAAACGTTTCTTCGGTTAATTGTTTTGTTTGCACATCAAACAGATATCGTGCTATAGTCGCTAGGTTTTAAAGAAGATTCCGAGAAGATGGCAAATAAAGGACTTCAGATGTTCGGGTTTATCCTGGCGATTCTTGGTATAATTGGGCTCATTGCTGGCACAATCTTGCCTCAATGGAAGATGTCTGCTTATGTTGGAGATAACATAATCACAGCTATCGCCATGTATTCAGGCTTATGGATGTCGTGCGCTTTTCAGAGCACGGGGCAAATACAGTGCAAGGTGTATGACTCCATTCTTCAACTCGACAGTAAGTGCGAAATGGCTAAAAAGTTTTGCAAACTGTAGTCTGTTACTAGCAATACGGCTGATTGTGCTTCTAAAACTTGGTTATTACGTTTTTAAAAACAAGTAGTGGCAACTTGATGAACAAGTTAAAGCGGTTGCTTAGTAAAGCGGTGTATTGGGAGCGCACAGCCGCGCATGCGCATACGATTCTCTGCGGTTAATAGTCATTTCTTCACACAGTGCTGATAATGATACGAGAAGTCCAGCTTCGTTCGTTGCCAGGCTACCGATATAATTTATTATTGCTGGGTTGTACACTTTTGTTGCCGAGTAAATATTTGTAAACCTAAATCTGTAACTGTTGTTTTATCCAGAAATAATTTAGAATTTTGGAATATAACATTTTGAAAGAAATACAAAATATATATTTTAGTCAAATTTTGGCGGTGAACTATTAAGGTGAATACATGTTTCAAACTAAGCCAACACACACATTGTTGTTCCTTGCCACGCCCTATACTCACTCCACTTGTATCAGGTTACTTGGATTAAGGACGCGCACCTGTATTTCAACCATTTTAGTGGAGAAAGTTTTTTGTCTTTCTTTTGTGATAAAGAAAGAGGCTATAAATGAGCTCCTTTTAAAATCAAATAGAGGTGTTTGTTGTCAAAATATAATTCAAGCAGAGCCCGGGGTTGTAAAAGGATTTCTTTTGTTCCGGGGTCAAAAGAAGCTCAAACAGGTGCGAAGGAGAGCAGCTCTTTAAATAAATGTTTTCAAAGACACCTGCATGATTATATATATTTGTAGT
Organism: Paramisgurnus dabryanus; assembly: GCF_030506205.2. Lineage (NCBI taxonomy): Eukaryota > Metazoa > Chordata > Actinopteri > Cypriniformes > Cobitidae > Paramisgurnus > Paramisgurnus dabryanus. The sequence continues at coordinate 16,298,944 of NC_133346.1, forward strand.
CTTAAACGGGTTATTTTTTTAACATTGGTGTAAACTTTGCAACAGGGATTAATGTTAAATGCTGAGTTTTTGGTGATACGCTTGGGTTAACCTCAAAGTAATAATTAAACGAGCGTGACTCCCACCCTTCCTCCACGCGCGCAAACTCGATGCTTTGTACCCGGGGGTCGATCAATGTCTTTGAATAACTCAAGTGTTTTGCCAACACCCTGTTGAAACACAAACAGAAGAGCTCTCTTGAAACAGAGGCTTTCATTGTTTGTTTGGAAAAGCAGGTGAATGGAGATATTGGAAATGTGTAAAACAAACACACTATATGTTATCATAACGGGGAAAATCACTTATAGGTTGTGTTTATGGATATGTGCCATAAAAATAAAGTAATTCAATCACCTACCATATCAGTGTTTTTGATAAGACTTGTGTAAAACCAGACCTTATCAGTAAGTTTATTAGCTACTTCATAGACGATTTTGATATTTAATAATATTTAGCTGTAGTATTGTTAATGAGGATGCCATGGCACAGAGCGATCACCCAAGTATGGTGACGTGATGACTCGCAGCCATTTTGTAGATTTGTTTGGTATGTAATTAACCTCAATTGTAAAGCTATCTTCCAGTAGATTTGCCAATTTATGGACTACCTAAACAATTGAGTTGTTTTGACTGACACTATAAAGAGTGGTTTTAGAAACGAAGCCGTGTCAAGACAGCCCACAGGCGAAATTTTAAAAAAGTTCCGAGGTTGTTACACTGAAACCGAAGTTGAACACTCCTCTCGTGGCTGGTCAAACCGGTTTCTTTTTTCTATACAGCTAAAGGGCGAACTGCTGCCCACATGTGTACAATCTTCCCCGCTCTCAAAGGAGGCTTCCGGTTCAAACCGGTCTCATGCACCTGACTGCAGGTGTAGAGGGGGAAGGGCTTTGTGAATCACAGAGCAAAACAACAAAAGCCTGTAGAGAATTGGGCCATTTCTAAGCCCTTTATTCTGTCCTCAAACTTTGACCGCAAACACTGTTAAAGCCCAATTTTTTTTGTGCAAAACTGACTTTATCATGATACACCAGATTGAGTGCTGGTGTTATACATTTTCCACAATTATCATGTTTTTTATTTTTTTAAACGAGTAGTTGCAAAGTTATCATGATTATTTACCACCCTTTTCTTCTCTCCTCTCCCCCACATTTCAGGTGCTCTGCAGGCAACTCGTGCTTTAATGGTGCTCGCGATCATTCTCAGTGTGATGGGACTGGGTGTGGCCAGCATGGGCATGAAATGCACAAACTGTGGTGGCGACGACAAGGCTAAAAAGGCGCGCATTGCCATGATCGGCGGTATAATCCTGGTAGTTGGAGGTATGCTTGCTTATATATTTCTGTCTTACTTTGTTTCAGAGTTTTGCATTCTCTAAACACGATTTAAGTTTCCAAGGCATGCTGAGATCTTTAAAAATGTACCATTGAAATATTTTGCATGCTTTCCATCCCCAAACTACATACTGTAGGCCAGTTTTGTAGCAAGCAGACGTTTCTCAGAAATTAACTTCTTTATTTCTGTTGTTCCTCAGCTCTCTGTAGCATGGTTGCCTGTGGCTGGTTTACAAATCAGATTGTCAGAGACTTCTACAACCCTTTCACACCCGTCAATACAAAGTAAGTTCATATATTACCGCAAAGCACAAACGTAGTGTTTAATCATTGTCCTTCTCTTTATGTAGTTCTCTTCCTCGTATTGATTTAACAATGCAGAGAAGTCAATGCCATTGCTTTCCACTAAATTATAATATCTGTACAGGTACGAGTTCGGATCGGCCATTTTCATCGCCTGGGCAGGTGCCTTCCTGGATGTAGTGGGTGGAGGCATGTTGGCAGCATCCTGCCCAAGGGGTAAACCATCTCCCAATTACCCAGTTAAGTCCTCCAGAGCCCCAAGCAGCAGCAAGGAGTATGTTTGAGTCCAATGAGTCATTCACAAGCTGGAGAAGACCTTAAAGATTTGAAGAGTGCTGGTGGAAGTTTTCCTGGTCCGCTGATCTGAGAACTGTTTGTTTCTTTTAATTGTAATTGAAAGTAGGCTTAGCACAGAACAAACGGGTCCGTTCACTGTTCTGGGGCAACTTTTATTGATGCTCTAATACAGCAGCCCACCTTAGATAAAGAGGTCACTACTGTTTTTATTTTATTTTGATAAGCACCATTTTAGTTAGTTTTATCTATTATATTTTCTGTTACTGTTGAGTTTGGAAGAAGGGTTCTTCTCCAATGTGTTCCTTGTTTCATAAACTGCCCCGTTTCGTGATCTTGAACAAGGAAGACGCGCTCAGGGAAAAAACATCACGTATGCCCCTTAGTTACACAACATCTCTAAAGCCATGCACCGATCCCCTCAGTTCACTTTTTGGGGTGTTTATTTGTGCCAGACACTGAGGTGGTCAAGTTATTTGAGATAATTACATTTATATTCGTATTTTTATCTGGTTCCCTAACCATTAATATGTCAGTTCAAACTTTGCCCCTTATAAACAAATTAATATCGTCCAAGGGAAGCTCGGCTTATGATACCATTGATAACATGACTGAGAACTTTTTTTGTTTTAAGTAATATTATAACATCATGAAGAAATAGCGAATTATAATGGAAAGGCAACTGAACTTCTATTTAAATATTTTTTACAGACATGCCAGTTTCTGTTACTGAGCAACTTGATCAACACTTATCTCTGAACTGTTTAAATGAAAGCAATGGCTCTTATGTTTAAAAGCTGAAACTTTTTGCCTCATTTGACCTTGAGCTCTTCGATTTCGTTCCTGTTACACGTGAAGAATACAAGTTACATTCATACTGGTCAGGAGAAATAAAGCTGTAAATACTTGCTTTTAGTCACAGCTAGTTACAAACCAGGAGTCATGTACACGACTTTTGTTTCTTTCCCCTCACACCTGTACATTCAATTCTGTAGGCCAATATGAAAGGAAAAAGCAAACCTGTATGATCCTGGTGCTTTCTTTTTTTTTTTTTAAGTAAAACATTTTCTTTGGTCTTTATGTTTGGACCACTTGAGGTGGGTTGCTGTCACTGTACTTAGAATAGTTAACTGTTATATTTGTGATGTGCTCATGCGAATATTTAACTTGTTTTTGTCAAAGTTTGCAAATTAACATTTTATGTAAATAAACAATTTTTTTAAACGAGACTTTGTGGCTTTGTGTCTTCACTTTCTGTGAAATTATTGCAAGTTTCGTCATGTCATTGATTTGCAAATACCTCAGCCACTAGAATGATCTCGTCGCCTTCCTGTTCCCGCTTAATTTGCATGTTCTGGTCATTTCTACAAACATCAACCGACGTAAAAAAAACTATGTCGACAAAAGACTGTAAGTGAAGAGAAAATGGAAGTTATTGTTCATGCGGAGTCTTTTGTGACTTTGGGTGTGGTGTGATTATATGTAGGTTAAATAAGCGTACGTTGAGGGCATGCTACACATTCGGAGCCACCTACCTTTTTGCAGGAATATGTTGGGTTTTTCCATGGGATTAATTTAGTTTAAAAGTCGTGAAACACTTTAGGTAGTTGTGTAAATTAACAAAACGTTCGGTAACCTTACTTTTCCGCAAATGCTGGTTCTGCGAGTGTGTTTGGCTCTCTGCTGCCATCCACTGGTCGTTTGCTGCTAGCGTATCTTCGCTGCAGTCAATCTTTAGTAGTAGTAGGATTCATTCTTTTTTTTAGACAAGTTAAGAGTCGTAAAAATTTATTTTAGATTGCAAGTACGTAAATCTAATGCCAATGATATGTTTTAATAAAATAAACCTTTAAACTAGGGCACCAAAAGTTTTTTTTAACCTGGACCACAAAACCAGTCATAGCTACAGAAAGTATCATGGGAATATTTGAAGCAATAACCAAAATTACATTGTATGGGTCAAAATGATAGATTTTCTATACCAAAATGAAGAGATTTTTTAAAATATAGTAGTCAGCAGCATTTGAAGTGGTTTTCCTAAGACAAGAACAGGTTTTGGGTATTGTTTTTAAGACAACTTGATTTTGATCCATGCACTTCAAGTATATAAATCTAGCCTTTATGTATTTATCATTAGTAATATGTGTGTTAAAGGAAAACACCACAGTTTTTCAATATTTTACCATGTTCCTCAACTGAGACAAATTAATACATGCATATCTTTTTTCAGTGCGTGCACTTAATTTTTGTACAGTGTGTTGTGAATGTGTTAGCATTTAGCCTAGCCCCATTTATTCCTTAGGATCCAAACAGGGATCAATTTAGAAGCCACCAAACATTTCCATTTTTTCCCTATTTAAAGACATGAGTAGTTACACGAGTAAGTTTGGTTCCACAAAATAAAACGTGGCGATTTTTTTAAGCAGATAAAAAATGAAATATATATTATACGGCGGAAGAGCACTTCGACCTTGCCGCACAGTAACATCATCACTCGTGACTACTCCCCATCTCACTCAATCTTGTGTCAATATTACTGCGCCCGAGGTCGAAGTGTCAAACCGTTTTAATTTGTCTTTTTACTTCATTCTGTTCAAAAACACTCAAGATGTGTTTAGTGCCAAGAGAGGTCACACTAAACACCGACGATGCCTAAAGACGACATTTAGTCCTGAAAATTTAACTTTTTTATTTTTTGTACATATTTCGTGTATTTTCTGTTTGTATCTTAATAAAATAGATTGAAAAATAAATATGGATAAACATTAAAACCTCTAAAACAAGTCTGGTGGTGGGGCCTAAGACTTTTCCACTGTATGTCAAGGAATCATTAGCATACACCCCTCTGAATGAAAACGCTTTATGATAAAATAATGTTTTATTTATTTTTCCGAGAGACCATAGCAATATCATGCATGTGCATAGCAATTCTAATGATAACCACATAATTCTACATGCAATCTGTCATAAGGCAAAAGCGTGTAAACCCTCCACAGCTAGATTTGAGTTATGTCTTTAACTCAGAGACATGCAACACTGTATCCCTTACCTAAAACGTGAAAGAAAGCACTCATAATAGCATATCACCTGACTATACAGAGTTGTCTACAGTTACTGGTCTTTGCCTTTGGTCAGAAATGAATCAGCCTACATATCCACATTATTTCTCCCCCTGTGAGGGACAAATATAAAAGGCAGCTCTGATCTACCAAGAAGCTACAGTGCAACAAATCACTTGTGTGGCCTGTTGTAAGGCTGGCAGCTGCTGCCATGCACAGGGACTACAGTAAACTACAGCTGAAACGCATGCGGTATCTCGTGTGCATCTGATACCCGAGGGGTGTCTTTCTTCTCTCCTGCTTGAAAGTGTCCCGACTGACCCGTGGCAGATATCAAGAATGGCTGGTCCAAAATTTAAAGACTATGCGGAGGCTCAGGATGGTGCATTGCTGAGTGGCACAGGTAGCGCCCCGTTGTTGTTCAGGACGTTGTCCAAGTCTTCATCCTCTATAACCACTAAAAAGTAAAGTTCACAACTTACTTTATCAAGACATACATAAAAATACTGTACATTAAAGTGTCCTGTATTAATAATAGTAGTATTCTGTACTATAGTATTTTAATATACTGTGGTAAATACTAAACTATTTCTATATATTATTTCTGTAGTAAATACTATGCATACTCATGTGGGGAGTTATAGTAATTACATCACAAAGTACACTTATGAACAAAATTGCTACTTTATTGGTTAATTATAGTAACAGATAATGTTTAACACATACCGACAAAATCTGACAAAATAACACCACACACCTCGTTTAGACCGTCCGATCTGTCCGAGTTTGGGGGCCCTCTGGCCTAACCTTCTCTGGGGGGAATCGTGGCTCAACTGGACCTTGTTGAACTCTTCCTGCAGATCCTCCACATCACACACTGACCCACGGGAGCTCTGTTCATGCTTTCCGGAGGGAGGCAGTAACTCGGGCATGTCCGCCGTCTCAAACATGCCTGCGGCCGGTGTGTCGTTCTCCGCTACCCCGCTGCTCATCAACGCCTCCTCCGCGCCCGCGTGCTCCTTCTCCCCCTTCTCTCTGCTACCGCAACAGTACAGCATCCAGAAGAAGTGCTGGATCACGATGAAAGCCACGAATATAACTGGTGTTTGCTGTCTGTATGTGACTAGTTCGCAGAATGCATTTTTGCAGAGTAAAAAAAAACATATAACGCGTTTAAAAAGCATCCCTCGGTAACAATGACCATCGTCGTGTCCTGTATCTTCCAGTTAAAGGATGCGGTGTAGCGGCGGGTGGCGTAAGCTTTGCTTTGAATCTGTACATCAGTCGTTCATACACGCGGCTAAATGACAATGTTAGTGATCTTTATAACGTCTCTCTTAGGAAAGAGCATATCGTGATAACTTAGGGATATCCCAGCTATTTCCCATTACGTCATGACACCAACTTCAATCCACATTAATAATCCGCAAAATTGTAGCCCCCTTCTCATCTTCAAACACATCTGTCTCTAAACTGAAAGAGACATAGCGCATCCGATTTAGTTAAAGGGGACATTTCACCAGATTTTTTGTGAACATGTTAAATAAATCTTTGGTATCCCCAGAGTACATATGTGAAGTTTAGCTCAAAATATCATATAGATAATTTATTATAGCATGTTAAAATTGACACTTTGTAGGCGAGAGCAAAAATGTGCCGTTTTGGGTGTGTCCTTTAAAATGCAAATGAGCTGATCTCTGCACCCAATGTCAGTGCTTTGGTTGGATAGTGCAGATTAAGGGGTGGCGTTATCCCCTTCTGACATCACAGGGGGAGCCAAATTATAATAACATATTTTTTACATGTTAAATTTAGTTACTGGGTTGATCTTTTTTACATTTTCTAGGTTAATAGATGCACTGTGGACCCGATTATAGCACTTAAACACGGAAAAAGACAGATTTTCATGATATGTGCCCTTTAATGCTTTTTTGTAAATACATAATTCAAAACCACAGTTCAAAACTGTCATGGGTAAGTACGGTGTGTCAGAATTAGATGATGAAAAAGCTGTATTTAAAGAGTGTGACGTGGTTATAAACAAGAGACTTAAGTATTTATAATGATGTTGACACTGATAATTATAGGCTATTGATAAATAGTGGCTATTCAATTGTTTGAAAGTGATTGTTTCAAGTGCTTCAAAATTCTTGGTATTTCCCTGGTAACTTTCTAGTCAGGATTTGCACTAGGATATGGTCCTTTACAGCCTACATTGTTTAACATTTATAAATACATGAAAGGGACAGTTCACCACAAAGTAAACATTTTCACCCTTGTTTTAAAACGTGTATTGGACTGTTTCTTGTGTATACAAATGTGCCCATACAAAATCAATGGTGGCCAGTGCTGTACGGTTAGCAGCGTTCTTCAAAATACCTTCATACAGGTTTGGAATGACATGAAGGTGAGTAAATGAGGAAAGAATTTTTGGGTGAACTCTTCCTTTGAAGGAAGTTACAGTGAGTGCTATACAAGTTAAAATGACTTGACGCACTTGGTCTGTCATTAATATATTACACGTGCCATGAGTAAGAGGCACTTAGGTGAAATGTTTAATGGGTGCTGCCGCTAACAGGATTCCTCACCATGGCAGAGATCCATCAAGAATATTTTTTTAATTGATTGAAGAGTCTGTGTGCTTTAAAGAAGACATATAAAGAAAATCTGACTTTTTCCATGTTTAAGTGCTATAATTGGGCAGTGCTTCTATACATAGTGCACTGTAAAAAAAAATCTGTATAAAAAATGGTAAAATTCCAGCAGCTGGGGTGCCGAAAAAATAACGTAAACTAACGGGCACAAAAAATTACAGATTCCCCCCCATAATTTTACATTAAAACATGAAAAAGAACAACCCACTAACTTAGTTTTGGTAAACCATTCTCTGCAAGAATGTGAAAAAATATGTCATAGAAATTTGGCTCCCCTTGTGATGTCAGAAGAGGATCTTATTATAATCTTAACTATCCAACCACGGCATTGCCATTTAGTGCAGAGCGAAAGAGAGAAAAAAGAATTGACAGCACAATTGAGCTTTAATTTTAACAAACCACCATTATTGGGATCAGTTTTGGCATTTCAACAGCTCATTTGCATTTTAAAGGATACACCCAAAACGGCACATTCAAAGTGCCAATTTTAACATGTTATTATAAATTATCTATAGGGTATTTTGAGCTAAAACTTCACATATGTACTCCGGGGACACCAAAGATTTATTTGACATCTTAAAAAAGTCTTGTGAAATGTCTCCTTTAATAAAAGCTCTGATGCTAAAGTCAGGTACAATCGACGTTATATAAGATAAGGAACCAGAATCATGTAGATAATAATGCTTTCAAATTGATACTGTACAGAAATTGGATGGTGTGTTGTGAATGCTATTTTTTATGATATATTATTATGTTTTATTTTTTATTGTATTTATACTATTTGGTGAGACTTGCTGCTGTGCATGCTAAATTTCCCTTTGGGATTAATAAAGTTTATCAAATCAAATGTTTGAATTTGAATGAAAGTAAACTTCATTGAGAATGGTTTCTTTTCATTAAGCATATGAAAGTGAAGTATAAAGATGCTAGCTCTGTTTGTGATTTTCTTTAGTTGGGTCTTTTTTCTTCAAAAGTCTAAGGTTGCTACTAAATTCACATGATTTTGTAATGAAGTCTTGTTTAATTTTTTAATCTCAAATGATATTATTAGAAAAGGCAATTAATTTGAAATTTGGTTTGCTTTTTTGTTTTGATTTAATGACAGCATGGACTGGTTTGCATAAGGTTTGCAGATTGCATAAGTTTGTGCAAAATCTTATGATCCATGTTATCCTGATTTGAAATATTTCCAAAGCACATCTGCTTCAGTTGAAGGAAGTTACTTGCTTACATAAACAGTGCACAATCTTCTATATATCTACATTTTACCTTCTGCTTACTTTTAAAAGCAAAATATCCAAATGCGGTTTCAAACATTAAGGCACTGTTCCTGTTTTTACTTGCTCAAAACGTTTCCTTTATTGTAATCTTGTCATAGATTTTCAATCCTGCTCCTGGTGACCCACTGTCCTTCAGAGTTTAGCTCCAACCCTAATCAATCACACCTGAACCATCAAGTTCTTCAAGATCACTTGAAAATTACATGCAGGTGTGTTGAAGCAGGGTTGGGACAAAAGTTTAGAGGACAGTGCATGGGTCCCCAGGAGGAGGGTTGAAGACCTTTGTCACAGCATATGCATTGAAATTCTTTAGGATATTTAGTAGTCCTTTCTAGGGTTCTTCGAAAGTTATGTAATCTCGGTCCACACCTCACTGGGAATGTTTGTACGTGATGCTTGAAGGACGCTGCTTTGTTCAAGTCTAACAGGTTAAAGAGGTTTCGAGTTTTTTTGTGTTGAAAGGAAGATCATTTGTTTTTTTTTGTCATCATCCGCCACTCAGTATAAAAGCAAGATTGTGATCACAGGTTTACACACGGCTGATCCTTTACAGAGTTAAAACGTCTAGCTCAACAGCACACAGGTGAGTGCACATCTCCACAGATATTTGAGATCAAAAGATCTAAACTCTTGTTATTATCCTCATCTGTTATTTTAGGACAATAGTGACCGCTTGTTTAATTATGTGTGATGTTCACAGTGTTACTGTGATTTTTATTTTATTTTTTTATTTCCCTTTAAATTATACTGTATATCCACAGAAATATAATTTCATTTTGCAATATGTGAGTTTTTGTCTTAAGTTGAACAGATGTGTTAAGTGTAGTGACATCTTTCTTTGTTTAACTTTTTCAGCTGCAAACATGTCGAATTCAATGATAGTCACACAGCCACAACCTCTTATGATCTCCAGAGAATCGGATCAATGGGGATCAGGCGTTTGTGATTGCTGTGATGATGTGCCTGAATGTAAGTTAGTTAACAAGTTAGTTAATATTGCATGACAGCTATACAGTATTAACACACCACTTTTAAAGCACGTGTGTGATTTGTGCCTCAGTGGTCTTGTAAAATATTTATAAATAACTATGGACCTAGGTAATAATTATTGTAATTGTAACGATAGCACTCTCTGTTAACAGGCTGCTTTGGCTTCTGGTGTTACTGGTGTTTTACCTGTGCGTCAACCAAACGCTATGGCGAGTGTTTATGTCTCCCCCTGCTGGATATGTGTGGGATTGTTCCACCCATAACGCTGTCCATGAGAGTCTTAATGCGCAATCGTTACGGGATTAAGGTTTGAATTATCACTCTTCCAATGCGGATACACAGTCAATTAAATCTTCATAAGATTTTTAAATATTATAAATTACTTGTAAATAGCCCTGTGATGGTCACAAATTACATTTAAGCTGAATATAGGGCAAATTTGCCATGCTTTGTCAGTCAAATATCAAATGCTGGTTTTCTGCAGAAGTGGATTTCATGTTATGGCAATTTCCAAAATTTTTAAAAAATAAATAAATAAATATTTATAAATGAATTCCAGAATCAAAACCCACATGAGAATATTGTAGCTACTATAGTAAACTGTAAGACAATTCCTATACTATATTGTTTTTGAACCTGACTATAGTAAATATTAAAGTATACAGTATTTATTTATTTGCCAGTTAATACAACACAATATTATAGTAAACAGTTATATTATATTGATTAGTGTACTACAATTTACTGCAGTTTATATTAACTTTTACAAAAATGTTTCTGACTTGAAAAATACTTTTGGTAAAAGTTTTGACCAATATTTATATTTTGTTAAAAGATTTTTTAAATCTCATACAGAGATTATCACTTATATAGATTGAAATTTTTATTTTATCTGGCTAAACATTGTGACATTACTTCTGAAGAGTATCTACATTGTGACAACTTGCACTATATGACAGCACTGTGTGTGTGGTTCATGTAAAACATGTTTGGGGACCAAGTGTCCCAACAAAGATAGTAATACCATTATTTTCATCCCAGCATTGGATCAAAAAGGGATGAGGCCAGCGTTTTAAAGTGCAGTAATTTTAGACCTTGTGGGGACATTTTTTGGTCCCCCTTAGGATTTTTTTAAATGTAGAAATGCGGGAAGTTTTCTTTTGAGTAAGTTTAAAGGTTTTTAGTTTAGTAAAAGTCATTGTCTATGCCAAGTCCCCCATAAACACAACATGTGTGTGTGTTTTGTTGCAGGGCACCGTTTGTAATGACTGTCTGATGGCCACATTCTGCAGAGCCTGCGTTTGGTGTCAGATGTCACGTGAGATGAAGGATCGGTCTATCCAGATCACACTTGTTGGTGCCAAAAATCTTTAATCTTTAATAAAGAGTCTATATCAAGACTCAGAAAGACTTTTATAATCAAATCTGAACGATGTTGTACTTTGTAAAACTTTTTTTGCATTTAATTTTTTTAAGTATAATCAATGTGCAAGTCATTTCAACTTGGTTTTTTAAAATCTTGACTAGTTGAATTAGCTTAAAGGGATAGTTCACCCAAAAGTGAAAATTCTTTAATTTATTCATCCTCATGTAGTTCTAAACCTGTATAGATTTCTTTTTTCTGATGAACACAAAAGAAGATATTTAGAGAAATGATGGTGCGCATATGGTGTCCATTGACTTTCATAGTAGGAAAAAATCTTTTGGAAGTATTGTGGTATATGATGAAGAAAATATTTTGATAAATGATGGAAAGCACACAGTTGACAGTACCAATTAAATTTCATCACATTTTTTTATTCCTACTATGGAAGTTAATGGTCACTATCTGCTGTGTATTTACCATCATTTCTCAAAATGTCTTGTGTTCATCAGAAAAAATAAATTTATACAGGTTTAAAACATGAGGATTTTTGGATGAACTATCCCTTTTACTTATTTCAACTTAAGTTACACCATGCAAGTCAAGATAAAACAATTCAAGTTGATTGTATTACTTAATTTAAGTGCAAAAAATTGTGTTGTAAAATACTTATTTGATATCAATTATCTGTAAATTACTTGTGATATAATTTGAGAGACCCGTGAATGTTATTTTCTACTGATGCTTTGTCTGTGTTTTAATTATATTGTTCTAAAATAAATCAATGTACAGTGTTGTTATGCAGTGTAAAAGTTTTGTATTTCCAACAGCATTACATCAGTTAAGAGTTCGTGTAGCTGTTTGATAAAGCTCATCAAACCTATCTGAAATAATTTGTATACACTCTTAAATAAAGCTGCTTAAAAGGTTATAAACAGCGATGCCATAGAAGAACCATTCACTCAAAAGTACTTGGAAGAATAATTAATTTCATACCTTTAATTTAAAGAACCTTTATCTTATAACTTAAAGGATCTTTATCGAACCATTCAGCCGAAAAGGTTCTCTGGCATTGGAAAGTACCTGCATGTTTTAAGGGTGTAATTGATGCTTGAGAGTCTCAATAGTCTCAAGTTGGGAGGTTGCTTATGTCAACATTAATTAAAATAAAACTTCCCTGGCCTTCAAATACTTTTTGTGCTGGAATGAAGGAAAACTGGTTTCTCTCAGGTGCCCAGAAGAGTCGGCCCCACACATTCTATGCATTCTTTAAATTTCCCTCATGCTTTAAGGATTTGTATGTCTGTCTAGGATTTGTTGTCTGCTTATGTTTTAGTTTTTTTTCTGACAAAATGATAAAACATAAGATGGATTTTGAAAAAATATCAGAAAATTCCTTTGTGTTTGTCTCTGAGCTTGCTATGCATGTTGCCATTGTGCCATTTAGCAACTATCATACTACAGTATCACTAAGATCATTGGCAACTAAATAGCTCTTAAGAGGCACACCTGTAGTGTTTTTTTGTAAGGTATGTTCTAAGGTAAACTTCTTGAAATTACCAAATATAAATAAGGCCTAGCCCAGAATTAATTTAAACCCTGTCCGGGACTAGGCCTTATTTATTTTTTTACTTCACCTTTATGGCGTTTTTCATCTTTTCTGCTCTGGACGGATAGCTTTAAATCCTATTCATATATCAAGTTGCATGTCGATAGGCACGTCAACTGCATTGGGGAGCTGCACAGACCGACTGACAACTGGAATGAAAGTATTGTGACATCAGACTGCTTTCCAAAGGTTTTAATGATGTCACTCGCACTTTAATGTGTGCAGTGCTGCATGAAGCTAAGAGCAAGGGCGCCCCCTAATGGTCCAGGGCAGGAAGGCATCAAGGCATGTCCGAATCCAATGTTAGGTTTACTTCCTGACTCCTGAGATACCTCCATTGTCCTGTCCCACAATTCTTTGCGTGTGCGCATGGGGAATGTGGTCAAGCCTGGTCGAGTTTGAAAAAATAAAATGGCGGCCAATAAAGCGTTGGAGCACAAATTTAGTGTAAATAAGTGTATACTTTCACTTTTTACACTTAGGTGACCAGACGTCCCCGTTTTCCGGGGACAGTCCCGTTTTTTGGTGTTCTGTCCCCGACTAAAGCTGTCCCCGGAAATGTCCCCGTTTTACAGCATGTCCAAAACAACCAGCAAATACACTGAAAACCCGATCAACATAGCGTTTGTAGTACCAGACCGGAGCAATCATGTAATGATTATTTTCACCAGCAGAGGGGGCCGCGAGCTACTTATTACTTGCGCACGCCACTGATTTCGCGATGAAGAATTTACTACGAGACACACGAGAAAGCGTCATTATCATCAATTAAGTTATGATAAGATATGAAAACTCATATGAAAAATGATCACAGTATGTTACGGAGCATTTGTTTTATGTAGGCTAAATATGTTTACATTTTGAATGATTCCTTCTGTTCTTCACGTTTACAATGTTATGAAATCAGCTGATGTAGTACCTTAGAAGTCATTTTTTGATGATAGGGTATGTCTCTTGTAAAAAACGGAAAAAATAGATTTTTAGGATACAAAAATTGTTCAATTAATTGAATTAGAAACACTGCAAAAAATAACTTTCTTATTAGTATTTTCTCTTGTTTTCAGTAGGCTACAAATATAAAAAAATTCTTAAGTCGAGATTCATTTTCTTGATGGGCAAAATGACTTAAGAATATAAGTCTAATTTTTAGACCAAAATATCAAATTTGTGCTTAAAACAAGCAAAAAAAAAGAATCTACCACAACTTAATTCAAGTTCACAACTTTTTTTGCATGTTTTAAGCAGAAATTCACTTAAATTTTTTTCTTAAAGCTAGATTTTTCTTAGGGGATTTTGCTTATCAAGAAAACGCATCTTGATGTAAGATTTTTTTGATATTTGAACTGAAAATACGACAAAAATACTATTAAGTAAGAAGTAAGTCATTTTTGCAGTGAACCCACAACAATAAAAAGAAGTAAACTTTCAAAAAACATTTTGTCCCCATTTTGTAATTCATAGATAACAACAAATGAGATTTTAATGATATTTTGACCATTTAACTAGGAAATGTCCCCGGTTTTCATTTTAAAAATCTGGTCACCTTATTTTACACCTTTTAATTGCACTTCTAGCGAGAAATTAGTATTGTAGTTTTCAAATATGTGATTAGTTATCACAAAGGCGCTATCTGTTTATATTTCAACCACGCGTCGCTGCCTATGAAGTGTGTCCGAATTTTTTTCTCTGAGCTGCCTTCATGCCTCCGAAGTCATTGCAGCGAGGCAACAAGTCAGCTGACTAAGTTTTCGGACACAGCCTATATGTACAGGGAGGATCGGCTCTGAACCTACCAGACGTGTTTTGTCGTTTAGCAGCATATTTTCATTGATGACGTACAAATACATGTACAAAGGATCTCCGTCAATTCTGAAAAAATGTTTATTCTAACTTTCACTTTTACAGAAACAGTAGTGGTTGTACTCTAGCAAAGAAAGTAAGTTATTTTTTTTCTTCACCATTTACACTTGAACGCAAATTTTAAGTGAATTTTATTTAGTAGGATAAATGTTTAACTTGTTAGCTTTGTTTGCAAACTAGACTTCTGATATATAATCAACTACTGACTAGCTCTCAGTTTTTTTTATTGCTAACATGCTAAATCATTTAAAGTGATAAAAAACAATTCTATGCTGTTATTGTACATTTATGGACTATACATAGATACATTTCAATGTTTTGATATTAACTCAATGAGGTTGAATGCACACTAAATTTTAATTACTTTACAATTTACAAAAAAGAAAGCATATTATAAAACAGAAAAAATTAATTTATATTGCTTAGTTTGTGCAACATGATCTCTTGTAAACTGTACGTGTAACTTTCCTGAATATCAGACACAAACTTGAAATGTGTGAACAGGAGCAATGAACTAGTAAAAGTTCAGTACTGTTGATCATGGTTTTAATTAACCAACAATGTTACCATACCGGTTTACCTTCCTTAGATCAGTGGTTCCGAAACTTTTTCAGCGTGCGGCCCCTCTTGTGTACAGTGCATTTTTTTGTGGCCCCCCGAAAGAAAATTTATGACAAAAACAGTTTTAAAATGTAATATTTTAATTAAACAAAACATATAAAATTATACCTAGTAGTGCTGTTGGTTAGTTGGCTTATTATTTTTTAGGTTTAATTACACAGAATTCATGATAAATGAATGTATTTTAAAAAATGGCATAAAACTGGGGCCCCCTGGCACCATCTCGCGGCCCCCAGTTTGACCTTAGATAATAATAAAATATTTTGTTAGCTAATGAACAATGGAGTTTTACACTGGTAAATATAAGTAAGAAGTGTTGATGACTTTAGGAATTACATTTTGTTATCCAGAAAGTATTGAATATTGCATGAGGTTACGTATATACCCTACTGAAAAATCCAGCTAAGCTGGTGAGCTGGTCTCCCAGCTTGGTTTTAGCTGGTTTTGCTGGTGTAAGAAGCTGGTTTTGCTGGTGTAGCAAGCAAGCTGGTCTAGTCGTGTTTTGGTCACTTTTTAAGCTGGTCTAGCTGGATTTAGCTGGTCAGGCTGGTAAGAACAACTGGCCCACCAGCATGACCAGTTTTGCCAGGCTGGGAGGACCAACTTAAGTGCCACCTTAAACCAGCTAAAACCAGCTGCCAGCTAATGTTGGTCTTATCTGGATATTTTAGTAGGGTATCAAAAGTTGCAGTGATAACCTTTATGCATTTTACGCATCAGACTTGTAGTATACAAGCTGTACTTTTTATCAGGATGTGTGTTCCTTGGGAATCGAACACACAATTTTTTAACTGAGCTGATTTACAGTTATTGTATACAACTGTGAAAAACAATTTTTATGTGGGAAGCTCAAAATAACACAATGTGTCAGTATCTGACAGAAGGCATTTATATTTCTTGTCAGATCAAATAATGGCAGCTACAGTGTTTGTCCAGCAGCCTTATATAGTGGCAAATCGATATTCATCATGGAGTTCAGGGCTGTGCGACTGTGGCCAGGACATGAACTCTTGTAAGTACCCTTTACATTTTACTTAAAATGTACTTGTCCATTTCTGCGCTTCATTAGAATATGCAGTACATGCATTTATTGGGAAGTGAACCCATGACTTTGAGTTGCTCAAACACTTAAAATCTCACTCACAAGTCAGGAGAATAAGAATTAAAGACCACAACTAAAGGCATTATGTGTAAAAAAATAATCTCATCTTGTTTTGCTCTTAGGCTGCTATGCATTTTGGTGCTGCCCTTGCTTTGCTTGTTCCACCACTGGGGAGTTTGGGGAGAGCACCTGTCTGCCTCTGTTAGACATGTTAGGCCCGGGTTTCATGGCTGCTTTTGGGGCGCCAGTATGTGTGCCACCGGTGACTTTGGGGATGCGGGTGGCAATTCGCCACAAATATGAAATCCAGGTGAGTTGTACCGCCAAGGTAACATTTTGACATGCAACTTTTTACAGTATATATACATTTGTCAGGATTAACATGTGATGCTACACAGTCAGAAAATGGCTCTGAGCTGTCACTGGGGTGGTACCCTTTCAAAAAGTACATCTGATAATAGTACCTCAGATTGGTACCAAATGTATACATATCTGTACCTAAGTAGTGGATATTAGGGACCATTTTGACAATTTTTTTCTGAGTACTTCTTAAATGTTGCAGAGAGGGTATAGCGAAAACAACGTCAGTTTGTGCATATGTGTGTGTGTGTTGTAACAGGGCAGTATCTGCGAGGATATCATGGTGTCCTGTTGTTGTATTTGGTGTTCCTGGTGTCAGATGAGCAGAGAAATCAAGGACCGTAAAAAACCCATCACCATAATTACCACACAGCCCGTGGTACAGAGTGTTCCCAACATATCCACCACCACCACCACACATGTTGTGAAAGAGTCATATATGTCACCACCCCAGATGGGTTCGACTTATATCATGACTTCTCCATAGAGGGAAGCCCCAGCTGCCATTCATCCTAAATAGATTTCACTTACATAATGTTTTAAAGATTCAATACATATTGATGGTTCCTAATTTGCCATGTTTATCTATACACTATACCGTGGTTTCCTGGACAGGGCTTATCCCAGTCCCAGAATAAGATGCATGTTTAAGCTCAATATTGTATGTCTTGCACTGACATATTTTAACATATATCTTTACATTGTTGTGTCTCAAGATTTGTAATAACTACTATGAGGCAGTTTCCCAGACAGGGTTTAGATGAATCCAGGACAAGGGCTTAGTTATATTAAGACATTTAAGAAGTTTTTACAAACAAACCTCACAAAAACAATACTGGTGTGCATTTTGGGCACTGATCTGTTAACATGTCAGACAGTTCAAACATGCATTTTTGTCTAGGGGTGGTTTCCCGGACAGGGATTCGACTAGTCCTAGACTAAAATGAATGTAAGAGCTGTCCAAACTGAAAACACCTTGCACTGACATATCTTAAAATACATCAGTGCCCTTTGTTTTACCTCAGAATGCAAACCAGTAATGTTTTTAGTAAGGCATGTTTGTTAAAACTAGTTATATTTCTTAATTGCCTAGTCCTGGCTTAAAATAATCCCTGTCTGAGAAACCACCCCTAAATGTCCTAGGCCTAGTCCTGGATTAATTAAAACCATGCCCCTATATTATTTATGGAGTATAGTATAGATAAAATTGGTTTATATGAGAATACTAGACTGATCTCATGAAAAGTCGTGTTATAGTCACGCAAAATTGTATCAATTTATTTGTGTCCATGCCACGAAATTCAGCTTTATTCGTGCCTTGAGCATGAATATCTATAAATAGTTTTTCGTGTGTGTCGCACGACTTTCTTTTTTGTCTTATTTTATGTATAGTTTTTTCCTATTTTCTTACCATTGTCGCTTGGGGTTGTGGTTAGAATGACTTTCTGTTACATTTTTAGACATCCTAACCCAAACTCCAACTCTAAGACAATGATTTAAAAATAGGGAAAATGAGAAAACATAAAACACAAAACACACATAAAATGACACGAAAAAATGAAAGTCGTGCACGGACACGAGAAACTATTTATAGAAAAAAAGATATTCGTGCTCAAGGCATGTGAAAAAGCTAAATTTCGTGACATGGACACGAATAAATGTATAAAATTTTTGGTGAATATTACATGACTTTCCATGAAATCATGTTGGAGAATACGCAGTGACCTGTGATCAATATGCTGGGTAACTTGCCTGATTCATATTTTATTTTGGGGTTTGGGTTGGGTAACCATTATTGTAGAGATATTCTCACATTCAGTTTTAAACTATATTGTGTATGAAAGCGTAAAACATATATACACACACAATATTATTTTCAGTTTAGTTAAGCATTTTAGACAGCCTGAAAAAACTTTTTTTTCTTAATGTGTTTGCATTCTTTGTAACTGTAAATGTCTAAGATGTGAAGAGACACAATAAAATATACAAATACACTTTGGAATTAGAATTGTATTTGTTAACTGAAAAGACTTAAAGTGACTTATAAAACTTACATTTATTTGATAATGTAATAATGCTGAAAGATTTTTTTGTGTGGGTAAGGGCTTGGGTTAGGTGATTACAATATATATAGTTTGTAGAATATAAAAGTACTATGTAAAGTGTTTGTGTGTGTTCACTACAAGCTTGGCTTCATTCATATTTATTAACATTTGATCCAAATGCTTAATTGTTTTTCCGGCAAATACAAATTTTGCTTATGTTTTTTATATAAAAAAGTAATTATGCGTCGGGTGGTTCTTCACCTCTACGTCGTGCATTAAAACCTTAAAACATTAAAACTTCAATGCATGGCTAGCCGTGGATTATCTCTTACATGACACCTGCACGCTGGGCCATGTATTTCTGTATACATGTCCATGTATTCCTACTACTGTATGTAGTTTCAGTGGTGATATTCAGGCATCAGCAGACTGTAGGGGTTGTCTACAAAAACAAAAAATACAGACAAACAAAGCAGCAAAAGACAGCAACAATAAAGTATTAAGGGAAAACAGGAAGATTGTGAAAGAGACCATTAATATTCTGAAGGAGAGCAATATCGAAAGAAAGCAATAAAATTCAAAACAAAGAGCGAGAAAAAAATTCTGTGAATAGGAATCTGGAAAATGTGTTTTCTGAATCTCCTCTTGTTAACTATTCAGGGCCTGGGGATCCTTTTTATATCCTTATACAATCCAGTGTGGAAGAACTTGACTGGTCTGCACAAAGCCCAGACCTGATCCCAGCCTAAAAGTCTCTTACAAGAGGTTGCAACAAAGATGAAAAAAAGCTTTAAAAAGTTATAGCAAAAAGATTTGTTGACTAGAATTAATGAATGAACATACAATTAACTTTTTCATTAACACCATTCCATCATCTTTGGTTAAATGCATGGTTAGAGAATTGGTTGATCTAAGTTAATCCACACAGGTTGATTTATAAACACACAATAAGGGAAGGAAAATTTGACATCTCCAATTCTCCTATTTCACCTAACTTGAATGTTTTTGGACTGTGGGATGATAGCCTACCAGAGTAAACCCACGTGACACAGGGAAAACTACTGTAGTGATGGCCGCTTTTTTAAAGCCCTGCTTCATGAAGCTTCAAAACATTTATTAATCATTTGTTTCAAATCAATGTTTTGGAGCATGTTTCAAACTGGCCAAATCATGTGATTTTAGCAAACGAGGCTTCCTTACATCACAACTGTTTTGAAATTCGGATGGTTCACCACTAGGTGGAGGAGTTGATCACAAAGTAAACTTATGAGCCAGTGTCTACTATGGTTTTAACTGACCTAAGCTCAGTATTATTATTTAAGTTTATAAACTGATCCATGGTCAGAGCTCACCTGGATGTTTAGTTGTTTAATTGCCAAATGATTTAAATGCAAAATTATATAGAATTTTAGCGTACTACCAAAAAATAGAAGAACTTTATTTTCACATTGGCGCAGTCTCCATTCCTACATAATCAAAAAAGCTAATGTCAGATGTTATGGGTTATTGAGTCAAAATGAGAAACAGAGTAATCTAAAATGAGTGCAACAAAGACTAAAGTTTCTTGTATGGAGCCATTCTGAGATTTTTGAGAATAACCTGTGAGGTGTATATTGTATAAAATCATCAAATCAGTTACTGATTTTAGAAGACCTGTGATCCAAACAGTATTTACATTACATAACTATAAATATACACTTACAGTTAAAAACGGAGGCACTGTAATAATAAACACATTAAGACACTCTC
The DNA here is from genome assembly GCF_030506205.2 of Paramisgurnus dabryanus. Taxonomy (NCBI): domain Eukaryota; kingdom Metazoa; phylum Chordata; class Actinopteri; order Cypriniformes; family Cobitidae; genus Paramisgurnus; species Paramisgurnus dabryanus. The sequence continues at coordinate 16,319,605 of NC_133346.1, forward strand.
AAAAATGCATTTACTGTGGAGAGATTCAGCATATTTATTTGCCTTCAACTCGCATCTCTCATGCGTTTTCACCGGAGTGGGGGACCGGAGAGTTTAAAGCTGAATGCCGCCACCTGGCGTACTGGATGAATTCATTTTACAGATCTGAAAAGATTTGGGGCTTTTAACAAAACATTCGGGGCTTGAAATGCATTCTTGAAATTCCACTTATTCTTTAAGGATTTGTATGTCTCTCTAGGATGTCTGCTCATGTATTGATTTTCTTTTCTGAAAAAAAAAAAAGATAAAAAATTCACATGTTTTCAAAATCTATCAGAAAATGTATTTTCCTTGCTATGTATGTTACCATTGAGACATGTAGCAATTATCATACAATCACAACAAAATAGCTTAATCTGTAGATATGCTTATTTGTTAGCAAGATTATGTTATTTTCTATTAATTATTGACATCTGTAACAATCTCTTTATAGTTTTTCTTTTATGATGCAGTTTGGCAATATAGGCCAGTGCCATTTTAACTCTATGTCCATCAGTTTGTATTGTATGATAATATAAGACTCCTCTAGTTTTTAAAACACAGTCATGGCCTGGCTGGGACTCAATTACACTCTTCACCCCCTCAAAATACATCACATTTCATTTGAACATCATCGGAGCTTCCCGTGTGTACTATATGTCTATTGTCATCTGACGTACAGCCAGCAGGGGGCAACACAACGTAGCGCGACCGATCTGCAAAGAAAATTAAATACAATATTTTCCTCACTTTATGATTTTGTCCACATAAACAGAATACACGTGCAAATCTGGCTCAAGGGACCCAAGACTTCTATGCGTAAAGTACTGTTGAAACAGCTGGTGACTATGGGCATGGCGCAGGTGAACATTACATGTCTGAATCCACTTTTGCTATAGTTTGAAGAGGAAAAACGGTCGTCGCGCGGGCGCACGGTCCAAAAGGTTTGAACTTATTAAGTCATGGGTTTGGGTGCAACGTGCAATCAGAGTCTCATCTTACATTTCCTCTTCAAAGCCATTTTTTTGCACCATTGTCCTTAACACATCTCTTTGTTATTTTTGGAACACACTTTGTGTTGTTTTAACACATCTTGTGTTTTCCCTTTTATTTGAACACAAAATCAACATGAAATGACACATAATTTGTTAAAATAACACGTGTTAAAGAGGTTAACACAAAACAATGTGTTTAAATTAACACATCCTTTCTTAGAGTGTACACAATAATAATCTTTTACATTGTAATCCTTTCATTTTTACTATTAGGCACATTTGTGTGTGCTGCGCGTTTAAGCGAGTGTTCGCACGTTGATACCAGCAGTTTACGGACGCGCCTATTAAAAAAAATAAAAATACTACCCTATTGACATTAGACCAGGTTAAGTTGGTGCAGTTTTTTCCAGTTGCCTCAAAACAAAAGCAACGCTTTATAGACCAGCACGCCAATGGACGAACATTCTGGACGTAAGATGATAACTGCGTCAGACGTAATTACATTTACAAAGGACACCTCAGTCAATTCTGAAACAAGTTTATTCTAACTTTCACTTTTACAGAAACAGTAGTGGTTGTACTCTAGCAAAGAAAGTAAGTTATTTTTTCTTCACCATACACTTAATGCATAATTTAAGGGAATTTTATTTAGTAGGCAAAATGTATAACTTGTTATCTTTGTTTGCAAAATAGACTATTAATATATAATTAATTACTAATTAGTTTTTGTATTGCTAACATGCTGAATTATTTAAAGCAGTAAAACAATTCTATGCGGTTATTGTACAGTTATGGAATATACATAGATACATTTAAATGTTTTGATATTATCTCAATAAGGTTAAATGCACACTAAATGTTAATTGTTTTACAAAAAACATAAAGCATATTATAAAACAGAAAGAAATTAATTTATACGTGTAACTTTCCTGAATAACAGACACAAACATCTGAAACATGTGAACAGGAGCCGCAAACTATAGTTAAAGTTTGTGGTTTTAATTAACCAGTAATGTTACCATACCAGTTTACCTTTCTTAGAAAATAATGAATTATTAATTATAAACTGGTAAATATGACTGGTAAATATGAGTAAGAAGTGTTGATTACTTTAGGAATTACATTTTGTTATCCAGAAAGTATTGAATATTGCATGAGGTTATGTATATATCAAAAGTTGCAGTGATAACCTTAAGTATTTTGCAGATGCTTTTATCCAAAGCGACTTACAGTACACATGTTGTACTTTTCATCAGGATGTGTGTTCCTTGGGAATCAAATCCACAATGTTTTAACTCAGTTGAATTTATATTTATTTATATTTCTTGTTACATCAGTCAGATCAAATAATGGCAACTACAGTGGTTGTCCAGCAGCCCTATATAGTGTCACATAGAAATCCCTGGAGTTCAGGGCTGTGCGACTGTTGCGAGGACATGAACTCTTGTAACTCTTTACATTTTACTTAAAATTCACCTGTCAATTTCTGTGGTTCATTAGAATATTTAGTACATGCATTTATTGGGAAGTGAACCCATGACCTTGAGTTGCTCAAACAGTTATCATCATGTTTTACTCTTATAGGCTGCTATGCATTTTGGTGCTGCCCTTGCTTTGCTTGTTCCACCACTGGGGAGCTTGGGGAGAGCCCCTGTCTGCCCCTGTTAGACTTGTTTGGCCCGGGTTTCTTGGCTGCTTTAGGGTTCCCAGTATGTGTGCCACCGGTAACTCTGGGAATGCGGGTGGCAGTTCGTCATAAATATGAAATCGTGGTGAGTCCCAGGTAACATTTTGACATGTTAACCTTTTTTTACACTACCCATTTGTCAGAATTAACATATGAAGCTACACAGTCAGAAAATGGTCCTGAACTGTCACTGGGGTGGTACCCTTTTAAAAAGTCTTTGCAAAAGTTCATATTAGTACCTTAAATGTACATAACGGTACCACATGTATACATATCTATACGTACATGTTACATAATGTAATGATATTCCACTGAGAGGCGAGCGAGTTGAGAACCCAAGTGCAATTTATTAAACATAAAATAACTCTAAACTTTAAGCAAACATGAACAAAACAAAGCATGGCGTGGCATGAAAACAAGACAGAACTCAGCAAACACAATGACATTACAGTTGACAAAGCAAAGACAAGGTAATACAAGAGGGCTTAGTTACAAGTAGGGAACCAATCAGGATCAAGAAAATAGGGAAACAACCAAGACAATGAACTTTCTAAATAAAAGACATGAAAAGTGAAACCAGAATTTGGAAATAAAAGACATGGACCAGACAAGACAAAACCCTATAAGGACCTTTTCAAAGGATACTGTTCAAATGACAATTTGGGACCATTTTGACATTTTTTCCCCCTGAAAGAGTACCTCTAAAATGTTGAGAAGAGAGTAGAGATAACAATAACATGTTTGTGCATATGTGTGTGTTGTAACAGGGCAGTATCTGCGAGGATATCATGGTCTCCTGTTGTTGTATTTGGTGTTCCTGGTGTCAGATGAGCAGAGAAATCAAGGAGCATAAAAAACCCATCACCATAATGACCACACAACCCATGGTACAGGTTGTTCCCAACATATCCACCACCACCACCACACATGTTGTGAGAGGGCAGCCATTTGGAATTATGTCACCAGTCCAGATGGGTTCACCTCTTATCCTGACTTCTCCATAGAGGGAAGCCCCAGCTGCCATTCGTCCTAAATAGATTTCACTTACATAATGTTTTAAAAGCTGTTAAAACTATTCAATATACTGTGGCTGTTCCTAATTTGCCATGTTTTTAGCTATACACACTATGGGGTTACACAATTATTTACTGGCAACAGTTTGTTCAAAGATAAATGAACATTACACATCAACAAGATTTTATCTTTACAGGAAAAAAATAAAAGTACAGCATTATGCAAAGCGTTTCTGCGAACCAAAATAATAAAAAAAAAAACTACTTCTGACATCACCATATCGTTTGGTGTTTTATTTTGGGGTTTGGGCAACCATTATTATAGAGTTATTCTCTCATTCAGTTTTAAACTATGTTTTGTATTAAAAGCGTAAAACATATAAACATACAATATAATTTTCAGTTCAGTTCAATAATAATAGCATTTTAGATAGCATGAAAAATAGCTGAAATGACTTTTTTTCCTTAACATGTTTGCAATCTTTGTAACTGTAAATGTCTAAGATGTGAACAGGGACAATAAAATATTCAAATACACTTCGGAATGAGAATGGTATTTGTTAACTGAAAGCACTTAAATTTTAAAATAAAAATTGACTTATAAAACAGTTTATACTAAATGACATTTATTTGATAATGTAATAATGCTGAAAGATTTTTATGTGGATGGGCTTGGGTTAGGGGATTAAAATATACAGTTTGTAGAGTATAAAAGTACTATGTAAAGTGTTTGTGTGTGTTCAATAAAAGCTTGTCTACATTAATATTTGTTAATAACTTTGTTCTATTTGTTAAATTTTTTTTGTTATTGTTAATTTCTATATAAAAGTTTAATTCTTGACAGACATAACTTAAAGAGGGCCTATTTAGTTTAAAACAGAATGTTTAAAGGTCTTGTTGAATTTCTACAAATTAGGCCATAAAACATACTAAAAATAGAACCAAAACCATTCAAAAAATAACATTTCCCTGCTCTTTTTTAAAAGACGGCTTTAATGACAAACAAATGCATGGTTTAAAGAAGTGTTCATTGTGTTAATGATCTGTTAACCCTGAATAAAGCTTAAACACAGAATACACTTTTTTTTACTTTTACTACAGCCTAAGGCTTCAGTCACACCAAAAGCGCTTTAAACGCTTGCAAACGCAAGGCGCGACGCACTGCCTTTTTTTAAAAAAGAGCAGTGCGACGCGGCTTTTCATATTGCTAAGCAACCACCGAGTCAGCTGTCTTGTCAATCAAATATTGAAGCGTGAGCGCTCTTTTGCTGTTAACTGTCATATCAGCAGAAACTTTAAAAAGAGGACGCTTGCTCTGACCTTGTTTGAGGGTGAGAGGTGCACAAACACACAGGAGAGAGTGAGCGAGTGGTGTCCGGTTCTTCAAAGCAACTGTAACTTCCCTCACCACAACGTAAGGCCCGCCTCTCCCCTCATTCGATTGGACAATGGAAAGACACGAATGACGTCGGGCGCTTCTCCGCTCTCAGCGCTCCTTCAAAAACGCGTGCGCAGCAGGCGGCAAAAAACCGCAAGGCGCTCGGCGCGCATAAACAGCACGCAAACGCGCCCTGCCCATAGAATATCATTCAAAAAAGGCGCCTGCAACTGCCATAAACGCTATTGGTGTGACTGGCCCCTAATGCTTTATCATTTATTTAGAAAAAACCTTTGCAGTTGTTTTGTAAAATATGTGCAAAATGTTTAGACTGAATTTTTTTTTACCAGCAGGTGTCACCACCATTGAGTGTTCTGAACACTTAAAAAAAGTGAATCATTTTGTGAAGCAATTGGTTCAATTGATTTGAAGCTTCAGAAGCTTAGCTTCTTTCATCACTTACTATAAGTGCAGGCGTGCCCAAACTCATTCTTGGAGGGCCAGTGTCCTGCAGAGTTTAGCTCTAACTTGCCTCAGCACACCTGCCTAGAAGTTTCTAGTATACTTAGTAAGACCTTAATTGGCTTCAAGTGTGTTTGATTATGGTTGAAGCTAAACTCTGCAGGACACCGGCCCTCCAGTACTGAGCTTGGGCATCACTGTATAATCCGCTCATTTGTTGAACATAAGGTTCTAGTGCTTAATGTCCATCGCTAGCCAGGTTCTGCAGTGCCAGTGAAAGTTCTGTAAGTAAGCAGTAGTGACTTATACCTGATAATGATACCTTTGTGGGCTCATGAGAGATGAGCTGAGCTGCGCATTCTGAACCAATTGGAGTGGTTTGATTGACCGTACAAGAAGGCCAGCAAGGAGAGCATTGCAGTAGTCCAGCCTAAAAATTACAAGGGCCTGGATCGGTATGATCGTATCTTCATGATACTGTATAACCCAAATCAGCATGACCGCACTGTCTTTGCCATATAATCAGTGAAGGACAGCTAATTATCAAAGACTACAATGAGGTTTCTAGCAGTTTTAGATGGAATAATGGTTTCGTTGCCATGTTGAATAGAGAGGTCGTGCTGTATCTTGGAGGTTGATTTTCATCTAAGCCAAGATGCCTATTAAGCAGGCTGTCATGCGTGTTACTACATTTGGGTGAAATGAGAAGTAGATCTGGGTTTCACCAGCGTAGCAGTGGTAGAAGAAGCTATGTGCCTGTATGATAGGTCCTAAGGATGTTGTCTAGATGGAGAAAAGGAGTGGACCAAGTACTGATCCCTGAGGGACCCCATTGCAAATCTGGTATATTGTGGACAGTGCACCCATCCATGACACCCTGAAAGATCTATTGGAGAGGTAGATTTGAACAATTGGAGTACCTGTGATCCCTAGCGATGATAGGGTGGCTAGTAGGATCTTATGGTTGACTGAAAGGCTGCCGACAAGTCTAGCAGAATCAGGGCTGAGGATTTGGATCACGCCTTAGCTAGCCGCAATTCTTTTATTTGACGGGTCTGTAACTGTTAGTGAGAGAAGGGTTCAATGTGGAATTTTTAGTGCAGAGGCGAAGTAAGAGGAGAAAAAAAAGGAGAAATGGATGTCGGATGTGAGAGTAGTTTGTTCTGAGGTTTTAGGGCTAACAATTAGTTCCTGATAAATTATGTTTTGCTAATGAAAAAGTTTGCGAAGTCATCAGCTCACAATGAGAAAGTGGGTGAAGGGGGACAGAGTTGAAAGTTTTGAACAGGTGCTTGACAACTGTGTTGGGTGCATTACTTACCTTTGTGGTAATGTATGATGTTTAGCCTTGTTTTTTGGCTAACTTACAATAAATTATAAATACAACTTCTAACATAGTATTTCAATATAAATTCCACCTAACATTTTGCAAAAGATACATTATGAAAGCATTATGTGGTTTAAAGTTGTACAATACCACAAAAATGCTGGTCAACACTATGCAAAGAAAACCTGAAAGGCAACATAGTTTAAAAGGATCCAAGTCCAACATAAATACTGCCTAATACATTGGAAAAAATACCTGAAATGCAACATAGTTTTAAATTAGTCAAGTCCAATAAAAATACTGACTAATATAGTGCAAAGAATACCTGAAAAGCAGCATAATTTAAAGGAACAAATGCACTGCTCAACACGGTGCAAAAATGAAAGGCAACAGCTAGTTTTAGGGGCCGATCACACAAAATGCGTTTATGGCGATGGTAGGCGCCTTTTTTGAATGATTTTCGATGGGTAGTGAGCATTATGCGCGCTGTTTATCCACGCCAAACGCCTCGGGTTCTGCCAGCCTCCCGCTGCTTACTTTTTTTTTCTATTTTCAAATCGAACCTGGGGAGAGGAGGGCCTTTCGTGGTAGTGACAGAAGTTTACAGTTGCTTAAAACAACCGGAAACTGCACTCACTTACTGTCCCCTGTGTGTTTGTGCACCTCTCACCATTATTTAAGGTCAGAGCAAGCCAAGGAACCAAGTCCAACAACAATACTGGCCAATACAGTGCAAAGATTATCTGAAGGCATCTTGTAGTTTTAAGAAGTCCAACATAAATACTGCAGAACATAAAGGGGTGGTTTCCTAGACAGGGTTTATGCTAGTCCCAGACTAAATGGATGTTTGAGCTGCCTTAATTCAAAAACAGCTTGTACTGACATATCTTATTGTATATCAGTGCCATTGTTTTGTCTCAAGATGCTCACCAGTATTGTTTTTGTAAGGTCTGATTGTAAAAACGACTTAAATGTCCTAATATAACTAAGACATATGCCTGGATTAATCTAAACCCTGTCCAGTGGAGGAACGTTGGTATATCTACATGCTTGCAATTTCATTTAGTCACAGTGTTGCCAGCAACTGAGAAAAGTCGTTCAGATAAGTAACACTTTGCCAGCATGGCCAAGATATGAAACCTCTCTTAATTTTCTTCCTTTGGAATAGCCTGTACATTCTCATCTCATCTTGATATTGATAATTTGACTGTAACTGGAATATATTTTGGTAAACAGCTAAAATAACACAAAATGTGCTTCTGTCCCAATATTTATGGACCTAACTGTACATAGCTGCTATTTCTGCTCAACATGACCCCTTAGATGGCAGGTCAGTGGGACAGCACGACCTGGTCATAAGGTTTTTCAGAGGGGCGAGGAGATTAAATCCGCCTCGCCCTGCCTATATCCCCCATGGAACCTGTCCATGGTGCTGAAAGCTCTCCATGATGCTCTCTTTGAGCATTTGCAGTCAGTAGGTATGAAGTTTCTCTCAATGAAAACTCTAATCCTGGTTGCACTGGCCTCAGTAAAAAGGGTAGAAGACCTACACGCATTTTCGGTCGATGATTCATGCCTACAGTTTGGACCCGCTGACTCCAGTATAACACTGAGACGCTGGCTACGTGCCTAAGGTTCCTACCACTCCATCCAAGGATCAGGTGGTGAGCCTGCAAGCGCTGCCCCAGCAGGCAGACTCAGCCCTGGCTTTGTTGTGTCCCATACGCGCACTGCGGTTGTACCTAGACTGAACTCGAAGCTTTAGGACCTTTGTCTGTTACCGAGGACAGCAGAAAGGGAAAGCTGCCTTCAAGCAGAGGATGTCTTACTGGATAGAAGACACCATCTCCCTTGCTTATCACATCCAGAGCATGCCATGCCGTTTAACCTAAGAGAAGAAGTGGATCTCATGAACCAATCTTTCTGTTTATGTTTGTCATCAAAGGGCTATTGAATGCAATTAGAGACCATTTTTACGCAGTGCGAGCATTTTTATAACCAGTTGCTCATGAGCGACAAGCAAATTTGGATTTCTCTCTTTGCTTTTACAGAGATATGTGTATTTTCGGTCCTAACAGCACGAGGCATCTTCAAATCACATGCAAATACTGCATGCCAATGTTCATTTGCCCCTTTGTAAATTTCTAAAAGCAGATTGGTCCCGCGAAGCGCATTCCCAATACGTCGATCACGATGTGACGTCTCCGTTCCCTTCCTTCAGGGAACGTGGGTTACACAAGTGACCGAGACATTTTGCATTGTAACATAAAAAGAAGCAGATTTTGCAAAAACAAATTAACAACAGTAAAGTAGTATAGTTTGAAATATCTTTATAAATGCTAAGATCAATAAGAAATTCGCGAAAGAGAGACTACATAGCAGACATTTTCAGGTAAACTACCACCACAGTTGAGCATTCGCCAAATGCCTCTGGTGAGGGAAGCAGCATTGAAGCCAAGTGTCCTTACTTTAGTTTTGTTTTTAGTCTGGTAAAACAAGAATAACAAAAAAACTTGCTTGTATTTTTTGTATTTGTCCCAACTCACAGGGTCGAAAGTAAGTTTTGTTGTGGAACTTTTATTCAAAGTGACATGAAGTTATTCTACATTTGTACAAAATACCACCTGGTATTGATAGACCACAGATGTGAGTTATTAGCCACAGCAAAAATATATCTTGGTCTAAAACATTATTCTTAAAAAATTCAATTTTTTTTACTTTTTGCTCCTGCTCTCCAGGATAAGTTGGAATAAGACTAGAGATAAAACAGCTGTTAAAGAATGTGACAACTGTGATCATGAAACAAGAGAGTGAAGTTTTTATGTAATTATGTTGACATTCATAATAATACTGATGATTAATGGCTATTGCATTTTTTTACTTTGGCTTATTTCCAGTGCTGCAAACTTCTACAATCATGTAATAAGTGAGTGAAGTTTTTATATATATATGTTGACACTGCTAATTATAGTAATTCTTCAGAATATATTTTGTACTCTGTAAGAAAGAAAGTTATGCAGGTTTGACATGAAGGTGAGTAAATGCCAAAATAATTTTCAGTTTTGGGGAACTCGCCCTTTAAAGGAAGTTTCAGTGAGTACTACTATACAAATAAAATAATAAAAATAGACAAAAAAGGCCATTAAGGGATGTGTTAACATTTGATACCAATACGTACCTTTGTGGTACTAATATTTACAGTTGAGGTACTATATATGCACTCTTTTGGCGCTTTTTCATAGTATGGCTCAGTACAGCTCAAGGCGGCTCAACTCACTTTGCTTTGGCTCAGTTTGCTTTTGCAAGTCAATTCAACCTACACTGTAAAACATACTTTGCTGCCTTAACATTTTTTGTTAAATCAACTTAGATTTACAAGTCATGTCAACAGAGATGAGTTGTCACAACTTATAAAATATAGTTGAGAAAAGTCAACTTAATTTTATACGTTATAACAACTCACCTGTAGTTATAACAACTCATCTCTAGTCAAGATAAATAATAGTAAGTTGAAATGAGTTGTAAATCCAAGTTGATTCAACAAAAAAATTTAAGTTTTGACTTGATAAGTTGACATAACTTATAGAAACAAGTTGAAAATGTTTAACTTAACTTGTTGAGTTTAATTAACATAAAAATATATGTTTTACTGTGCACTGCAGTAAGTACCGCTTCAAAATTTCAAGATTATAGATTTAACCTTAAAGGTTGTGCTGCCTCTTCTGCCATGACATCATCATACACTACAAAAAATAACTTTCTTACTTAGTATTTTTGTCTTGTTTTCAGTAGAAATATCTAAAAATTCTTCAATCAAAATATATTTTCTTGAAGAGCAAAATTACCTAAGAAAATAAGTCTACACTGTCAGAAAAAAAGGTACAAAGTTGTTCCTTTTTCTGTCGCTGGGATGGTACCCTAAAAGGTACCTTTTTGTACCTTTATGGGTATAAAACACATTGAAATGTTGTACCTTATGGGGTACAATATTATACTCTAGGGACCAATTGTGTACCTTAAGGAACTATTTTGTATCAGTTAAATTTTAGGGTTACAAAACAGTTCACTGTACATTTAAAGGTACACAATAGATCCTTAAGAAACAGTAATGTACCTCAAAAGGTACAACATTGTATTATGTATTATATACCTGTAAAGGTACAAAACGGAACCTTGGGGTACCACCTCAGTTTTGTACCTTTTTTTCTGACAGTGTAGTTTTTAGATGAAACATATACAATTTAAGTACATTTGTGCTTAAAACAAGCAAACAAAGCTGCCAATGGGTGAGAAAATTTTGTTTGAATTAAGTGTTTAAGAAAAAAGAAAACTTATTTCAAGAATTTTTTAAGCACAAATTCACTTAAATTGTATATTTTTTCTTTAAAAACTAGACTTGTTTTCTTAGGTAATTCTGCTCATCAAGAAAAAAGCATCTTAAAGGTGGAGTGCACAATTTTTGAAAGCCAATGTTGACATTTGAAATCACCAAAACAAACACGCCCCCTACCCCAATAGAATCTGTACCTTCTTTTGATAGACCCACCTTACACATACACAACCCCGGCAAGGATGTGCACTCCACCTTTAATTTAAGAATGTTTAAATATTTCTTCTGAAAACAAGACAAAAATCCGTAGTAAGAAAGTCATTTTTTTCAGTGTTAATGCGATACAAACAAACGCACAACACAGAAGCAATGGAGCAGATGGAATGGGAAGAAGATGTGAAGAAGAGAACAGATAAATAGAGACCGTGCATTACTTTACATCTTTAACATCACATTAAGCAGATGAATGAATGTTTTTTTCTTGCAGTTACAGCGAAGGCGATAAAACACGCAAACAGGCAAATATTGTGTAATAAACGCATGAAGGCAGATAAATGCAGACTCTATTGTCATTAGCTTTTGTATCTTTACCTCAGACAGACTATTTGAACTATTTGTTGCTGCTTTCCTCTCTGGCCAACTTTAAAAGGGTGGCGCCCCAGCGCCCCCATTGACCAGCCGCCACTGGTGACAATTCTGTTTGACCAACCAGTACAGGGATCTACAGTGTTTATACATCATGTGTTAGTTACTTTATGGCTCGTTTGGAACCTTAACCGAGCTGGTGCTACCGTACCGTACACAAAGGAAAACCCTGAAAAGTGAGCTGTACTGTGCCGTAACGAGCTGTACTATGCAAATGGAAAAGCTTAATTTGGTACCAGTATGCACCTCTGAGGTAGTGGTACTATTATTAACTCTTTAGGTACAAAGTTGTACGTTTTGAAAGGTTACTATTCCAATGACTGCTAGGGACCATTTTTGACCTTTTTTCTGACATAGATTTAAAAGTCTGAGGTCGATACTAAAAGTGCTTATATTTTACATTCTTTAATAATGTAGGCTATGTATCACTATATCAATATGAATTTGGCATTCTAGTTTTTGCTTTAATAACAGCATGCAATTAGGCTGGCAGAGATTGCATAGACTCGAACTCAAAAAGGGATAAACCGAGCCAGTTGGGTTAGATTACCCCAATAAATGTTTATATTTGACCCAACAATGGGTTGAAACAGCCCAGCATTTTGAGTAGAAACAATAGGTTAAATGACAACCTAATGGGCTGGGTCCGTCCCTTTTAAAAAAAAAACCAAGCATTTCTTAGAATGTACAAAGAAAGCAAAATGTTTAATGCGGTCTCAAAGATCATTTGATGTATTTTGCCATCATCTGCCAATCTCAGTATAAAAGCAAGATTGTGATCGCAAATTTACAAACGCCTGCTAATTTACAGAGTTATAACATCTGAACAAAATACGGGTGAGTGGAGATCTACACAGATATTCAAGATATAATGATCTAAACTCTTTTGTTATTACCCTCATCTGTTATTTTAGAGCAATAATTACCTTTTGTTTTAGGATATAAATGATGTTCACAGTGTTTCTTCACTGAATAAAGTTAAATCAACTTAAAATTACAATTAACTTTTGAGATTATTTGCTACAAATTATAAAAATAAAGTTGAAATAACTTAATTTAATTCAACATTATTTTGTTTTACAATTTATAGTAACTTCTAGTCAAGAAAGTTTAAATTAATTGTAATTTCAAGTTAATTTAACTTAAAAATTTAATTGCAACAGTGTTTTTTTAAAGTGTGTTCTTTTTCTCTCTTTAAATTATTCATATAATAATTTCAGATCTTGGTGCCCAATACTTTTAAATATCTTTAAAAGCATCTACATATATTCTTTAATATAATTTATGGAGAAAAATGTGTCAATTAAAATTCAGAAAGACTTTTATCTATTTATGATTATTAACCATTAAATCTAAATTATGTTGTGTTTTTGTAAATGCTTATTTGAATGTTATCTGTAAATCACTTTTGATAATTTGATAGGATACACAAGGATTTTTTCTGCTATGCACTGTAAAAAGTGAAAGTTGGATCTACTTAAAAAAATACTTTAATCGGTAACACATCCAAAAATTAAGTTTTATCAACCTTTAAATTTAAGGTGAAAAAATTTACAAAATTACTTTAACTGGTAATAACTAAAAAATGTAAGCTTTATCATCCTAACTTTTTCACTTAAAGTGAGAAAATTTAAGTTACATTTTTTTTAGGGCTTTTTTTACACTAATCAAACTTTTAATTTTTACAGCTGTAATGCTTCATCTGCGCATTAGTCATGTTTGTTTAGTCATATTGCTCTAAAATAAACACACTGTGCCCACTGTTAATGCACTGTAAAACTTTTGTATTTCCAACTACATTACATCAGTTACAGCAATGTTTTTTTTAAATTCAATTTATTATTTAATTGTATTATTTAAGTATTATTTTTCATCAAGTCGCGAACCCCTTGCAATTCCCACCAGTTTTGGGAAACCCTAAGTTGCATTATGAGTAAGGTTGTTTGATAAAGCTGACCAAATCCATCAGTAATAGTTTTATTTTTGATAACTAGAAGACTCAGTGGCTTTAAACTTGGAGGTTCACATTCTTTAAATTTCACTTATTCATTAATGATTTGTATGCCTCTCTAGGGTTTGTATGTTTGCATATTTTTTGCATGTTTATTTTTTGAAGTTAAATGCATTCACCGTTGTCACCTAGCATGGCAAACATTCCTTACATGTGTTTTTAAGTGCTATCAGAGAGGATGTTCATATTTCCCTTCTGTATTGTAATGTGTCTCTGTGCTTGCCATGCATGTTGCCACTATGGCATTGTACTGTAACGGAGATCATATTGGCTCCTGCAAAAAAAATTGTAGATATACATTTCTTTTTAAGATTAGCTTATTGATTATTGACATCTGTGACAATATTTTCCAGCATTTTTAATCCAGCAGTGTGTTCTGTCCAAAATTCACCCAGCATGGGTGTTTGAAGTTCACTAATCTTGTTGTGTTTTACAGTTTTAAAATGGTTAATGACATAAAGGAGTGAGAAATGTTGATTTATTTTAAAGTTAAATATACTGTCTAAAAACTGCTGGGTTATTTTCGTGAAACGAAAGGAGCACGTTGGGTCTATGCTGAATGGATTGCTTAAACCCATTATTGGGTCAAATGTAAATATTTCCTGGGTTCATTTTAACCCAAGGACCTGGTTCGTCCCTTTTTGACCCAACGCTAGGTTGAAAATAACCCAGCATTTTATAGAGTGTAGTTGTTTTTAATACAAAATAACCTGTCAGTATATGGCCTTTAAATGTATTTTCATGTCAGATCAAATAATGGCAACTAAAGCGGTTGTCCAGCAGCCTCAAAATACAAATTCTTGGAGTTCAGAGCTGTTGGGCTGTTGCGAAGACGTAAACTCTTGTAAGTCCAGTACATTACAAATACACTTTACATGTCCATTACGACAGTGGTTCTCAAACTTTTTCCGGGTGCGGCCCCCCTTGTGTATGGTGCATTCCTTCACGGCCCCCCAAAAGAAAATTTATGGCAAAAAACTGTTCTAAAATTTTACATTTTAATTAAACAAAAAATATTAAGTTATACAAAGTAGTGCTGTTGGTTAGTAGCCTTATATTTTTTTTAGGTTTAATTACACAGAATTCATGATAAATTAATATATTTTATAAAATGTCATAAAATTGGGGCCCCCCTGGCACCATCTCGCGTCCCCCCTGGGGGCCCCGGACCCCAGTTTGAGAACCACTGCATTACGATGTTCATTACAATATTCAGTATGCATTTATTGGGATTTAAACCCTTAACCTTGAGTTGCCAAGTGCCATGCTCAAACCATCCAAAGTTAAGAAGATAAGAAACAAAGATCACAACTAAGCCATTGTGTGTAGTAAAAATAATCTCATTATGTTTTCCTCTTAGGCCTCTATGGATTATTTTGCTGCCCCTGCATGGCCTGTTCCACCACTGGGGATTTTGGGGAGAAATCATATCTGCCTCTGATAGACATTTGTGGTCCAGGTTTAATGTCTAGTTGCAACACAGTCTCACACCCATGGCGTCAATATTTGACGACACTTGACCATGCGTCAATATGTTGACGCGGAGGGTATCCCTTTCGCGTCACTTTTTGACGAACTGGGGACTTCAATACTATTAGGAACGCGAAATTAAACAGTTGTCAACTGACATTGGGGTTAGGGATAGGTTTGGGTAGGGATGTCATTATGTAAATCTAACCCTAAACCGACGCGAAAATGGTAGAAAATGGTAAGAAAATAGGAAAGAGAATTTCGCGTACCTGATAGTATTGAAGTCCCCAGTTCGTCAAAAAGTGACGCGAAAGGTATACCCTCCGCGTCAACATATTGACGCATGGTCAAGGGATTCCAATGTGTGTGCCACCGGTATCTCTAGGAATACGGCTGAAAATGCGACAGAAATTTGCAATTGAGGTAAGTTGTACCTTACACTCTGCCAAAAATAAAAAAAATAAAGTTTTGGGTCCCTTACTACACTGGAGGAAACAGGCATAATTCCTGCAAAATGTTCCTGTTCATTAAGTTATTCGGTAGGGATTGGGACTATACCTGTACCCAACCTGGTCTTACGAGAAAGATATCTATTTTACCTGAAAGTCTTTTTTTTTTTTTTTAAATATGCTTTTCTGAAAGAAAAGCAAGAATTTAACTTCACCCCTAACCTGTCAATGGGAGGAAACAGATATACTAAACATACTTAACGTACAAATAACATTGTATAAATTCATGCAAATTAGCCACCATGTAAAATATGTATGTGTTACTTTTATTATATTATAACAGGGCACTCTTTTGAATGATATCTTGGTGTCCTGTTGCTGTATTTGGTGTTCCTGGTGTCAGATGAACAGAGAAATGAAATCACGCAAAACATCACCACAGTGACCACACAACCCCTTGCGCAGACTGTTCCCAACACATCCACCAACACACATGTTGTGAAAGTTTGATTTTTATATGTAAGAGTTGTTCCTAATTTACCAAGTTTAACATAACTATTTTTTATTGTTTAATCAGTGTGTTTTATTTTTGGGAATGGGTTGTTCAGTGTTTTAATTCGGGGTTTGGGTTGTTAAGTGTTTTATTTTGGGGTTTGGTTTAATGTTTTATTTTGGGGTGTCTGTTGTTTAGTGGTTTATTTTAAAGTGTGGTTTCTTTAGTATCTTATTCGGGGTGTGGGTTAGGCAACCAAAGTTTTATAGAGTTAGTTTTATGATTTTTATTTTTTATTTTTGCAGAGGTGTAAATTGTAATTATTTTCTTTTACTTTACTACATTCTAAAGCAGAATACTAGGGGAGAGTGGGGAGAAATGCAATACTTTTTGTATTTCCTTCAATTTCTCAGATCCTTTTTCTAATACAACGTCCAATTTTTTTATTGCATTAAACCTTCATCTGTTACACCAACCCACACTGCTGTAGCAT
Organism: Paramisgurnus dabryanus; assembly: GCF_030506205.2. Classification (NCBI taxonomy): domain Eukaryota; kingdom Metazoa; phylum Chordata; class Actinopteri; order Cypriniformes; family Cobitidae; genus Paramisgurnus; species Paramisgurnus dabryanus. The sequence continues at coordinate 16,336,376 of NC_133346.1, forward strand.
GTTTAAATATTTTAATATACATACAATTTATAGTTCAATATACAAAGTCAAATTTTGCAACTGACCCCAATGAGGAAAGAGTTGCAACATTCTGTAAAATGTAATAAAAATAATTAATTTCATATACATATTTTATTTCTGTAGAAACAGGGTCAAGTTAAGCTGGCTGTGTAAAGACAAAAACTCTTTGTCTCATGTGAACTTGTATCTTGTTCGGGCCTGACTGACTGAGTATAGATAAATATTAAAACTTTGCTAAAACAACAAAGCTGGTGATGGACTAAGACTTTCACACATAGGCTGAACCTCATGTTTGAGCAATGGCTGGTAATATACATGTATGCAGATCCTGACCTCCTTGCAATGCTATGAAGCCATCTATCATGCGGTGCTTCTTCTACAGTATGGATACCTTTACTATCTGACCAGCTGGACAATATTATGCATCTTCAGGCTAGATGTGCTGCCCAAATTATAGATGCATGTGCACCATAAACACCTGGAGGCTTTAAAGGAGATCTTAGAAACTGTAACGTCTAACATGCAGAGGCTCCCTGGCCTACATGGGGACCAAAATGCATGCTCCAGACAAAGCAATATTCTCGATTAAATTTGTCCTGTGCAATAAAAGCACATGCCACCTGCACACTGAGCCCTACAATGCTGAGCCTATATGTCCATGTATTCCGACTACTGTATAGATGTAGTGCAGTGGTGATATTCATGCATCTGCTGACACTGGGGGTTGTCTACGGGGTCTGGACACAAAAACAAAAAATACAGACATACAAAGCAGCGAAAGACAGCAACAATAAAGCTCTAAGGGAAAGCAGGAAGATCGTGAAAGAGACCATTAATATTCCGAAGGGGAGCAATATGGTTTTGAAAGAAAGCAATAAAATCCCAATTCCAAAACTAAGCGCAGGGAGAAAAATTCTGTGAATAGGCGGGGAATTTGGAAAATATATATATTCTATCTCTCCTCTTTTTCTATATTTTTTATTGTTACTTTTTTGTTTCAGCTTTACTTTTGACCTATTCTTTCTTTCTTTTTTTTTCTTTGAGCTCTTGGTATTTTCTGAGAGGACTAAACTGTATGCTGATTAGGAACAGATTGCTTCCTGGAATACTTAAAGTTTCTTATAATCATCCATTTTTGCATAATAATCCATTTAAGGGCATTTGCAGAAAAAAAGAGCTGAGGCACCAGTGAGTAACAGCTGCAGTTCAGTTTTCTGGCTTGTCCAGCATGATGTAACTCACTGCAAGATTTAAAAGTTTAAGTTGGTTTAAATAAACTAGTTAGCTTATTCAAGATGTGATATACAGTTCTATTTAGCAGACTCACATATATAAAAAAAATTAAATAATCACATAAACTTTCAGAAATGGAACAATTAATCATAACCATTCACTTTGATATTGTTGAACATTGTTAATAAAGATTGTAATGTCTTGTACACATTTTTTTTCACAGCAAAGGCTCAAAAAGTGAATGCTATCCATAATCTTTGCCTTTATTTCCCCATATTAGTTTTAAATATTAAATAATTATTTTTTTCTTTTTTGCAAAGAAAACATGACTGCATTAAATTACAAAAAGCTTCCTTTTCAAGTTGAAATACAACAATTAATAAAATAAAAACACAATAATAAATAAAACATTTAAATTAATTAGTTATGCATACAGAGAAAGTGAACTTTAATTAATAAGAAAAAATAATATCATATTCCTTAAGAAATTTGTTATACTTTGGACAGTTAAAATTTAGTTTAGAAATATATTCTTGCAATGTAATACAAAATTACGTGCGTTACGTCAACTGACGTCACGCATGTCACTACCTGCAAAGATCGCAAACGGCAGCTCAACTTATTATAATTTTAATGTTGTGAATCAGAGTAAGTTTTCAACACTGATTGTTAAAGTACTTGTTTAATAACCGATGTGTTCATTTTAATACAAATAAAGACAAAATTGAAGTTGCAAAGTGTCAAAAGATGCCCAGCAGATGGCGCTAAAGATTTTCCACACTGAGCTCCGGCGGTCCAAAATCAAACGTCTCATTTTATAGCAATTATATTGCTTTTCATAACGCATTACACAGCATGCCTCAAACTATTTTTTATTGAAGGAAAATTAACAACACGTTTGGTGACCCGTCCAAAACTCCGCTTGACACCGTGCCAAGTGAAGATTTTGCCAGCTTTAGAGGACAATCATTTCTTCAGATATGAGAGTAGCAGCGATAGCTCGAAGCACAGGCAGGGACAAAATGATAAAAACAAGAGAGAAAGAGGGGACATTAGCTTGAGCTGTAATCGCTAATGTATGCTTCTAATGACTCGTTATCTCATTATCAATCTTCTTTTCGCTCTTCTCTCTCTCTCTCTTTCCCCATCCTCTATCGCCTCCCAATCGACCAGCAATGATGGGAATAGCAATTAGGATGCTATCCTGCCAAATGGCTATTTTAATTAGCCTTTCTTAGCAAAGAGAGAGAGATGGGGGAGTAAGAAAGAGAGAAAGAGAGAGAGAGAGAGATAGTGAGCGAGAGAGAGAGACTAATGTTCTTCATAAATGCTACAGATTAGAAGGTCATTAGGCTTTTGCTTAAATTAATGATTAGAAATTCCTGCAGGTCATAGAAACTTATTACACAAGCCCACTTAACATTAATAGAACCATCCTATTTGTGTTAAACACAAAGAAATTAAAACTAAAAACCAATTACAGAGTGATGATATTGCCGAATCCCCGTCTACCGTGGTCACCCATGTAAAGCAGCTCGTTGGACAGTATACTAGTCGTGGAAAGACAAGTGATAACCGTTAGAGTGTCTCTCCCGTTTCATTCCTGACCAATTTTGACTCCATGGTCATTCGGTGCTTTCTCTCTTTTCCCTTGTGCTTTTCATATCTGCAGGTTGTTCTGTCATCGTGCAGTAATAACCCTTGCACGCCTTTCTCATTGAGAGATGTAATTTTCTTCAAAAGCACAAAGCAACATTCTTGTGTGTTATTTGTTCATTTGTAGCTTGTTTGGTACACAGACTGGTCTGGCAAAATCTCTTCAGAGTCACTTTCAGCCCAAAAGAGATAGACGTCTCATTTTAGCTGGCTTTCCATGAAAACAGGCCACAGACACACACAGATACCTACACGCACACACACATACAAGTTCATACAAATAAACAGAACAAATCCATGTAGATAATTCACCAAAAATGATATACTGGGGAGACAAGGACTAGCTATCAGACTTTTACCCCAACACACTTTCAAAAATAAAGGTACAAAGCTGTCACTGGGACAAAAAAGGGTCCTAATATGTACCATTTAGGTACAAATATGTATCTTTGAACTGCCAATATGTACCTTTGAAGTACTAATATACACCTTTTGGGTACAAAGGTGTACTTTTTTACTGTCCCAGTGACAACATTTGTACCTTTATTTCTGAGAGTGTAATATTTCTCAGTGTTTATTTTTTTAAAGAAATTTCTGTACAGGCACATACCTTAAGATTTTGTTACACTTGAAACGCTAACACTTTATTTGAAGGGGTGTTCATAAGACTGACATGACACCTTTATAATCATGACATGACATGTGCCAGGAGATTTTATGCACGTTTATGACAACTGTCATTAAGTGTCATTCGTTCAATTAACTCATTTTTAATGCAAATATGACATTGTTTGAGATTTCTTTGTTATGACAACTTGACATAAACCAATACATCATAACTTGTCATGATAACTTAAAATTACCAAGACAACATAACGGACCGCTTTTTACCAGTGATACAAATTTTATTTGTCATAAAATGTAATTAAGTGTTAATACTCTGTAATATAGTTTTATAACAGCGTCATGGATATTTTTCTTGACCTCAACTGCAGTGGTACAAATATCATTTGTCATTAAAATGTCATTTAGTGTTAATCAATGTCAAATAGTTTTATAACAACATCATGAATATTCTTCGGTTTATAATGTTTTTTAAGTTTTCTCCATGTGTTAACGAAATAAAATCAATCATCCAATAATAATAATAATAACACTAATAATAATAATTATTATTATTATTAAAATTGATCAAATTATATTTTATTGCATTTGGCTATCGATTCACCTAAAATTAAATGAAAACAGTACAATAGTGAGTAAAGCCATGCGGAGTTGGGTCCATATCCCTGCAAAGTTAATTCCATAAAATTAAATTGATTAAATGTTTTGTTAGTTTTTTCTTCTATGTCAGAAAATTTCAGAACCCTTGTGTGAGGAACAAACAAGTTCTGTTAGTTGTCAATGTTTTTTTATGTACTGTCCACTTAAATAAAGTTAAGTATAATCTTTTGACTTTTCTGTTGCATTTTGTTAAGGTATTTAAAATTATTTGACATATGACATTTTAATGCAATGTTAGCTAGGGTAGTTTCTTAAGTGTGATAATTATTCTGCATTTTTATGACAAGTTATGATGTATTTGTTTATGTCAAGATGTCATAAAGTAAAACAATGTCATCTTTGCATAAAAAAATGAGATAATTGAACAAATGATACGTAATGGCAGTTGTCATAAACGTGCATGTTTATGGCACATGTCATGTCATGATTATGAAGGTGTCATGTCAGTCTTATGAACACCCCTTCAAGTAAAGTGTTACAGAAGAGACTAATCTTTTGCCGACCTTTAATGACAATGTGCCCCAATAGTACACTAACAACTGTAACATACAGAAATATTGTATGCATGTATACACTTTCTTGTGTAGCTATATATAGTCTAGTGTCCTAAACTCTCTCTCTCTCTCCCTCTCATTGTCTCTCTTTTCTTTATCATGAAGTACCCTGAGGTTATGATTGTTATGATTTATATCAGACTGTTTTGAGATCTCTCTCTCCCTCTGTTACTCTCTCTGCCGCTTTTGTTTTCTTATTCCTCCTCTACTCTCTTCATCCCTCTTTCTAATCGGTTCTCCTTGCATCCCCCCAGGTCGATTTTGGGAGTAATAATGAAAGATATTTAACCCTTAAATGTTCAACCGCTTTGACCCTGAACACCTTCCCTCTATTGTGTTTCTCCTCTCTGCACACACATGCATTGACCGTCTTATAAACACACATTATTTGGGTGGAGATCAAAGCAAATGAAACTAATGGAGAAACTTATTGCACTGGAAAACATTAAGGTCAATATAACACACAGGGATATTTCTGTTAGAAAGGTTTACGGCAAAAAATATTATTCCCGCAGCTGGAGCATTGCATTAGCAATGTAAATGTTATGGGTTTGATTCCCAGGGAACACATTTACTGATGAATTAAAAGTATACCTTGAATGCACTATAAGTCTTTGGATAAAAGCATGTGCATAAATGTAAAAATTGTTACACGACTTGATCAATACACGTTCATATGCTTTATGCTTTCCATGTTCACACAAGCTCACTTTTCAAAATGTTTTTGGATGCAGTGTGATTTTCCAAGGATTCATAACTATTTTATGAGTTGTCTAATATATATGAATTCATACAATCTCATTTGTACGCCTTTGTAAAATAGGCTGTTAGGTTTGGAGGTGGGGCTTCAATATTGCTTTTTTCTAATAATCGTACTCTTTTGTACAGTTTACATCATAGTGACAAATTTATACCTTCTCAGAAAATAGTTACGAATTCCTGTGAGATCACCTTGAATTTCCAGTCTCTCTCTCTCTCGGTCTGTTTTTAATGCTCTTATTGCAAAGTATTTTTATATCTGTGTCTGTGATTCTGCCCATCTGTCTGTCTGTGCATTTAAACCCTGGATGACGTCATGCATAAACAGGATATCTTCCCACCTAATTATGCGCTGTTAATTACAAATTTGGGCTAATGTGCTTAATTAGACGAACATCATTTGCTCTCAGATACAGGACATCTTTTTTTTGATTTGGAAATTATCTCTTTAACAAACAATATGACTTAATTGCAGACATTTGCATAAACAAATGAGCTAATTAATTACAATGAAGCACTTCCTGATGAGTCTGAGGACAATGAGACTCCAAATGTTTTCCACGGGGATACAGAAGAAGGGGGGAGGCAGCGGGAGAGAGAGAGAGAGAGAGAGAGAGAGGGAGGGAGACTTTAAATGAAAGTTTATGAGCTTGTGAGCATGCTAATATGACTCGCTGAGCATGAGGAATTATGTATGTGTGAGAATTTGCTATAAATGTCCAGATAAATAAGTTTAAGTAGCTTACTTATCGGCTGTGGTGGCTGTGCTACGGCAATATATCTCCGCATGGTATCGGTGTAACACTTAAAATCCCTTATTCCCTCTTTACATTTATCTCTCTCCTTTTCTGCTCCATCTCTTTTTCTGGAGGGTTCGTAGATAGAAGGGCCTCTCCCCTCCTTTTCTGTGTTGGAATTTAATATGCAACTTTTTATTGGAAAACAATCGCGCGTGCCTGCGTGAATCCTGACCGCAATATATCTGTTAGCTCGACTAATCCGATCAGGCCAGAGAGGGCTATTTATCACTGCAAATCCAGGGCATTTCAGCCCACATTTTATTATTTTAATATATTTCTCAGCTATTAAATCACCGAAATGATGAATTAGAACTGTCTGCCATGCTTTCGGCTGTGTGACAGAAAATGATGCACTACCCAATTTGAGTGGTCATTTGGACTTTTTAAAGACAAAAAATGATACAGGAAAAAGTCTAATATTTTTGTGTTGTTACGTCTCTGCCACCCCGTCGCTGCACCCCCCCCCCCCTCGCTGGCTGTTTTTAATAAAACACTCTAAGTGAGCTTTATTGCTGTGTTAGAGAGGGCAGTATCACAACTATCTTTAATATACAGCCAATTACCAAACACATATACACACACAAACAGATACACTCTCACGTATACATATGCACAGGTACGCAGACGCACAACTTTGTCTCTTAATCAAAACAGGCAAACATTAACAAATATTCAATCTGTATACACCCACACACACTTCAGACGATAGCAGATGAGAATTTATGTTAGGTTGTCATCTAGTTATCTGTTCTCAGAGAGGGGCTGAAAAATGCGAATGCAAACTCGCACTTTGTCTTTCTTTACATCTCAAACTAAAATATTTACTCTTATTCAGTGCCTCATTCATAATGTCGCTTTCTTTTTGTTTTGCCATCGATTCTCCCAAAATTTACATGTGCCTAATGGGTCTGACAAAGGTAAATTTTCCCTTCTACAACTGTTATATAGCCAGTATTCTATCTATCTATCTATCTATCTATCTATCTATCTATCTATCTATCTATCTATCTATCTATCTATCTATCTATCTATCTATCTATCTATCTATCTATCTATCTATCTATCTATAAATCTACCTACCTATTTGCATAAAGATAGATAGATAGATAGATAGATGGATAGATAGATAGATAGATAGATAGATAGATAGATAGATAGATAGATAGATAGATAGATAGATAGATAGATAGATAGATAGATAGATAGATAGATAGATGCTAAGATATAAATGCAGGTGTATGCATGTTCAGCAACAGTTTTTACCTCTGGAAATGCCGATATGACACATCACCACAGAGACTTATCACAGCGGTGCATTACAGCTTCGAGCACTTAATCTGCTAAGCACACAATAATTACTAATTACCTATTAACTAATTACTTCACATCCCTTACAACAGCATCTGAAGGCAATCAAAATGACATTAAGAGAGTGTTGCATCTCCTGTCCACTCTTTTTATCTGCCTGCCCCCACCCCTCCCCTTGGGCTGCGGTAATATGCTGCCACTCCAGTTGGGGGCGTCAGTGCTGCGGGTGGGTGGTGGGGTACACGCTGCTCTGAGACAGCTGGCTCAAGCCTTCAGACCCCGTGAGTCCTCACACTAATCAGCTCAGAGCAGCCAGAATCAATTAGCACCAGGAGGGGGGGTGGGCGGAGGGGGGCGAGACCCACAGAGGACGACTGGCCCCACACCTGGCCTGTCTATCTCTCTCTTTCTCTTCTCCTGTCTATTCAATCATCTATCCATCAATCCATCTGGATCGTCTCGCAGAGTTGATTTTTTGTCTCTACCTACGTGGCACTCTCTCTCTCTCTCTCTCTCTGTACCTTTTAAAGATGTGTGTTAATAACTTTTAAATAGTCTGGCAGCATAGGGCCAGAGGGCTGGTTACTCACCTTATTGCTCTGCTGTTCTTGGGTCTCTCTGCCTTCCCTCTCACCCCCCTCATGCTTTCATAAGTAGCTCGATTTCTCTTTGCTTGTTTCATTCACCTGTACGCCCCACCTCTCGCCGTCCACATCCTCTGGACATTTCTACCTCTCTTTATAATCCTGAAAATAAGAATTTAGTTTTGAAAAGCATTAAGGGATTCTAGCATCTCTCCTCTCTATTTCAGCTAATCTATTCCTCATGAGCTCAGCGCTGCTCAGCGCGCGTAAATGATATTTTAGAATGTTCATAAAATACAGTGATATATTCGCAGTACAGCAAGTATTCCACTTTATGGCTCGCGCTTTCATCGTCTCTAACTCAAATAGAAACATTACATTGAAACAAATTATTCCGCCGGAATAACACGCGCACGCAGAGCAATGGAAATTTATTTTCCCCTTGCACAAAGTTTATACATCATAGTGGGTACAGTATGATACAGTGTGCATTATAACAGCATGTATCATCAGCACACTTCTCTTATAGTCTCACACACACAAACAGGCAAGCAAAGTGGTGTCGGACAGAAAAGTGCTTTATAAACACGATGATAAATCAATAAGGGCTCGAATTTGTGCCTCACAGAAACGCTGATCAGCAGGTGTCAGTCTGCTTTCCAACTAGTGACCGCACGGAACAGATGGACAGATAGGGCAACTTCTCAACTCCGAACGGCACGGATCACACGCACCTCCTCCCCTCGCCCCATAAGAGGGGAATAACGAAATGGGAAGAAGTTGAAGGAGTGGCAGATATGTGAGTGAGGAGCAGAGGGATGGAGAAAAGCATGAAGCGAGGAGAGGGAGTTGAAGATAGCCCTCTCCTACTCTCACACACTAATTGCGTTTTCCCTGAGCCGAATTGAGTTCCAGAGAAAGAGAGAAAGGCCAGAGGCTTTTCATAATTGTATCGACAGGAAAATGAATATGATGAATGGCGTTCATTCAGCGCGGCCAGGATTTATTGTCTTATCCTCCGGGCGTTAATCGCTCTGAAAAGTGGGGAGGAGAGGAAGAGAGATGGAGAGAGAATAACTAAATTCCACACCATTGTCCTGACATTCCTCTCCAAACTTATGTCAACTTGCAGAACACCTTCATTACAAATGGCCAGTGGTCTTTAAACTGAGACCAAAGTTCACAAGATTTGATTGACAGTTGTTTAGAAGAGGCACGTCATTTACTAAAATTTAAACATTGGCTAAAGTCTTTATATCTAATAAGCAGTTACTGTTTGTTAACTTTGCATTAATACTAAACAAAAATAATTTTTTGGGATAAAAGCACAATAAAATGGATCTTTAGTTTATGTTGAAAAACACGCGTGTAATTTCTCCACTCAATACCCAGCTTTTCCCCTCACATTCAGACTGCGCATACACACACACACACACTAACACACACATTCATACACGTCCCAGATAAATCTGGTTGTGGATGCTGTGAATCCAGATGAATGCTCAGCTCATAAAGTGTGTGTTTGAAAGCCATCCATCATAGGGATGTCAGAAAGAAAATAGCAGAAAAACCCTCTCTGATTGTGTGTCTGAGTGTGTGTGTTTTGCCTACATTGTGGAAACCCAACAAAGACAGTAAATCCGGAAATCGCAATGCCCACATTGTTGGAATCTGCCATAGGTCCCAATGAGGAAGACAACTTAATAAACATATAGAAATGTCTTCAAATGTCAACAAATTCAAAGTTAGTATTATAAGTAGCTCTGTATAGAAGCAATAGAGGTCAATGGAAAGCCTTTGTGTCATTATAGGCATACAAACAAATGGTTTGTAGTTGAAGTATGTTTAAACCAGCTAAATCTCACAAGAATTCGTACATATTTTCTTACAAAGTTAATAGTTTAAAAACAACATGAAGTGTTACGCAAAATTTGATCAATTTATTCGTGTCTATGGCACGAAATTCAGATTTTTTATGCGCCTCGAGCACAAATGTCGTTTTCGTGACACTCTATAAATAGTTTCTCTTGTCTGTGGCACGACTTTCTTTTTCGTGTCATTTTTTCTAATTCCCCCCATTTATAAACCATTGTCGCTTGGGGTTGGGGTTAGATTTGGGGTTTGGGTTAGGATGTACTTTTATGTATTGGTTTCTACATGTTTTTCTTTTGCTTTTAAAACTATTCACGCCTAGATTTGGGGTTAGAATTGGCATTTGGGTTAGGATGTCTTCAAATGTAACAGAAAGTGATTCTAACCCCAACCCTGAGCGACAATGGTAAAAATAGGAAAAAACTATGAAAAACAATACATAAAATGACACAAAAAAAGAAAGTTGTGCAACGCACACGAAAAACTATTTATACAAATTCGTGCGAGTGTCACGAAAAAGACATTTGGGTGATTCTCACGAAATCCAGACTTAGAAGGTGTCCAGCATCAGATTTTTAAAAAAGCCCTTGAAGCCAATTTTTTTTTGCACATATAAGATTAATGTCTGAACTTAGTACAACCATTATTTTTAGAGGATTTAAAAAATATTTCCTATATAATTATTTACATTTTTTAGAATATAATTATCAAAAATTATCATTACCGCAACATGATATTACAAGAAATTTATGCATTTACAAACTCATGTTTCAGTAATGAGAACTAAAAAGTTGTCTAGGTACTATAAAAAAACAAAATTTCAACTTTTATCTGGAGAGAAAAAATAAGAACTGCTTACCTGGTAGCCATCTTGAGTGTCACAGTCAATGATGTCCCTTCCAACAATTTTTTTGAAAATGTTAGTTCCTTGAGGGCTAAAACAATGATTGAAAATTGTTGCAGAGGATGAGAAATTGGTCTTGGACGCATTTATATTCCTTATTATTGTCTCTATTTACCAATGATCACCACATACCACATGTTTCTTCACTGTAAATGTTTATAGTATAACATGCACTGAAGATTTTTATTTTTTAGATTTTTTAATTATAAATATTTCTATGTCAAAGAACCCAAATCCAGTCATGGACATGTTGCGATAATGAAAATTTAAGTATTCGATGAAAATGAAAATGTATGGTGTCATTTGAAATCATGTGCAAAATACTACATGAAGAGATGTTTGTAACAGTATGCTTCTTATTTTGATACTCTTACTTTGCATTTACTTTTTTATCAAAATGTTTCATGACACCTCATAAGTCTAATTTCGCGAGTTTCACCCTTTCGTGCTCAAGGCACGAAAAAAAGCTGAATTTCGTGCCATGGACACGAATAAATTAATCCAATTTTGCGTGACTATAACACAACTTTTCGTGAGATCAGTCTATTTAAAACGTATGATTTTTAAAAAGAAAAAAATAACGAAACCCCACCCCTAAACCCAACATCACAGGGGCAAAAGCAAAACGTACGGAAAAGTATGAATGTGGTTGTGTGAATTAAAACGAATTAGCCACCTTGTAAAACGTATGAATTGCAATGCGATAGCGTTGTTTAAGCTATTAAAACGTTTTTATCCTTAACACACACTTCAATACACCTCATGCCATGTTTTGTATCTAATTTTGTGTTAACTAATAATGTTTATCACACCTAATGTCTGGGTTTACCTCGATTGTATTGCCTCAATGTCTATAATAGAGAATCAATATCCTTTTAAACCAGCAATATTATGCCTCCACAGTAACACAGTGTTGCATGTCAGCACACATACAGACAACAATAATGCAAATTTAATAATAGACAATCTTATGAACACTCTAAAACCAGTATAAAAGTCTATAAACAAACTACGAGCTAAAACCTCTATAAATAGCCAAAAATGCATGGGGGGAAAACAACGTTAGCTATTAAACTGAAATATTACGAAAAGATTGAAAAAACAAAGCATTAAAGGGCTGAAAGTGAGCAGAGCATGCATTAGTATCAGTTCGGGAGATGAATGAGAGACAAGATGAGACAGCCATGCCTCAGGCAATTCTGAGAGACAGTGTGTGTGTATAAATGTGTGTAGGGCAGGTGGGACAGCAGGGAGACTGGTGGCTCAACAGCTTGCTCCACCCTGAGGGCCCAGCGTGCTGAGAGGAGCAGGGGCTGTAGAGGAGGCCTCTGCCAAGGAGAGGGGCAGTATAAGGCTGGTGGCAGCTGGTCCGTGCTCCCTCCCCTCCCACCGGCAGGCAGCAGGCAGGGTGAGAAGGTCAAAAGCCAGTCGTTAGGAAGACAAAGAGAAGCACAGCGACACGCTGCATAATCTGCTTTTATTGAGTGCCTCTGACACGATTCACGGCGAGGCTGACACCGATACGACACACAAGTAACACCCACATCAAATGCTTGAGCATGTACACACACAAACATATATGTACAGTAAACGCAAAACTTTTGCAATTACATTAAAACTGGAATATTCAAATGGCACCCATTTGGAGAAGTGAAATCAATATATCTTTCCGAGCTATATATTGACAAAATGTACAGTCCCAACAAAAGTTGGTCGAATCACAAACATAGGCCTATTGCAATAGTTCCTGCAGCTGCCCCCCTCAAACATGCACCCCCCTACCCCACCTCATCTTTCATTAAAGCAAAACAGAGCCACGCACTCAACCATCAGAGCAGCGGTTCTGCTCTCCGCATGCTTAAGATCACAGACCCACCGTGCCCTCTGGCACACACATTGTCAATCTATTTCCCTGAATAGCAATCACATCTATTGCACATCTGTCCATTCTGATGAAAGCCTTGTACCTGGAAACCTGTTACATCATGAGGTTTGATTTGGTTGTGTTTTATATTATACAAAATGTTAAATGCTTTTTTATTTGTAATTCACTTTGGATTTAAGCTAAATGAGAAAATTTCAAATGTTATTATAAATTATTCTGCGATCCTCAAAGGACTTCCATTCATGTTTACTTTTCTGACCCAGATTCAATTCAAGTTTATTTTAATTTTACTTTATTACAATTTTGCATTTTGCAAATCAGATCAAATGAATTTAAAGCATCAATTTTGTTCAAAACTTCTTAAATTTAGTGAATGTACATCATGGATTAGTTTGTTGAAACCGGACATTTTCCATCGTCGATAAACTTCATCAAGAAAGACAGATTGTGGGACAGTAAATGGCCATAGTGAAGCATTTACAAAACCACAATTCGTGCAGAACATCAAACGGGGCAGTCAAACACACATTTCCGATTGCGGCCCATTTCTATGCAGCGTGGTGTGTTAAACCCTCTCCATATCTTCACTCAATGGAGCGTGGCTCATCTGAACATTGAGCAATAATGAGACACAGAGATGCACTTGTGTGTCTGTGCGAACCACAGCGAGCGAGTGAGCGAGAGAGCTCTTGAAGAGGAGGGGGAGAGAGAGGCTATCCATTTCCTCCCTGGGGCAACTCCTCTTTGGCTCTTTGTTGCTGTAATGCTCCCAGTGAGCAGGTTACACTAAACCCTGGTCTATTGTCTTAAACAGCTGTCCATTGCATGCTCTCTCTCTCTCTCTCTCTCTTTCTCTCCCTCTCTCTGCTTTTTTCCAGATTCCTCAATCAGGAGTAGTTTTGGAGATCTCTAAAAAAGCACAACCCTGTGGCAGTTCTCCCCGCCATACCCAAACACACACACAGACAGATCTGCTTCTGTTTACAGTATCCCACAGTAGGGGGTCTTCCCTGATTCAGCTGCTTCTTGGTACAGTATACGGTGAATGAAGATAAATAGATTTATATTACCATACATTAGAGATTATTAACAAAACCAAGAAGAAGAATAACAATAATAAACCAAGTAAATGATAAAAAAAACTGTAATTACGGTAATAATTTGAAGATAAAGATAAAATGCTAACATTTTACAATAAAGGTTTATTTGTTAGCTTTAGTTAAGACATTAGCTAAAATGAACTAACAATACTTCTATAGCATTTCCTATTTATCTTAATTCATGTTAATTTTAGCATATACTAATGCACTTTTAAAAGCAAAAGTTGTGACTGTTAACATTACTTAATGCACAATAAACACTAAAAAGCTCATTGTTAGTTTGTTTTAACCAATGCTTAATGCAGCGTGAAGTTAAACCACTTAAATTCAACCTAGTATTTTAAGTTTGGGCTGGTGCAAAGTTGACATTACTTATAAAATCAAGTTGAAATTTATTAACTTAAATTTTTAAGTTAAAGTAACAAAAATATATGTTGATTTGACAAAAATGCAGCATATATTTTACAGTGCAACCTCCGTGTAACAAAGTCAACAAGCAGAAAGTCAAAACTGTGAAAATTTACAAACAATTACTAAAATTAATCAGATCTAAGATTCATGAGTCTTTAAATGATCTTACGTTTTATCCGATCAAGTGAAATATCTCAGATGTGTGGCAGAATATTCTCACGTGATGTGTTTCTTTAATAAAGTCCTGTAACTTGGATAACTGTAAATCTCTCGGTGGGATATTTGTGGGGACGAAAATACACTATGTGCAGTTTGAATATATGTCTGAAGTCTTCATATAAAATGAGTCAACGATAAATGTGAAAAGAAAGAAGCTTGCAGAGACTTGCAGAAGGCGCAGATGACGCACCATGTAAACCAAATTAAAAGGAGTTCTATTACAGTCCAAGAATAATAAGCAAGAACAACAACAAGAAAAACAAAGAAAAGCCATAAAGGACATTAGGCGCTGAGCTTTATATAACATTTTAGTTAATATTTCATGGGCAGAGACGCGCTTGGCGCAGTGAGAGAGAGAGAGAGACTCTAAACTTTCATTAAGCAGGGTATTTCGCTGGGAGGGAATTTCGGCGCCTTTCACTTTTTCTTGCCTTTTATTGCAATAATACAGATATCTCTCTCGCTCCCAGCCCCTCCTCATTCAGCCCATTTCCTTCCTGCCGTCTCTCTCACTCTATGCTTTTTAAAATATAGTAATAAAAACATACTAGATCCTTTTTAAATGCACTATTACTTATCATGGTCTTTTCATATCGTAGCATCACAGGTGTTTTAAAGCCGCTATAAAAGTGCGTCATTTATTATTCAAAAGCAGCGTCGTCTTTTTTGCATATTATCTGAGCGCTTTTATACTGCGGGCCTGCCAGACTCCCATTTAAAATGTTCGGCGGAATTGATAACGGCAGACACGCGCAATAAAAACAGCGCCGGGGGCAGGGTGGCACGCGCACCCGCTCGTATGCAGATCCCGGTAATTACTCCAACAATTCGCCAACTATTCCTTTATTTGCTCTTCGAGCTAGGGATTTCACGCTTTTAATTCAGTTTTCATCAATCTATTGATTCTCGGGTTCTAAATTGGCTGCACGGGTCAAAGCCAAGGAGTGGGTCCGAGCACTCCTAGCGCGCGAGGTGAAACAGTTTGACACGCACTGTTTGCTGGGACATCTGAAGCACGAAATATTAAGGATGTTTACGCATTACTTTGTATATATAAAGGAAAGAAAATAGATGGGTTTCAACGATTATTTAATTATTTAAATATTTAATTATTAGCCTCAATCATTTTAAATTGCAAAATGCAAAGAGATTTCTAAAATAGGTCTACAATTTTTATTGGTGTCAAGAGCCGACATGAAAATACTGTAGTATACTTTAGCATACACTATAGTATATATACTAATACCCTTTAGTAAAATTCCTAGTCTTTTTAACCCATGCTGGGTAAATATTGAACAGAATATACTGCTCGGTAAAAGATGACCCACATTTTTAACTAAGCTAGGATCTATTCAATATTTACCCAGCATGGGTTAAAAATAACCCAGACATTTTTAGAGTGTATAGTAAATATTAAAGTATAAAGTATTTGTTTATCAATGGGTAACACTGACTACTGTAGTATACATTAACAAAGAGTATAATATAGGCATTAATTTCTACAGTAAATACTATTATAGTGTATTTTACAATGTTTTTTAATGTGGGAGAAGCTGTAATAGACTTGAACCTGAGGCTCCTGTCATCTGCAGTCTGCCTCTCTGTGTTAAAATAAATTTTTGTAAGTTATTTGTCATGTTGTATGATTCCACAAAAACCTTGCTCAAAATGTTCTTTATAATCAGGACTATAAATAGTAAGAAATTGTTCTTTTAAAAACCTTAGACTAAAAAGTTCTTTCGGAACAATTCGGGAAGCCAAAAATTATAATTTTATGGCATCACTGTGAGGAACCCTTTAATGTCTTTATCTTTTAAGAGTATCTATCTATCTATCTATCTATCTATCTATCTATCTATCTATCTATCTATCTATCTATCTATCTATCTATCTATCTATCTATCTATCTATCTATCTATCTATCCAGCAGATAGACAGACAGTCTGACGACATTAAAGCAAATAGGCTAAGAGCTCAACTGTGACCATGGGTCAACTGCAAGCATCACAGAATGACGTAAGAGCCTTCAGCCACTGGACAGGTCCAGGATCCCCGGGGACCAAGGCTTTTTAGCGTCAGCACTCACTAATGGTCTATTAAAATATCAACTACTTCAAAGTAAACGGATTTGCTCCACACCAGCTCCCACCCCTAAAGCTAATCAAACGCGGCGGCCAGGCCAAAAGAGCATAATCATTTTTATGTGGCAGATTACAAGGAACCACTTAGATCCACTGTCAGAAGATCGGGTGTCCCAACACTCCCGATTAAATAAGCGCATGGGAGTGCTTTCCAAGCGCCAACAGTGTCTCCTTATTTGCGCACATCTATGAAGACGACTGTTTCCGGATGCAATAGATAAAGAGCATTTTAAGATTGTTGAAATTATGATAGGAGTATGCTACATGATAATTACATACGATAAATGGTAAACGCAATAATCCAAATGTATCACAACCTACCCGTTCTCACCAACATATTTAGCTGAAACTAAATTATTGAAGTGCGTTTTAAAACACACTTGAAAATGTTAGGGCTTGCATAAAATTACTATAAGTTTTGATAATGGCAACTAGCTATCTAGTTATATTTAATATATTATATATAATAAAAAAAAATTTTTTGGTGAAAACTAAATTACGTTTAATAAAAAAAAAATAATGCAATTGCGTTGCATTAGGTCGAACATATCTGAAAATCTCCATGCTCTCGTATGTTCTTAACAAATGAGAATTTGTACTAGGAATAAACCTGGAGAATACAAACATAAAAAACATAAAATTGAAACTTGGGATATTGAATTAGGAACTTTTCTATATTGTTATTGTCCTACATAATAATTAAAGTAATAATAATTATCACCATTATTATAAGTATTATTTTCTTTATTTTCTTATGCTATAATAACACAACGACATTCCAATAATTTTCAATAAAGAATCAAAGAGTTATGTCAGAACTGTTCCTATAGAAAAATAAATAAATAGGATATTTAATTTGTTCTTATTTCATCCAATAAGAACGTGAAAGAGTTTGAAGTTGATTGACATATTAGAAAAAAGGTTGAGGGCAGCTTTGAGGTCAAAAACAATCCTCCCGTTCCTGGAGGCTATATCAAATTATTAATAGCCAAAGAAGAGAAAGAAAAGATTTATTACGATCTCTATTATTGTGTTCTCTTTATTATCATTATAATTATTTAATTGTTGTTGTTGATAATATTATTTTAAGCCTGAATAGATAAGAAAGTGTCCTAAGTTTTAATACATATGTCGCTTTAGATTTTCTCATTTAGGCAAGATGACAAAAATTTTACTCGATGCTTTTCTCAAATGAGACTTGTGATTAAATTGTGATCACTTAGAATCTCTTTCTTACACAGACAAGCAAAGGGGACTATTACTTAGATTTGAGATTTAGTAACAGTTTGTAAAAATAAAAGTTTATACATTTTGGTAGCCTAAATAACAGTTATAATTTTTTATACTTAATTTTCCCGATGGGCACCATATTTTATTTTGGAAAATAAATAAATAAATATATCAATAAATAAATGTACATATAATTCGTAAGCTAATATAATGATGTTGTCATGTCGATAATAAAGAGACGCTTGACCATCAGACCAATACAGAAATTGAGAAGTAAACGATTTGCGTTTTTAAAGAATGATGTCACAATGCCCGTTATGTTTCGTGGCTTGTAACAACATGAAAGCCAATGAGGAGAGAAAGATTCGCCACTGTCCAATCAAAGAAGAGAAGAGCACCACAAGCTCCGAGCAGGGATCCAGTGGGAAGAGAGAGAGAGAGACCCCGCAAGTGCCAGAAATCTGCCAAGTCCTCGTGCCAAAAACTTTTCATCCACAGACGAATGCGTCCAAGCCATCTCGAGTAAAGACTTCTACCTGCTGGACTAATAGAATACTAAAGTAGATAATACGGACGATTCTCATTTACACAAACGTAGCGTTGTTGATCCATTTTGCAATTTTAGGACAGTCTTAAATTGTCTGTGGAATAGCCTAAACTCAAAGGCGCTGGAAAGGTTCGGGTGTTGAGGATGGACCGAGCCCCAAGCTCCAGCCCAAGTGGCACCAGTCAAACATCTCAACCGACCCAACATGAACCCATCAGCTTCGGCATAGATCAAATACTTAGCGGTACCGACCAAGAGTCACAACAGAACTCGACGAGGAATAGTTCAGAGACGAGCAGCAGTAGTACGAGCGGAGGCAGTTATCATCTCGGGAGTCCAACGGGAGCGAGCGCAACGCCATACACGACACTAACCGGCACGTTTCACGGAATCGCGACTCCATACGAGGACTCCAGTCCATATGGAGTGAACTTGACCCTTGCACCCGGAGGAGTGATTAGGGTTCCGGCTCACAGGCCCCTGACCGCGGCCGTGCCTCCACCCATGGCAAGCGCAGTACCCGGTCTTGGGAGCCTCAGTTTTCCCTGGATGGACAGCAGTCAACGATTCGCAAAAGACAGGTTTGCAGGTAAATAAATATTTAGTATTTCTACTTTGTTCTGATGTTACCTTCAATGACAATAAAACGCCAGATCTCATAATTTGGGATAGGCCTAGATATTATAAATAAACAGAGTTTTAAAACTTCTATGCAGCGCGTTTTATGTAAATTAAACGTATCTGTGATGTTTAAAATGTCGGTAGTAAGTACATGTATTTCTAAAGTATATAATTCAAGAAACACGGAATTTAAAGACTATTCAAGTAAAACAAATTAAATTTGGGAAATTACTTGATGTCATTGGACAACGGACACTTGTTATGCTTCCCGTATTTAATTTAATTTAATTAATATAGTCTAATTGTATACAAAGTCTCCACGTGATGGCTTTATTAAAAGAGAAAACTAAAAAGAAAAGCCACATCTTTATGTAAAATTTTTTTTTACTATTGCCAACACATTAGCAATACTACAATAATAACAAGGACATGTAGGCCTATGGCTATATAATAGCTAGAAAATTGCCAAATAGTTTGAAATATCGTGATGATTATTATTTTGATTATTCTAGTTGGTAACACAAAGCATTATTATTGTCGTTAAACTGCGATAACACACAACACAGCTGTGTTTATGAACCCACAAATAGCGCAGGCTAAGTGTATAAAAACTGTGAAGAGTGATTGCAGTTATTTTAAACTGTGCTGCTGTTTTCACGTCAACGCTATCATAAGAATTAATTGATGGAGGTTTCGATCGCGTAAATGTTACACCGTCTGCCTGGGAAACTTGATCCTGCATTTCGGCAGATTGCTTGAATGGATGAGGCTCTGTAACTCGTTTTAGCTTTGACCGTGAAGGCAGAGTAAAAGCATGAAGCACCTGAACCGGTTACAATCATGTTAGGGGAAAAACGATGAAAAAGGGCAACAGAGAGTCAACAACTCAAAGCTTTCCGCTTAGGCGGAAGTGAGCATCTTTTACCAGACATTTTTGCAAGAATTTACTTTTAAAACATTTATAACAATAAGGTTGAATTATCACACGTGTAGGCTAATTTACAGATCTCATACGAAACGCGCAATTTTAACGCACAGGCCTATTTAAAATAAGAGTAGCCTTATAATAATTAAAAGCGCGTTTTTATTATTCACTCAACACAGCTAAGTAAATAGGGAGGTATGCTTTATTTAGTGTAGACACCTTTTTTGCATATGAATGTAAACTCTTGACAGTTTTAAGCTGTCACATTGATCACCAGCTTTCTTTATTCTGTAGCAAATGCAAAACGCTATGCCGTTAGAAAGACGTATCAATATTTCAGAAGCTTTATTTATTGGCACCTAAAGGCGCTCTCTCTTCTGCGCTGTGTTTTTAGGTAATAAATAAATTAGCAATATACTGAATTATACGAATAAACTATACAATCATTAGGAGAACAGCTGCTGTTTGCATTTAATGCAACATTAATATGTTTTGTGTGCAGATTGTAAGCACTTGTGTAACCTGAGCACAGGCCTCTCAATAAATACTAAGAGCAAAAGCAATCCATCTATTTATGATGTTTCCAGCATGTTTCAATCAATAACATAAATCACCTGAAACTAATTTGACATCTAAAAAGTGCATGATGATATGGGGTAATTAAAAATATGAAGAGCACAGTTTTCCTTTTGTTTAACAAGAGGCAGCAATTTGGGTTTAATCACCACACATTTTCACAAGCCTTAAAAGCAATAGCTTTATCACTGTAGAAAAAGCTCTTTATTTCTTAACAGTCTTTCAAGGAAAGGAAATAAAGATCTAAAAGCGCATTTTCCAACCTAAAATATTAAAAGAATCAATTTTCCTTTGTTCCTTCATTATGGGAATGTTACGCATCTCGTTTTGTGGGACTGGGCACACTGTTCTTGCAATATTTAAAAATCTAAATTAAATCAACATTTCAGGGAATAAGAAAATACATTTATTGGTTAGCAGTTTTGAATATTAATTTAAAGAAATAAAAAAGATCTTGGGTGGGCGGGTGATTTTGGATATTGTATGAGTATGCTGTTCTACTAAGAAATCTTATTTAAATAGGACCATAGGCTATGTGAGACTCTGTCCTGTCCTGCTGGCCTCCCATCTCTTACCTTAGCTTTTTCCTTCCCACTTACAGCAGCTCTGACCCCATTCACAGTGGCCCGGCGTATCGGCCACCCGTACCAGAACCGCACGCCACCTAAGAGGAAGAAGCCCCGCACGTCCTTCTCCCGAGTGCAGATCTGTGAGCTGGAGAAACGCTTCCACAGACAGAAATATCTGGCTAGTGCTGAAAGAGCCGCCCTGGCCAAAACTCTGAAGATGACAGACGCCCAGGTCAAAACCTGGTTTCAGAACCGCAGGACTAAGTGGAGGTGAGACAAAAAGAAAAAGAGATATTAATACTCATGTAATATCTTAATATCATAATGAAACAGAGAAAACTAAGACAAATAGATTAAAATATGCATCATGTAACCAGGCTTGGATGACAAAGCACAACAGAACAAACTTACAATTAAATTCCCAAATACACATTTTTCATGGTTTTCCCTGAAAATGTAGTTAAAATTCAACTTTCATTAGCCTATATACTTTTACAAACTTTACACAAACACCAACTAATAATTGAATTAAGCAGAAAATGGTTGGCTATATGATTTAGGCCTTTTTGAATAATATAACACTACTATATTAATTTATTTATCATACTTACTCATCCAGAGACTTACAATGCATTCAACACACATTAAAAACAGTTCTCTGCATCAAACCCATGACCTTAGTTACCGTTGGCATGTCCTTCTAGTTGCAGGAATTTCATCTACTGAATCTGCACCTGGAAATATAAAAAAGATTTAATATTAAAACACAATAAATCTAATTAGTGTCAGGAATCACACAGCAGTAAATACTGTTTGAATTTTTTTAAAGGAAAAATGTTTAAAGCAAATACTGTATGTTAAAAATGTGCCATATTTTAAACCAGAAGATCTATAAACTACAAGTGAACTAAATCACACAAATTCAACTACACTGTAAAAAATATGTAATGCTGCATGAAAGTTTAACAAATTGGTAATGCAATATATATATTAGTGGTCCACCGATATTAAGAAAGCTGTATGGCCAATGGGACGATATGAAGCCGATATAAAACAAATGTTATTACAGTAAATACAGAAATTTGGTGAAACTAAAAAAACATTTGTTATGCATAACATTTATAAATATACACTGTAAAAAATTTACTGTAATTATGCAGCTGTTTTCCAGAAAATTACTGTAGAAGATAAAAGACTGAAAATGTTTCACGTTTATTTAACTTTGAACAAACTGTTGCCCATAAATAACATAAATGTAAAATCTACAGTAAGTTACTGGCAGCTAGTTACCAGTCATTCACAGTAATACTGTAATTTCTACAGATTTTTTTTACAGTGTATCCTTTTAAAGTTCTTAAAACATTATTTACAAGACAATTAATATGGATCTGATATCTCACAGTACTGTTTGAATAAGTGTGTTGAACTATAGTGAGTTGTGTGACATAATGTCATGTTAAAAAGTGAATAATGATTGGTCATTTTACTGTCTGTCAGACACGAAGTAATAGAGAAATTACTGGTAGAAAAAATTATTAATAAAAATTCAAAATATCGGCAGATCCAAATTAATATTAATATTATTTAGTGTAGCAAAAAAATCACACGATTACTGATTCGTTCCTTTAAAAGGTCAATTATTTTGTTAGTTTAACTTGATGCATTAGATTGATGTTAAATATTTTGACTTGATTAAATTTGTTTATTTAGATGTTAGCACGTGAAGTGTATTGCTTACTCAAGTGAATGACACTGCTTATATACAATTTAGTGCTGTTTGATGGATTCACCCCAGTAATGCTTGGTGTAAATATAACCAGATTTGTTTGCATTGTAAAAAGAATATCTAATTTTATTTACTGTCCATTTTATCTTTCATTGAACTCATTTCTTCTCTCCATTTCTAATGCCAGACGCCAGACGGCAGAGGAGAGGGAGGCAGAACGCCAGCAGGCCAATCGCCTGATGATCCAACTCCAGCACGACGCCTTTCAGAAGTCCTTGTCCGACTCGGTTCCATCTGACCCGCTCTGCATCCACAACTCATCACTGTTTGCCCTTCAAAATCTACAGCCTTGGGCCAGCGAGGAAAGTGGCAAGCTTGGCGGTGTGACCTCACTTGTATGAATATCAATGCTCGGTTTTTTTGATGGACCAGGATGCTGGTTGACCTTATCTCCATGCAGCCGAGAGACCTTTCCATTCCACAAAAAAGTGAGGAACTTATTTTGGCCATCGCACAGCAGGCGAGCTCACATAAATAAAATGGTTCTGCATTTTAGGAGCATCTGCAGAAAAAAATATGGACTTGATGAACGATGTGTGTGTGTACAGAAGATTTTCCCATTAGGGTCAGTGGCAATGACCTATAGAAAGGAACAGGCCATCTCCGCTGACCCTCCAGCACTCCACTAACCTACGGACTAACAGCCGCATTACAGATCCCACGTTCTTCTCCACCATCCATTTGTCCGTCCGCACCCCTGTGTAGTTTCTCCACCACTCAGAGCCGCACAAGATTAATGCAGAAGTAACATCTGATCAATTATTTATCATCCGAGTTGCACAACCTTACATGCCCCCCATCTGGCCATTTGTGAAAACACATAAACAGGACACAAATAGAAACACATGCTCTCAAATCATCCTTCCTGTCAAGTTTCCCTCCTGAATTATCCACCTGGGTATTAAACCATGATTCACCTTTTCAGGGTCCAAGGGCTAACCAGCTACTTTTTATGGAGGCACATCCAAACCATTTGAGGAATAGCATGTATCGTCCAGCTCGCGCAGA
Organism: Paramisgurnus dabryanus; assembly: GCF_030506205.2. Lineage (NCBI taxonomy): Eukaryota > Metazoa > Chordata > Actinopteri > Cypriniformes > Cobitidae > Paramisgurnus > Paramisgurnus dabryanus. The sequence continues at coordinate 16,360,369 of NC_133346.1, forward strand.
GTAGCTGCAATTTATTTTATCCGTTAGATTTGCTCAGCATCAATTCCAAACAGCTCAGAGGGAAACTCGGAATACGATGCTGGGACACAAGTGTCCGGCGAGGGAAAGAATGCATTAAGATAAAAGATTTACATGCAGGTGGATGTTGGATGCTCCTGTGATAAAGGTGCGCTGTTGCATCCCAAACCGTGTATCATACTTTGTATTTGATAAATATGTAAATAGCAGACAAAAAGTAATAAACATTCTGTTTTGGCATTAACATAAACTGTGTGTTTTGCTTAGTTTGTTATTACCCTAATGCTTTTGGATCAGGCATAGGAGAGGCATTTTCCAAATCCCCAGGCAGCACTCTTCTCGAGAGTAATGCCTTGCTTTCAGAGCCAGGTCCACCCAAGTCTACCACCGTGCTACACAACTTGATCGACAAATAAACACTGAGCCCTGGTAGTTGCCTGTAGTCGATTATGCCTGCCACAGCAAAGAAGCACTTATGTCCTCAAGCAGATAAATGCGAGATCCTGTGGGACCATAAAAATGCCTTTATGCCCTCCGCAACCAACCCCCTACTTCCAAAGTGCTGACTCTAGGAAACTGACCTGTTTTAAAGGGCTGGGTGGGGGTAAATGGAGGAGTGTCCATTATAAAGTGATTTAACAGACTCCTTACATTATAATGCTGTTGAAGTCTCCGCAGGGTGAACCTGTGGAGTCTTGCCACGGCTCTTTGCGGACAGATGGTTAGCGCGGTGCCAGGTCGACGCTTTGATATGGTGGGTAAATAGAGTACAGTCACTGAGTCAGGGCCACCCGAGAAAGCCTTTGATAATATTGAGTCGATGCTAAGAATATTTACACCGGAAGTGTAAATCTACAGCAATGACATCACTCCTACAGTCACTCAGCTGGATTCATCAAAGACGCGAACCTCTTTATATCTTTTAAAACATAAAAATGGAAGTCCACGAGGCTCTACTGTAAGTTAAGTGAAATTACGTCAAACTGGTCTTTCCCGCGCATTCGTATACCGACAGTTCATATTATAAATCACTATTTTAAGCATACCGTGGCGTGGTAAGGTGACAAGAGGATGTTGTTGTGAACCTCAGGTGTCGTATGTTCTTGCTCAATTGCTTGATTTTGGTATTGTTTTACCCAAAAAGTTATTGCAGCATTAATAGTTCAATAATGCTTTAGCGCCCTCTGTCGGATATTACGTGCAAGCGCAGCAGTCTATACAATTGAGTTGACTTACTTTAATGAAAAACCAAACAGCTTTATAATTTAGTAGATAATTTCAGTGATGTGTTATTATTGCCACCATTTTAATTTCATGAACGTAATATTTAATTTATGTCGAGTGGGAAAACTGCAAGAGTCAAACTTACTGAATGTGGGGCACGAGTCACGACGTTGCTGGATCTTGAGAGCCACACAATTTCCACATATTTTTTTTACCAATGATTAAACAGAACATTTAAGTATTGTAATAATAACGTTAAGGTGTGGATTATGATATTTAGGTAAAAAATAAATGGTCACGTGTCCATATAATCTAACAAACTGATATGCTTACCCTGCTGCAAAAACAATAGAAACCATCACAGAATTTCTAATGGTTTCTATTAAAATACCATTAGCTTTTACTATTTAAACCACAACAAAATTCCTTTTTTGTAGTGTGTTTTGGGGCATTTTCCAGTAGGAGTTAATGCCCCCACCAATAGAACCAAACACATACCAATAGAGACCCACAGAGACCATTACAGTTTCCATTACAACCAATAAATCCAGTAGAATTTGTATGATGGTTTCTATTTATTTTTTATTTTTTTGCAGGGTGGTATTCCTTCTAGGGCCGGATTCCTGGACAGGGTTTAGATGAATCCAGGCCCTGCTAAAAAATAAAACAATACACATCATCACAGAAATTCTATTGGTTTTATTGGGAATTTTACTGGTTCTAATGGAATATGGCCCAAAACACACTACAGTGTATTGGTCTTTGTTGGTCTCTAATGGTATGTACTGGTTCTGTGTATTGGTTCTAATGGAATATGGCCCAAAACACACTAAAGTGTAGTGGTTTTAGTGGCAAAAGCTAATGGTTCCTATAAATGGCTTCCATTCAAACAGGTATTTTAATGGAAACCATTAGAATTTTCGGTAATGGTTTTGTTTTTTCAGCGGGGGGGGGCTAGGCTTTCGTTATATTAGGACATTTAAGTAGTTTTTACAAAGAAACCGTACAAAAAACAATGTCACTAATATGTGTCAAGATTTGTCAGTACCAAGTGTATTTAGAGTGTGAATTTCATAAGAGTACATATGTTAAGTTCTAGCTCAAAATACCATATATATAATTTATTATAGCATGTTAAAATTACCACTTGGTAGGGGCGAGCAAAAATGTGCTGCTTTTGGGTGTGTCCCTTAAAATGCAAATGAGCTGATCTCTGAACCAAATGGCAGCGTTGTGGTTGGATAATGCAGATTTAAAGGCGGTATTATCCCCTTGTGACGTCACAAAGGGAGCCAAATTTCAATGACCTATTTTTTACACATATGTAGAGAATGGTTTACCAAAACTAAGTCACTGGGTTGATCTTTCCCATTTTCTAGGCTGATAGAAGCCCAATTATAGCACTTAAACATTGAAAAAGTCTGATTTTCATGCTATGACCCCCTTTACATTAAGGCAGATCAAATAGTCTGGCACTAAGGTAAAGCCTGTCCAGGAATCGGCCCCATAATGTTTATATAATATTAGCCATTGCACCGTAGTAAAAACACTTGCTTTACATTTCAAAAGGCTGACTATAGTAATGTCACACAAGATGAAGAGAATTCACATTTGAATTTTAATCAAAGGTTCAAAAGTCTCTGTTGTGCTGCCAAGATGTCAATGCAGACTCTTGATATTAACTGCAATATACATTGCTGACATTTGGATTCTTTACAATTTGCAAAAATCTATCCCAAACATCAATTTATAGTTACAGAATACCAACATTTAAAAATAAAGTGAACTGTTGAAATACTGAAATTCTTTAAGATTCATTGAAACCGTTCTGGAACAAAACAGCTCAAGCCAAACTTCAATAAACAAGCTTCTCTTACACATGCCATCATAATACAGCAGGCGATCGTTTCCATGTCATTTAAAAAAAAAAAAAAACTACGGACGGGAAGAGAAGAAAAACTCATACAAAATTACAGTAAGCCTGAGAGATGGGTCAAAATCTTCTGCTCGATGAGTCTCACTTGAATAAAAGCCTGGAAATTTAAGGCCACAGTCCATGGATGACATGACAGAGAAGAGGTTGGACTGCAAATTTCATGATCGGAGTCTCTATGAATGGAATGGCACGGATTTGAAAAAACTCAAGGTTGGGGTTGAAAAATAAAAAAATACAGGTTCCCTCCCAGAAAACAGTAAAATCATGGGTCATGAAAAATAATTTAACCAAAATATGGCAATTAGTTCTTCTCTTTAAGAGTCTGTTTCCATTTCCAAAGCTCTTCAATGACCTTGGAGAAACAACAAAATGGTTAGATACAAGAATGCACATTTATATTGCCATCCAATAAGATTTAGTAAAGTACATACCTTAGCATCAGTTGTTTTGTAGCAATTCTTTATATAGTTCTCAAACTTTGGCTGTAGTTTTGGCATCGCTACACCCTATATAAAAAAAGTGAAGCATCATCAAGATTACGGTTAGTTTTTTACTCTGCAGCCTAGTCAAACATTTTCCACAATAAATGCCATCAAAAACAGAGACGTTCAAAAACAAACCTTTTCAACTGCAGCCTTAATCTTTTCCTTGATTTCTGGGACGGTAAAAATTCGCTGTGGTGTTTTGGGTGACTGTGCTTTGGGCGTCTGTGCTTTGTCCCCCTTGTTCTTTTCTGGAGTCTTATTCTGTAAAAGCACACGTCACAACAAATCAGACATGTACGGTAAACTATAGGTAATCAGTTTTAAGAGCTAAGGCGAGATGCTGTAACTCAATGTGTAATGAGAGAGGTACTAACCGGTTTAGCAGCTGGTGTGCCGGGCTTTGGTCCTTTTCCATTCTGTGCAGGGGTCTGTGGTTTAGCTGCTGGCTTCTTTTCCTAAGACAACAAGGATGGAGTTGTTCAACTACAGAACATGCATTTCAAATTACACAAACGAACAAGATTTGTGGGGCCTAACTGGCTTATCTTACCTTTACAGGTGTCACTTCTTCACTTTCCTCATCCTCCTCATCATCATCTTCGTCGTCGTCCTCATCGTCATCATCTTCATCGTCTTCCTCATCATCCCTACAAGAAATGTTGAAATTAGTACGGTCAAACATAAAAAAGTAAGTTGATACCAGTTTAAATACAAAAACGTAATAAAACACTTACTCATCATCTTCATCCTCGTCTTCCTCTACATCCATCTTCATTTTTTTCTACAAGATTAAAATTGTTAAAAAAAAAACAATCAGCTGAATTACAAGTGATCGCATAATGCAGGCTGTTAAAAAACTCAAAGCCCAGAACTTACTGAAGGTTTTTGGGCTGCTGGTGCTGGCCTCTTCTTAGATGTTGTCAACTCCTCTTCTTCCTCCTCTGCCTCATCATCTTCATCAAAAGACTGGTCTCCTCCCATGACTGAAAGAAACAAGATGATACTTTTAAGAAATCTGCTGGCAAAATCTAAGCTCGCACTGTGGTACTGCCTGGATCATTAATGTTCACATGCTTACTGTGAATGGCCACAGTTATTAAACTTGCTAATAACAAAGAAATTTGAGCACTCCTCCTTTATGCCATTCCAGCATCTATGGCTGTATTCATGGCATGACAAGTTAATCTGGACACAGGTTGGGGGAGGGACAATTTGGCATGCCCATGTTTTAGTAAAGTAAACCCACACTAACACAGGGAGAACATACAATCTCCACACAGAAAGGCCACCTGACATAGCCGGGGCTCGAACCAGGGACCTTCTTGCTGTGAGGCAACAGTGCTACTCACAGAGTTTTTTATATTTCAAAATATACGTATGAAATATACATATACGCCTATATGCATCAATGCATGCGGGCTCTTAAAAACAAATAGCTAGCAAGATTAGCCATGTCGCTGAGATGAACGGGAATGCTAATGCATGGCTTTAATCAAGTAAAATAGACATCTTTATTAATCGCAGTACTATGAAACACTTACTGACGAGATGCTGTCCACTAATATGAACTGGACCGGACCCAGAGCGTAACCGGAACACAACAGGTGGCGTGATCTCAAACCCACCCAAACTGACCTGCATTATAAATATGACAGGAAAAAAACAATCAACAACAGCAATGCCAACATATGAACGCAAATTATATGAAAATAATACCATACATCAATTTAAAAAACAACTGCTTGAACTTACACTGGGAAGGGTAGAAGGCTTGAGTGTGGCCAGTACTGCTTTTACTTTCTGACCTTCTACGTCCTGTCCTTCAATTTCCACAACATTCAGTTCATCTTTTGTTGTGGGATCGACACAGGCCTGCATAAACATAAATGGGATAAGAAGTTTTAGAAATGAAATATTATAAATGTTAATAAAACAAAGTTACATGAAGCACTTAACTACTAAGTTACAACTTGTAGCTGCAAACCATACCCACCATTCTGACAGACAACTGATGATCAAAATCATCATCTTCTGGGTTAAAAATGATATCCTTTCCTGCCTTCAGCTCACAACCTGTAAAATAAACCAGTTATGGATCAATCCTACAAGAAAAATGAACGTAGTATAATTCAGTATATACTGTAGTAAACCATAGAAAAATGTTGATACTACAGTAATTTTAATCCTACCATATTAAAGTATACTACAGTAACGTTATCATCAACACACATTATAGTAGTATACTATACCTTTAACATTGTGTAGTAATTACTGCAAAACACTAAAATTTATCATATAGCAAATACTAAAGTGTACTATAGTATTTGTTCCACGTGGTTTAACTGCCAAAAAATAAGCGTATATTCTTTTCTGCATGTTGGGTGGGATGAAAGGGATTTAACCACGTGGTTTTTGGTAGCCAGCATAACACGTGAAACCACGTTGCGCTGTTAAGTAGCCTATTACTTAAGCATTTAAAATGGGTAAACATTAATATGCTACTAACTTACAAATCTAAATGCTGTGTCGTTGTGCATTAACTAAAACACTAGACAACATGTGACGACGTTTGCATAAATGGTTTCTGTTTGATCAGAATAACGAGGACGAAGTGATATTAGTACGAGTAACGATAAACAATGTAATAACTTCAGTGTTAAGACATTTAAATAGGGTAACGTTAGCCTAACCACAACGTTGAGTTTTTGAACCAGCGTGGGCACGTTTGTCGGTCAAAATAAAATAAGCATATTAAAGCGGTCTTATCCTAAAAACACCACAACATACAGGACTTGGTAAATCTAATAGAAATCCATACAGGTTGATTTTTATTTCATTTTAATAGAAACGCTATTTATTCTGATCCAACACGTGTAGCACAGTGACGCCATTTTGAAGCGCCCAGGACGGTGCACGTGTTAAAAGAACGCGTGCGATTAGACACGAGTGATTTTTGCTCTAAATGTGAGCGTGGATGTGAAATATAAACTTACTTTAAACTTGTCAATTTAGGCTATAAATAATACATCTAAAAAGGTGGTCGATCAACTGCTGACTACCATTATAATACCGCTTAGTAACCGATTAGCAAGTGCTAGTTTATGCTAACTTACATACAACTTAATGCATGTGTTACATTTTCTGAGACCGGTTTCAGAGCCCATTCAATGCAGTTTAAATATGAAACGCGATGCCAAACCGTTTGTGATCTGGTGATATAACTTAACTTTGATTAATTAGAAGGCTAAGTTACCCAACTTTAAGCCACTCTCAATTTACTTCAACTGCGCATAAACCCGTTAATGTTTCATGTGCTCGCGATCTGACAAATGCATTTATGTATTACATACCGTAAAGGAAAGTCTGGGGACCCATTTGTTCTAGATCCATCTTTGATATGTTGTTTCAGCGTCTGTATGGAGGGTGAAATGTGTGTCGTGCTTTCCTTTCGGCTGGAAGAAAGGAGGACAGACACACGAGCCCACATTGTGTATATCCCGCCCATTACTGTGACGAGCATCCGGTCCAGCCAATAACAGAGCTCTATGTAAAGATTGAGGCGTGGTTGAATGTACAACTACACCTCTGATACATGATCTCTTGAAGTCTTTTATTCTAATATTATTACAAACGAACCACTTTAAAACCTTTAATGTGTACATTTTTAAAACATACATGTATGTACCAACATTTAACATAAACCCAATTTACAAATAATTCTATAATAATATTCCTAATTATAATAAATAAACCAAACTCAAATGCATGGTTATTCCACAAATGCTTTTAATCAGGTTTAACTGATTTACAGTAATTTCATATCTTATTTTTTATTTTCCTTTTATTCGCCTCGTTGGACATTTCTTCATGTGGCACCATACTTACAAATATATACATAGCTTATGTTTATAATGATTGCCATCAACATAAATCATCTGTTTTTGAAAAAAAAGTACGGAACGGTATCAGGGGACAGTCGAGAGCGATACTTCCTCTTAAATACTCCTTGTATCCGCATACTTGCACATACAGACACACAAACATAGACATTTGAATTGTTTTCTGACCTGTTTTTAACTCTATTGGCCGATATATGAACATAATAAGGACCACTTTAAATGTTCATTTTCATCATTAGTTTCCCCTATATTTGTGACATAAATTGTAAAACGTCACAAATATAGTAAAACCTGTATAAACACATTCCTTTGGGCTTAGTGCCACCTTGTATAGTATGATCTGAAGGATAAAAATTGCTAAATAGGTACTGGGACAGATAGACATAAGCAGATGAACTATAGACAGCAATGACCGACAACACAAGACACAAAGTATCCCACATAAGCCATAAATAAATCATAAAATATATATATTCACGCTTTAAAAAAATTCAACTTTGATATTTGAAGGCCAACATTATTTTCAAGCAACTCATAAGAAACATATCCACAGTTTTTTTTATCATGCAAGCTCTTTTAGTAAGAAAGCAAGCAAAGGAGGCCGTATGCCTGCTGGATGCAATTTCAGGAGACCATATGGAGAGTCCTGAGCTCTTGGGTCAAGCAAACGAAAAGCCTGAGATGTTCAGAGTGATGTTTTTTTTTGCACAGAAGGAGGGTGAAGGGTAATGATGGCCACCCAATAGTCAGACATCACACAATAGCTGTCAAGCATACAGTATGCAGTCTTCTGTTGGGAGGTCTGTCTGTATAGGGCTAGATGGATCAACGTGGAATTTTGGCTGGTAACATCCGAAAATATCACAGTTTACAGGAAATAATATTAAATATATTACAACGCCAAAAAATAGAAAGACTGCAGACTCATGCATCTGTCCATCTCACAGTGTCCCCCAGTTCAACAATATTCTCTATATGTAGTCCATTATTTTTTGTTATTTTCTTGTTGAAAAGCCCTACATCACATTTTCAAAGAGCTGCATGGATTTCATCATATTTTCATCCTGTGCAGAAATGAGAGAGAAGAGAAAATGTATGTTAGAATGAATACAGACATGCAGTTCTTCAGTTTGACCACACTGAGGCAGTATAATCTATCAATGAAACTGGATCTCATTGCACTGCAGAGGTTTACATCCAGTATGTTACCCCTGTGTACACTTTAAGGAAATTGCTTTCACTTTACATTCATGCATTTGGCAGACACATTAATAAAAAAAGTTACTTATAGTGCTTCAAGCTACACATTTTTATCAGTTTGTGTGTTCTCAAACCAACGACCTTTGCATTGTTAAAGGATTAGTCCATTTTCTTTAAAAAAATCCAGATAATTTACTCACCACCATGTCATCCAAAATGTTGATGCCTTTCTTTGTTCAGTCGAGAAGAAATTATGTTTTTTGAAGAGGACATTCCAGGATTTTTCTCATTTTAATGGACTTAAATGGACCCCAACATCTAACAGTTTTAATGCAGTTTATAATTGCAGTTTCAAAAGACTCTCAATTATCTCAAACGAGGCATAAGGGTCTTATCTAGCGAAACGATTGTCATTTTTGGCAAGAAAAATAAAAGCATGCACTTTTAAACCACAACTTCTCGTCTTCCTCCGGTCCTGTGATGCGCCAGCGCGACCTCACGAAATATTCTATAGATGGTTTCATCGGACGCACGTGATACACGTCTGGATCCGAACCTTACTTCCGGTTTCGTTTTTTTAATGGTCTGACTGGTTGCTAAACTGATCTCTTGAACAAATGCCTCGTCGAAAATAACAAATGTTTTGGTTTCCTAGGTAATCTATGTGTTGTTTTGTTTGCTTGTTATATAAATAAACTATGTTTAAAGAATTTGTTGTTATTTATTATTAGCGGAGTTTACCGGAAGTTACGTGCGGACTGCGACAGCGGCTTGTTTATGTTGTTACCGCTGAAACGGTCTATATAATAGAAGTTGTGGGATAAAGTGCATATTTTTTATTTTTCTTGCCAAAAATGACAATTGTTTTGCCAGATAAGACCCTTATGCCTCATTTGGGATTATTTAGAGTCCTTTAAAACTGCAATTTTAAACTGCATTAAAACTGTTAAGTGTTGGGGTCCATTAAAATCCATTAAAATGAGAAAAATCCTGGAATGTTTTCTTCAAAAAACATCATTTCTTCACGACTGAACAAAGAAAGACATCAACATTTTGGATGACATGGTGGGGAGTAAATTATCTGGATTTATTTTTTAAGAAAATGTACTAATCCTTTAATGCGCTGCTCTATCGGTATATCATTCTTAATAGCAATTTTATACTATACAATAAATGGTTTTGATAGATATTATAATATTTTGAATTAAAGCACAATGTAAATAAGTTAAGCGACCCACACAAGAGCTTGTAAATCATTTCTAATTATGTAAACTATCTGAATTTACCTCCTGGCAGGCAATGACAAATTCCTCCAACGTTACAACCCCATCTTTATTTCTGTCCATTTTCTGTAGGAGAGTAAAAATGAATTTAGTTTCTGCTGACATTTAACACATTCTGACCTAATCCAAACTTAGTACTGACCTCAAAGAAAGTATCCACATGCTGCTTCGGTACGTCCCCTTTTACAGCAGGGTAAGTGTACTTGCCCATCATATCATAAATGGCCCTCACTATCTCTGTCATTTCCTATGAGGAACAGAATGACATTAGTTGGTAACTGAAATAAATGTTAGCTTTATAGAAGTGCCACACACACACACACGCACGCACGCACGCACGCACACACACACACCTCTTTGCTGATAAATCCATCTCTGTTGATGTCATAAAGATGAAATGTCCATTCAAGTTTCTCTCTGACTGTCCCACGCAGTAGTGTTGACAGTCCCATCACAAAGTCCTAAGAGAGATAGAGAGACATGCAGAAAAAATAAGCAATTGTTTAATGATGTAAGAAACATACAAAGTATATATTATTATGCACAAGCGTTGTTTTGTACCTCAAACTTGATAGATCCATCACTCTTGGTGTCAAATGCATTGAAGAGATAATGTGCATATGTACTGGCATCTGGAAAATAACAACAATATGAGGACCTTCACTCTAAAAACAAACGGTGCTATATAGCACCAAAAGTGGTTCTTTGCTCGTAATCATAGAAGAACCGTTTTTAGTGCCATATAGCACCGGTGAAGCACCGGTGAAGCACCTGTGTAGAACCATATAGTGCTATGTAGAACCAAATGTGGTGCTATAGTGGTGCTATATGGCCCCTATATGGTTCAACACAGGTGCTTCACCGGTTCTTCACCGGTGCTATATGGCACTAAAAACGGTTCTTCTATGGTTACGATTCAAATCAACAGTTTTGGTGCTATATAGCACCGTTTGTTTTTTTAGAGTGTTTATATCTCTGGTATGGACATATTATGGGGTCTGTTTACATAGTAACATACCTCCATGAGGAAAAAACTGTGCGTAGATGTGTTTAAAGGTGTCTTCATTCACTACTCCACTTGGACACTCCTGGGGATATAAAGGAAGTTTATATTATTGGCCATATTGGCAAAAGTACAGCTCTCACAGACTGTATGCCCCCTGGTGGTCAGTAACATAACTGCAGGGGTCCAAGGTGTCCGTATTATTTTACAATTATAAAAATATTGATAAGATATTGTTTAATTTACAAATGTATAAAATATTTAAAAAGCATAAAGAAAATGTGTATTATATTTTAATAATTTTAAATTTAAATGTAACAAAAAATAAATAAGATGTTGTTGAGTAGCTGGATAGGCAACATTTGAAAAATTTTATGCACAAAAAAATCATATCAATAAGCTTACTCTGTTTTACAAGCCATTCTTTGATTCATTATTTTAGCATGGCTGGAAATATGATGAAGGGGTAATACTAAAAAATGGAGCTGCTGTGTGGGTGTGTTGCATGATGGGTGTCTAATACAGCATGTGAATGCTTGTGTTGTGAAATATGACTATGTTGAGTGTTGCTGCAGGCCAGCGTGTAATGATTAGTGACATGTTGGATAATGCAGAAGGAAACAATTCGAGTTTACAGAGTTTTAAAGATAGATGACACACGGCAAATAGAACCAGAGGGACTGGATATGCAGATGAGATATGATGATTCATAAAGGAAGTCATTACAACACTATCAGCTTATGAAACGATTTCAAAATGTGTCATAAGAAATTCGAGGAAAGTAAATGTCTGCAATGAAGCTTGAATTAAGGCAGCGTACGTTTTTGAAACCTCTGTAAAGGACTTGTAGCTCTTGCTTGGTGAAGTTAGTCTGTGCCTCGAGTTGCTCCAGACCTTCCGGCCTATGACAGACCATCGTCATCTCCAATTCATCATCTACCGTATCTACAGAAAGATGGAGAGAGGCGTGTCAATTTTGTGTTGATAGACTGTTGCTGTTTCTTCCCAAGGGAAATAAAATTGAAACAAATGAGACAGCTGTTGACATGTGGATGCCGTAACTCATATGGGTCTTACAAGAATTTAAATGTTTGCAGACAGACGCTAAAACTTTAAAAGATTCAAGATACTTTAACAAAACAAGTGAAATGTAATTTAAAAAACTAATCGTAAAATTGCGGTAATTTATTGTACGCTGTAAAAAGTAAAAGCTGCTCTACTTGCTAACACTAAAAATATTGAAACATTTTCAACTTAAAGTGAGAAAATTTAAGTTTACAAATGTATTACCAAATTGAAGTAATTTTATTAATTGATCCAACTTTTACTTTTTAAAGTGTAGTCACATCAACTCTTTCCCCACCAGCGTCTAAAAAAAACTTGCCCGCCAGCATTTTTTATGATTTTAAGTTTAATGCCTTCCAGAATTTTCTCCAATAAATATATAAACATACAATATATCAAATGAAAGAACAGACCCTCTGCTTTTAAACAAACAAACAAAAAAAAATCCTATCATCCTATCTTCATTTGTTCTCTTTTTATTACCTCTCAAATATGGGTAGGTTCCTTCAAAAATACAAAATTTTGAGCAAAAAAGCTGAAATAATGTCATTTTTGCAAAGGACTTTTGTTAGTGATCAGATTTAGAACGATAATTAAAAAATACACAGAGTTTTTACTGTTTTTGAATAAGTGGATGCTTAAGTGTTTAATTGGTTGGGTAGAGCTCCACCTAGTGGACAACAGCGGAAATATAGATCTCAGTAAAAACAGGGAAGCATCATTGGCAGAAAAGCATTTGTTCTAAATTGACAAGACAACATGTCGGGGAAAGAGTTAATACAGAAATGTATGGATTTAAAATAATGTTTTTTAAAGGGACACTCCAGTTTTTTCTATTTAATACTTGACTCTTCTGAAGATACATTGTTTTTGATTGTGTATCGTGCAATGATATTACGCAGTGCCCGAAAATAGTCCCCAGCTATTGATAGTTGCTATGTTATGGCAGCAAAGTCCTTGATTATTACGCCAGAATAAGAGTATTCCTAGCCATATCTGCCTAGAAAATCACAACTTTTAATTTTCTGTCGGTCTTAGTACACGAAGTTTTAAATAGGAAAAATATTGAAACTCTTTGGTCATTTTTGAGCGCGATGCTAATGGTCTAATCAGATTCTATGGATTGTGCTAAGCTATGCTAAAAGTGGTACCGCCAGACCCTGAGATCAGCTGAATGGATTCCAAAACTCTAGGCGAGCTGGAAAATGTATTTTAAAAAAGTGGAGTGTCCCTTTAAGTCTATATATTCTCAGTTTGGCAAAATCGTACAAAAACTACCACCATTTAAAAAGATCCTAATATTTGGGTACAAACATGTATACATTTAGTACCAGCATACACAAATATGTGCTCTTCATGTACTATTTTAATGAGGGTGCCGCCCCAGTGACAACTTTGTACCTTTTTCTGAGAATGTAAAGTACAATCACATGGTACATTTTAGTACTTTGGGGCTGTTTTGGTTGCAAGAAAGCAAAACTTGGTAACAATAACAATAATGGGGGGCAACATAGGACTTTAATGATATGATCAGAAACAGACAGTTCCTGCTTCCCATTTACAAATCAGAAACTCTGCTTAAGGCCACAGAAACCTACAGCATACACCTTCAAAGACTTTCTGGTTGGGGTAGAAAGGAAACAAAGATGATTCATGTATCTTAAGACACATGCACACACACACACACGCACACACTTACGTTGGTATGTGGTTTATGGGGACAATTCCATAGAGGCAATACCTTTTATACTTTTAATCTATGAAAAAGTACCACTTAGTATGTTTTTTAAGATGTTCAGTTTACAGGGACACTTCCTGTCCAGAGCTTGCTGCTGTGTCAGCTCTTTAAATGATTGGTGTGTGAAGAGGCAGATGGAATGATGGGCCATGGGTAGATTAGGAGAGTAACCTTACAAACCTTATAAATCCACTATTTTTTTTTTATTTGCAAACACCTGCTATCCTTAAACACACATGTGGTGATGGCATAACAGTTAAATGTGAAGTGCTATTGTGAATGGTCCTTTTATTAATGTGAATGTGTCCATTTTTTTAAATGGTTTAAATTTCATTTTTTCTATTCAGAAACCGAACAAGTTGTCTCAAGGTACTGATTATAAATTATACTTTCAACGAGGATCTATTACCTCAATTTATACTCAACATACGGACACATCAGCCTGGTGATTTATAGCACAATCAATAGCACACCTCTCAGTCACTAATGAGTCTGATTCATTCTTTATTTTCCATGTATGGCTCTCTCCACCTTCTCTTCTATAAATAAATAAATGCATGCTTCTCGAAAATAAATGAACTAATTTCATGGCGTTTATCTTTTTTCCCTTCTAAAAAGACCTGCTTAGGACTGGTTTGGGGTTATAGCTGGTTCATCAGTAAAATGAGCTGGTTAAATCTATCAACCGGCATGACCTTTTCTAGTAAAGCTATTTGACCAAGGACATCCGTGCTGGTTAAGCGAGATGGATAGCCGAGTGGGAAAACTAGTTTTTAAATGCAACATATGTTACAGCAGGTTTTTATTGTATCTCCTCTCAGTATGCCAAGTCAGTGGGAGATATTTCACTCGAGTTTGTCTGCACAGATAATGATGGTTGTGATTAGCTGAAATCATCACAAGATATGCTAATGCTCGTCTTCCCTCTGGCTATGTAATTTACATTTATGCATTTGGCACACGCTTTTATCCGATTACTCACATAGAGTCCTATTGTTTGTGTTATGGGTCATTGTCTGTGATGCAAACATTTTGCATTTCTTAGTGGTGACCATGGTTTATGGCAGGTCTTTCATCATTTTCGAATGTAATCTACTGCAAACAGCCCCATTCCATACGTCTTTGTTCACTTAGCAAACTATTCACACATCTTTGTCATATGTCTTTATTTATAACTTTTATCATTATTTATGTCTTTTTATGTGTGACCATTAGTAGCATTTAAGTATCATTTGTTACAATAATAACATACTTGAAAAATGTTTTGGGTTACGTATACGAAGAATGTGTTCTTATTTCATGTGTATTTTACCCATTAAATGAGACATGAATGTTTTTGTGCTATGTGCACAACATAACCATCCTGCTGTTTTAGCACCATGTGAATGGCTCATTATGGAGTTTCAATTATAGCTTGTTGTCGCATTCAGTGATGCAACTTTTGAGACTACCCGCGCAGCTTTTTTTCAAAAAGCACCTAGTAACAAAATTAGCTATTTTTGTCTTTAGCAAATTTTTGTGACTTCTGAAAAAAGACTTGCATCATAAGTAAAGGTGTTTTAAATTAGGCCTATACAAAACGTGCTTCTCTGTAACACACTTGTACACCCTGTCTGCCTGCAGCAAAATTACATTGGCTGTGTTCGAAAAAGCCCCCTATACCATTA
The DNA here is from genome assembly GCF_030506205.2 of Paramisgurnus dabryanus. Lineage (NCBI taxonomy): Eukaryota > Metazoa > Chordata > Actinopteri > Cypriniformes > Cobitidae > Paramisgurnus > Paramisgurnus dabryanus. The sequence continues at coordinate 16,375,887 of NC_133346.1, forward strand.
TTCTCCCTACGTTTGTTTGCTAAATAGTCTTCTTGAATGGGTGAATAAATACGAGTGAGTGAATTCAGACACTAAGCGGCGGAAGTGCTGCCATCTTGTGTCGAGACGCGGGAGTTCATTTGGCATGCATTTCACATTAAAGAGGTAGCTGTCATGATTCACGATGCGTAGAACCCAATTGGAGACGGTTCAAACACAAAACTTTATTGACCGTAACAAAAAGGCCCGCGAGGGGACAGAACAATTGACAAAACTTATGGAGGCAGGAAACATGGAGTCACAGGGACAAAACGAACCAGGAAAGCAAACACAAGGGCACTAAATAGGGGTGTAAATGGTGAGGATGCAGGTGACATGAATTAAACAATAATAAGATCATTAACAAGGAGACGGGGTCAAAAGACGAGACAGGGAAGCGCACAGCCCAAAACAAAGGCCATGTGCTACCACACAAAACACATGGGGCTGTCATGATCCTGCCACAAAGAGCAAAAACTATGATAAGAAGGCAGGACCATGACAGTAGGGGCTAGCCGTTAAGGGTACATCGGTTATACACAACCATTACTGCTGAACATTATGGGATTGAATAACTGCACTTAATAATGCAATTTCAACGGGCTCTCCCCTTAAGGGGAATCGCACACCGACTGCGCAGCTCAGCGCCGCGCATCGCCGCGTTGCGTCGCGCCTAGGAGAACTCGGAGGTATTGTAAACCGGAAGTGCACATTAAATAGCGCAAGCTTCGTCAGATAGCGTCTACTTCAAAATGTAAAATATACGTTAGCAGCCAATGTTAATCATTAATGATGTGGGACAAATATGATGTTATTTAATGTAAAACTATGTGAGTAGCGCTGTGTGGCGCGACAGGGATTTGAGCAACTTCCTGAGTCACAGCTGGGCGGCGCGGACAGGCGCCACCTGGCGGCGCCGGTGTGCGTATACTTATAGAAAACAATGTGTTCAGTTGATTTAGAACGGCGCGGCGCAGCCCTGAGCGGCGCGGCCCGTGTGCGATCCCCTTTAAAGGCGTTCTAAGCGAATCTGTGTGTTGATTTTTGAAATGTGTTTTCAAACAAACTGAGCATAGTTAACTCCTCCCCCTCCCTTCCGTGCTTTCATGAACGTGCCCAAACCCAACCCCCAAATCCTTCTTGGCGTTTATTGGCTTGAACACTTTGTTTTGTTTCGTGGTGCAGGTTTGGCCACTGTGTTTATATTGAAGTTTGTAGAGCCTGGGCTGTCTACAGAGATCGCGTTTTTTTACAGTTAGATCAGCGGACAGGCAGCAAGCAGATAGTGAGGAGATGTTTGCTGTATGTAACAAAAAATTTTTATGGTCTAAAACGCGTGAATTCGCTTAGAGCGTCTTTAAATAGTCAACTATTCAAACGTGTAATGTGTATTTTTAGCGTCATCTAGTGGTGAGCTTGTGAATAGCATTTAACATCAATTTCGAAATGCAATGAGAAGCTACAGTAGCTGCAATGGGACAAACGTGTCATTGTCTTAAGTTGGGTACACACCAAAAGATTTTTTAAATCTGCCGCTATGTGGTCATGACAGCACACTGCGCAGATTAACTTCACAAACAACGCAAGACTTAGCATAGAACACAGGAAATCTTGCGAAGATCTCGCGATGTTTCTCGCGTCCAAACGTGACTTCACATTAAACAAACATGGCAAACAACGGGCATAAAGAAATGGCATTAATACACTGGACTGCTTATCACATCTCTGATGTCCATCTCACTGTGGACTGTGCCTGCTGTGCCATGTAGGTGGTTATGGTTTTTTCTTTCATCTGCTCGCTGTCTGATTGTGTATCATTTAGTTTCACGTGACAATCTACAGCGTGTGTGCGTTTGTCCTCTGGGCTTCCCCCCCACAACAGGATTTCTGCTTGTAATATTCAACATGGTGAATATTTAAAATTTGCAATGGGAGCGGCCCCGACATGCTTCTGAGCAAATTCAGACGCTCTTAATGCACCATGCACAACAAGAAAATCTGTTAAGACAATCAGTGCAACCACGAAGACGATCGTGACTCTACCTTGAATTGTCGTAAGGGAAATAGCGGCCCAAATTCAGCCTGAATATCTTGTGGTGTGTACCCAGCTTAATGCCCAATCCCATTTCTCTGTTTTACACTTACCCCTTAGTTTCCCCAGATTCCCCAAATTCACAAGAATGTGCAAAACTAAGGGGTAGGGGTAAGGGGTAAAACAGAGAAATAGGATTGGGCCTAAGACAGTCTGTAGAACAGTTTGTCCTTTAGGGCTACTGTAGAAACATGATGGCAACTTCCATGTAAGAGGAGCCACGGTGTATGTACAGGTATGTAGATAAAAAGGATATGTATGTAGAATAAAAACAATACAATTCATTATGTAAAGTCTTTATACACCACTGATAATATAGTTATGTATATTATATTACATTTCTTTCAAGAGATCCTTCTAAAAGTTACACAATGCATCTTTATGGGTACAGGAAGCTATTTCGGACACAGCCATGGTGAGTGATGACAGCAGAAGTGATAGCTTAGCCTAATTACCAGGCAGAGCTCTAGCATTCACATCTTGTCATCCCTATGTGATGTATCTATTACAGCCTTTATCACAGTTAGCCTATTACAGGGGTTCTCAAAGTTTACATTCAAAGGTCCAAATCTGAATTCCCATAATTTTCATAGGTCCGGAAAAACTTTATGTAAATCATTTGTTTATATAACAAATCAACACAAATAGTTTGGGAAAAACATAAGTGTATTTTGCATTTAAAGTAAAAAAAAAAAATTAAATAAACACAAGAAATATGCCAAAAGTAACCAGGTGCAAAATACAGAGCAACCTAATTAGAGAAATGGCACAGTTTGTTCTCCATCATATGCATAAACCATGGCAAAAAAAGTGTGGTTGGTAGGCAGAGACACTGACCAAAATTAGGGGGTGCACCTATAAATTGCCTGATGATTCTTGCTATGCTTCTCAATGAATTACGGTGAAATGACGCTACATCCAAAAGCCAGGGGGCGCTCTCGGGCAGAAACTTAATATGTGCTGCAGACGAAGAACCAGACACACGGAGCTCCAGGAAATGTCTTAAGGATATATTTATATTGCTGTTCTTCAAACCTTTTCAGGTATTTTCATGATAATAAAGCATATGTATAAGATTATGTTTGAGGAGTTTTGCTTTTTTAAATGCATGTTTTAAACGACTCAAACCAACAGTGATTGGTAAGGACTGATCAAAAGCCGTAGTACATGAAGTAGCTGTGCATAATATCTGGGTGTGATGGCTACAGCGTCACACAGGAAATTTTTAAATAACTCGTTTTATTTTCTGACCAGGAATACTCTTAAATCTAAAAAGAAAAAAAAAACTAAACGAATGGTTTACAAGTTTAATATGCATTTGTAAAATAGCAAATGCACACATTTAATCAATTACATGGAAATTAATGCACTTGTAATATGAAGTGGACGCGGGTCCGGATCAAGTTGCCGTCGGGTCCGGATCCGGACCGGAGTCCGGACTTTGAGAACCCCTGGCCTATTACATCCTTTATCACAATAAAGAAAATGAAAAAAGCAGAAAATCATCAACTAACTAAAATATTTTTAAAATTTAAGGTTAGAACTGTTAACATTACCTGTGAACTAACATGAACTAATGTGAACAAATAATACATATTTTACATGTATGTATGCATGCATGCATGCAAAACATAACTATAAAAAAAACATATTTCACTGGGATGGCCAGTCAGTTTAGAGTTTTTTAGGAACCTCATTGTCTATTCTACAGATGGATATGCTACAGTTTTGTGTCGTTACTTAATGATGTCATAACGCAATGATGTCACAATGCCACTTAGCAAATTTAGCAACAAAAGAACCTGTCTTTAGCACCTTTCCCTGAGAATAACACTTGTTCATTCAATCTTGTCCAGTGTCAAAGAGGTTTGCAATGTATTCAAGCTATACATTTTTATCATTATTTGTGTTCTCATGATCTTTGCGCTGCTAATCATGCTTTACCAAGTGAGCTATGAGTAATCTGTGTTATATAAACTAAACCGCATATAATTATGTATAATTATAAAATGCATAAATATTGATTACAATTAACAAAATAGTTTCATAGTGTATGTTAATTGTACAATCTTAATTATTAAAATATGATAAAATCATTTTTGATACTTTACAGTGTCCCCTTTATTTCCCTAATATTTTAAACAAATCCATCTATACACAATGACAGTGATAGCGCTGTGAACTTAAATCTACTTTACAAGCTAAACTGATAATGGAGAATATAAATATACAGATGAATCTAAAGTGAATTACAACAACACTCAGATGCATCATGAGACCAAACGGCATGCAGTAGGTATTGTGATAAAGGATGTAACAGGCTAACTGTGATAAAGGCTGTAATAGATACATCACATAGGGATGACAAGATGTGAATCTCCTGCCTGGTCAATAAAACAAGAGGAAATCTCTTAACTTACTTCATCACTCTTAATTATCACCTCTCTTCTTTATATCATGTGTGATAGATGTGATAGTGAGAATGGAAATCCTGACAAATGGCGGGAAGAGATAAGGCAAAACAAACAATGTGAAAGGACAAGTGTCTGAATATGCATACATCTTTATAATAAGCAAATTCAACTTTATTTGTATAATTTAAAGCAACTTCTCACTAGTCAAGAAAATTGAAATGAATTGTATATTCAAGTTGACCCTAAAAATTTTACTCTGGGAATTGAACCCATGACATTATGGTTGTTGTTGGTACATACAGGTCAAAAGATAATACAATTAATCAAATCAAATACAATACACACAGTATGCACATGAATAGGGTCATAGGAAACGTATTACACAAAGGGTTGAAGATGGGCATGTTTGGAGAGAACAGAGAGACCAAAAATACGTTGAATAGAAAATGGACAAGATGCACCGAAGACCAAAAATGAGCTCATGTGGAGGGGAAAGCAAAGCCCAGAACGAGACTGCTTAAAAACAGTGACTAAGTCCATAAAAAGAGCAGCAGCAGGAATACACTAAAATAAACCTTACAGACACAGCCTGCACTTTCAAGTAGCTATTAGTGCCATTAGAGTGATTCTTTAAAACAGAGATTAGACAAAAAGAAAGTTAGCTTTTATAAAAAGTTAAAAAGAACATCCAGTTTTTAAATATCTATTTATCCAAATTGTCTAAGTACGTCTGCATTTATGCATTTTGCAAACGCGTTAATCCAAAACAATTTACAGGATTTCTGTTTATACAAGTCAAGACCATGTCAAAGATTGAAATTAATGCGATATCAAACTTTGGTGCTCCTCATCTCATAATAAGATTATAAGACTTTAGCCTGGATTTCACAGACAGGGTCACATATTATAAGTAAGCGATTAATATATCAAATAAAGTGTAACATGCAGTCTTTCTAGAACCAGCACAACACATAAGAAGTCAATGACATCAGATGCCAACCTATGATGTCACAGACACATTAACTGTAATTTACCACCCACTCATGCAGCACACTACAGGGAGTTGCTCTATAGATCACAGTGATCCTGACAGATCTATAGGTTAAGATGTCAGAATAGCAAGGAAATAGTTTAATAGGAGGGACTGAATATTCATGAGCAGCTGGTGTATAGGCAGTGCTAATCACTTGTTACTGCAGCTCTGTGATTAAGACCGAGCCACAGTTACTGCCCCCATGAGCCACAGCTGAGGGCCAAATGAAACCCAGACCAGCCAAAGGTCTTGGATCACTGATCTTTGAATGGAGAGACTTTAGTTTAAAGCTTAATGTCCCACAGCATTTGGCATGTGCTAAACTGTTTGGCTGGAGCTAGGGGAATAAAAGAGTGTCCAACAGACGGGAGCATAGTATTACGTCACTAAATTTAAATCTGAAAATAATGATTAATTCTGTTTAAGCTTTAATTTAAACAAAAACATTTGTTTAAATGTAGCTCAAATAAATTGATTGCAATCACTTATCTAAAAAAATTTAGTAAAACTGAATGAATAATTTTTTTCTGGATCATAATAATTTTTTCTGGACCCTTCATAACTTAGTTATGCAACTATACAAAGGAATCTCTAAAAAGCGCTAGGTTGCTTTTAACCCAGGGCCAGGTCACTATTTGACAGAACACACTGTAGTGTTGCCACATTTGTCAAAAATTAGATAAGGATATTAACCAAATCCTCTTGGCATGTATTAAATATTTATCAAATACTTTCACTTCAAAACTGCTTAATCCCAGTCTCGGGCCATTCAGAAATACAGCTTTGTTGGCGATTTTTCAGCAAAATCCTTTAAGTGCATGAAAGATAAATGATGGCGCGTGTAACGACTGAAAATCAAATTCAAATTTGTGTCCCTTGTGAGTTCTTGCATACAACCCAAACGTGGCAGTGACATGGATCACAGAGCCCCCTAATGTGTGGTTCTAATTTTTTCTTTTTACATTTAGACTTTCATCATTTGCAATGTTTCTTGTTGATCTTTAGCAATTTTGCAAATATTTACTGTGTTTTGTCCTGAAGAACTACATTTTCTTAGGGGGTGTGCACACCAAAGCTTTTACGCCGTGGCCGGCGTATGTTTTCAATTGTTTTCAATGGAAGCTCTGCAGATAGCATTTCTTTACACGCTGGAAGGTGCTCAGCACCAGTGGTGTAGTCTACGTGATACGCAGGTATACGCCGTATACCCACTAGAAATGGTCAAGGATTTCCGTATACCCACTAAAAATAGCGCGAGGATGCGTAACAGCATGGTTTTGTGACTTTTAAACTTTTAGTCATAATATAGATGTGAAGCACTGATCATTAGCATGCTACACTTGCCACTTTAGCGGGTTGAAATACATATTAGGCTATATACTTCCTGCCGAACTGCGCGATCCGATCGGCGTATTAATTTCTATGAAATCAAATTACTATAGTGACGCGAAAGTGACTGGGGAGCAGACTGGTGTGACGCCACAGGGAAGTGACAGCAAAGCACCGCGAGAGCGACTCCAGTTATCACATGGAGAAATCTGCTTTGAATCACTCTCGCGGTACTTTGACATCACCAAGAGGTCTGCTTAGCGCCAAATGAAGTCGAACCTGCAGTGTAGCTGCTCACGCGACACTGAGAAGTGAACGAGTGAAGCAGTGCTGCAACATAAAATCCATAGAGCTTACAACGCACATGTGAGTACAACATTTAAATCATCAGTCCAGTTTATTACTTTATCTGGAGGTAAGGCTCCAAATGCAATAAAATAAGCCCGTGATAATATCCTGATGGTTTTTAGCTGCCTTCAGTTCCTCTGCATGTTTGCTTGTGCTTCACAGTGTTAAACTTTCCTTCTCTGTGTTCATTTATATATCTGCGTTCAAGATCATCTTGACAAGATGTATGATCTTAAACTTCTGTGAGGAAATTCATGTCTGCGTTGATGTTCAGTTTAGACTTGCAAATTTTAGGCTACATGATGGTCTTGTAATAATAATTAAGTATAAGCCTATTTTCATTTTTAGACAATGCTTATATTATATGCAAAAAAATAAGCTTTAATATCAATGACTATGCAAATGATAGTTAATTCATGGTCATCTTAAATGTGTATTAATTAAAAACATATAGTTGTCAGATAATATCTATTGAAAGAGTGAATATTTTTTTCTCCTTCAATGCATGTGTTTGCCACGGATTGAAGATTGTAAACAGTATATTTAATTTTAATTAACAGTTAAGTAACTTTTGTTCCTGAGTTAGATGTTGATTAACACTAAACCAGTCTAAAAATCAGTCCAGTTTCCGAAGCTGTAAACCCATTGGCTCTAAAGTCTTTTTTTTCTTATAATAAACTGACATGTTGATAACACATTCAGTTTATGTGTTTATGAGTACACTTTCAGAATGCTCTAAGTTACATGAAGATCCATACTGTATGCATCTGTGAGTGTTGTGGTGCTTATGAGGTGTCGCGCTAGGATGAGTGAGCATAAGGGTGAGAGGGAAAAATCACAGTATACTCACTACAAAAATCTAGACTACACCACTGCTCAGCACTGAACGGCGAAAGTTGAAAAATATTTTAGGGTGAAAAGTAAAATAATTTTGGGTGTAAAGCTCAACTCGTCAATGTCAGCTTTCACACGGCCGTCCAATCACAGTGGAGGAGGGGGGACAAATATCACAACAACCAAAGCAGAAGTATCACAGAAACCAAAGGGCTCAGCTGAAAAAACAGCTGGCATTCGGAGTTCTCCAGTTGTTTTCAGCCGCGTTTAAAAGCTTTGGTGTGCACACTCCCTTAGAAGTGAAGGGGGGTGAAAAAAGGAAGAAAAAAGGGGCGCACTTAGAGGTTTTTGCAGCGAAAGACAGTCAAATTTGTTAAATACCAATGAAATGACTAAAGTGAGATTTGTGAAAATATGGCATTTCAATAACTGAATAATAACATTCTAATTGCCATCAAAGTAAAATGACTGAACCTAAACACAAGAGCCAGATGAAAGAAAGTGTCCGATCAACCAGAATGTGTATTTAACGGCTTAAAACGGGAAGCGGACCGCATTGCCTTTATTTAACTGACTTCAGAAAAGAGAAGTGCGTGCGATTTTTATGTTGCTAGGCAACCACCGAATCAGTCAAGTATTAAAACATGAGCACTCTTGAAACTTTGGTTTGCTGTTAAGTGTCACATTAGCAGAAACTTTAAAGAGAGTTCGCTTGCTCTGACCTTGATCGAGGGTGAGATGTGCACAAACACACAAAAGACAGTGAGTGAGTGCAGTCTCTGGATGTTGCAAGCAACTTCTGTCACCTCTCCCCTCATTCAATTGGACAATGAAAAAAAAATTGAATGAAGCCAGGTGCTTTTTTGTTTAGAGTTGACTTTTTTCAACTTTTTTGCAGCACTCCGGCAAAAAAGGCTTGGGGGCCGGCAAAAACATGAGGCATGTAACTTTATTTTTATTATTAAATTATAATTATAAATAAAATATTATAAATATTAATAAAATAATTATTAATAATAAAGTTTTATGCCACAAAGACCATCATTAAGGTCATTATCAATAAGGTGTCCTATAGTTACCCGGCCCTGGGTTAAAAACAACCCAGTATTTTTTAGAGTGTAATTTGAAATTCGTATACATAATATAAATAATAATAACATTCAAATATAAATAAAAAAAGGTCCTGTATTAAACAGATTCCTAAAGAGCACCTATTTCATTGCTAAAAACAATGTTATTTTGTGTAATTGATATAGTGCAATGTGTTTGCGTAGCTTATGGTTAAAAACATATAATTTTCTACATTTTTGTAGCTCCAGATATCCCTGCCATCCTGAAATGCACTGATTTTGTACAAAACTCATCCATTTGAAAGCTCTGTGTCCCTCATTGGCCAGCTAATCTGAATGTTGTGATTGGCCTGAATACTTCTGACGTCAGATGTGATGCTCCTTACCATGTTTGAAAGATTTGGTTGCTAACAGGAGTTAACTTACAGGCTGTGAGTCCGAAGCGGGAGGAACTATAATAATGTTGGTCTTGTCTACATCACCAATCCCAGGAAGTAAACTGTTGCCCACAATCCGTGTGTTGTTGTAGTAAAAAAAAGAGATTTACGTCGGAAATGATAACTCGCGTCATTGTTTACTTTAGGGATTGTACCGTTTGCATATCATTAACATGTACTTATACACACTTACACACCAAAATAAATGTAAAATCGTGAATCGGACCATTGATGCTCTTTAAGATTTGTTCTTAATTTATCTTCTGTACAATACCTCAACAAATGTATCTATTGCTTACAAGAATGGATGGATGGATGCAAGGTTAAATGAACAGATGGATAAATTATTAACGCCTCTCTGGGTAATCTGCATTGCAATAGACTAATTTAACCATGTTACTTGGGTTTAAGCTTGTGGTTAAATCTGTGATCTCGTTATACGAAGAACGACATATGCGCTGCTGTATAATATTTATGCCCTGGCTGCCATTCCCGTGATAACATCCCATCATCTGTTCTATCAACCCTGACAAAGCTGTCTCCATGACAACTACACTACAGCGCATGTGAACAGGAAGAGGGCTGATATGTGAGCAGAGTGTTAAAACACCCGCTCATGAACCAAGATGCCACACAAACAGAAAGATGTCGATGTTTATCTCTGAGAAGAAGTGAGGTTAAAACATCATTTGTAAACAGTGGAGAGTGATGTGGATTTCTGCATCTCTACCTTGCTTCTGTGTCATTTTCTCAGTTTATTAGTATGCACTGTTTGTCCTTGAAATCTTTTCTTTGAGTGTTTGTAAAGCCTTTTCAATGTTGTGGTTCTCTTTAGTTTAGTTAGCCATTGATTTAGTGCTATTATTGATAGCAGTTCTTCAAAACTCTTTGCATTCCCCCCTCTTTCTCTATCTCTATTTGTAGTTACAGCAATGGATCACAATGAGTCAATCCTAATTTCTCACCTGTCTAATCTAGATTACACCATCTCTCATGCTGTGTGAACGTACCTCTGGATGGTTGTCTTTGCCTTGTCTGCATAGTCAATGTGCCCACTACTGCTCCCATGTTGTCACCGCAAAGACAAGCGTGTTTAAACTAATACGTCTGCCAGTCTGTCTCTTGCTGTTTGTCTTTCGTCAAGATGCTTGTTGAAGAGCCGCCTCTTGTTTCTTTCTGCACTCTTCTCTTACTTGTGAATAGATGAAGAGGAGCTGGAATAATCTTGCTAAAAGCATATGGTTCATTCCCTGATGCCCCTCCCACAAATTTTTCCCTCTCTCTCTCTCTCTCTTTCTCCCCTTCGAGTTTCCCCGTCTCTCTGCCTTTCTGTTCCTTTGCTCTCGCTGTTTGGGTTTCTGCTGGGTCCCGTTTGTTATTCAGTGTCAGGAACTGTTGCTGTGCAGACGTACTCAGTGTGAATGTGAGAAGGATGAAGAGTGAAAATGAAATGCTTCTCTCGTATTATTGATGCTCAATTTTTTTTACACAGCCACAATGTAGCAAGATGGATGACTTTTGTTTTACTACTCTCACACACACGCATGCACGCACAGGTGAGGATATGTGGTTTACCCTCACTGAATTTTTTTATGAAATAGAAAGCGTTATATCCACATATAGTCCTCATAACCACATCATAAAACCACATCAACTCCCACACACTGTGTTTGTCTGCGGCACAGACTTTCTACTAACTTCTGCTTTTAAGCTTATAAATATCATCTACCTTTAAACGTAACCCTTCACAAAAACCTTTTTTAGCAACTTTATACATTTCCCCTTTAAACTGTATGCTCTCTAACAGTAGTGGGGTTAGATTTTAGTATCCATGTGGGAATCAATACTAAATTTTATGTAGGAATTGTTTTTCCAATTGAAGGCGTCTTTAAATGTCCCTGAAGGGTTTATCAGATTAATTCATTTCTAAAGTATTGCCACACACACACATACATCAAAAGTGGTGGAACGTATATAAGTAGTTTCATCATCCACTGTTTATTTCCACTTATGAGCTGTTATGTGTGTGTGCGTTAGGTGACTCAATGATAAGAGGGTTTTATGCATCAAGTATTTTATATAAGCGGCTAGAAGGTAAAGTGTAAAGTTTTATGCGGTTTTGGCAAGTTTTTGATGACAAAGTCTTGTCGTTTCTGGGTAAACTACGTAAACGTGAATCAATCCCTGCATGGGAGTCAGCTGACATTGGCTTGACTTAGCACCCTCTTCTATGCGTTATAATATTAATACGCTTGCTACACTGAAAAAAATGATTCATTGAATTTAATAAATTTTTTTAAGGTAAATGCTTGCAATCAATACATTTAAACAAAAGTTTTATATTTTATTTTACATTACTAATCTTTTTTGTTTAAATGTAGCTTAAATAAATTGATTGCAACCACTTACCTTAAAAAAATTGATTAAATTCAATGAATCATTTTTTTCAGTGTAGTAAAATTTTATCTTAGCCGCTGTATTTTGCTGCTTATGATGTCCAGCGATTTTTCTGTGTTTTCTACTGCATCTATTTTATTAAATAAAACATTTTATGAAATAAAACAATTGTGAAAAGCGCTTTATAAATAAAATTGAATTGAATCTGTGATAACGGTGACATCATAAGCATGTGTTCCTTCAGTTATAGACGTTTCAGCAGTAACAACATAAACAAGCAGCTTTCAGGGTCAACACGTAGCTTCAAATGTCCTAAATTGTTGTAAATCACAACAAAGTCCTTTTAAAGTAGTTTATTTATATAACAGGCAAAATAAACAAGAAGTACATTACCTAGGAAACCAAAACATTTGTTATTTTCGATTAGGTATTTGTTCAAGAGTTCAGTTTAGCAACTAGTCAGACTATTAAACAAACAGAAACCGGAAGTTCTGACCAGACGCTTAACCGCGACAATGCACGTGCGTCCGATGAAACCGCCTATAAGCATGCGTGAAAAAATGTCGCTTTTTATTACACGGCTCTCTGGAATGCTTGATTCTGATTGGTCAGTTGAGACATTTGCAGGTTCGTTCTTTTTTCAAATAATAACCGCTCCAAAGTAATAACGCATAGCCGGTACTACTTGTACGATTAAAATCGCTCCATCGCCATCTTGTGACAAACACTGGACAACCATAAATTTTTAACATGTACGGAAAAAACAAAACATTTAAACAGTGGATAGAAGAACGAACAACGACAAGACACAGAGAGCTTACCGAGACTGAACTTGACAAAATAGAGCATGACAGCTATGAAGCCAACACACAAAAAAATACAGGATGGGCATTAAAACTTCTCAAAGACTGGCTAAAAGAGAAAAAAAATGGAGACAGACAAGTATGAAGCAGAGGATCTTAATAAGGTATTACGATCATTTTATGCATCTTTGCAAAGTTTCGCGGAAGGATTAAACTGTTAATTTAAAACAAATATGCCAATAAAATGTTTCAAATTCATATTTATGTCTAGTTTTTTTTCTTATGTGGCAAGTAGCCGTGTAATAACCGGGATAATGTAGAGGCTTCGCGTCGGGTCCTGATCACACTGTCGGGGCTTATTTCCCGATAACTACCGGCTGCCTCTACATTATCCCTTACATAGTCCGCTTTATAAACCTACTTCAGTAGCTATGTTTCCATCAAAAGTTGCGTTATAAACTTATTTGCATAATTGGAATTTCACATGAAATATTCAAAAATAAAGCAGCATTTCCATCCAGTGAGCGGAAGTGAGCTAAATCAGTACTTTCTGATAAACGGATGCTTAATATCAGTTAGAAAAGCATAAAGTGACTGTATTTAATGAATTTCATGTATAATCACACCAAAGTGCACAAATGAAGCAATATACACATGCTTTTAGATTCCTGCTGTTTCAGTTGATAGTTATGTAAGACAGTTATGTAAAGTAATATTACTGAACCATTGTTATTACAGATTTTACCTATTCATTTCAAAATGTCCGAAAATGAGTTCTGTAAGATGGTTAGTCCAGTTATGCTGTCCAATGCATGTCACATGACTTTTTGATGCCCATCTAGGGATTTAGTTTATGCAAATGTTTTCTTATCAGATAAGAAATCAATTGTTTTTACAATTTATGAGTATCTTGGCATTTCCAGGCATATGTGCGCAGGCTTGCAGTGTGTTTTTAGGTGACATCACCATTTACGGACCTGTCATACCTACTTCAGCAAATTAGTCTTCTTCACATTGTCATGTGTACATGAAGTGAACACAAATGAAGGACTTTTTAGTTTTAGTACATCAGTGTTGTGTAAACATACGCTTATTCTGAGTAATATGTGTGTGTCAATGCGTGTAATAACTTTTTTGGTAGAGCATGGCCCAAGCAAAGCAAAAGGTTTTGGGTTTTTATTCCCAGGAAACACACATAGTGATGAAAAATGTATACCTTGAATGCACTACAAGTCACTTTGAAAAATAACATCTCCCAGAAGCATAACCGTAAATGTATTAGTTTCTGTACATGTACCATTTAACCATTTTAATGCAATGTACGATTAGTGATACTTGATTTTATGATGTCCTTGTTACAGTGTAATTATACATTTAAAGGGCACCGATTATACAAAATCCACTTTTACAAGGTGTTTGGACATAAATGTGTGTTGGCAGTGTGTGAACACAACCACCCTACAATGAAAAAAATCTATTCATTCCTTCTTTAATGATCCCCATTTAACCAAAACAGCCTCATTAGACATGCTGCTTTGATTCTCTTAGCAATCTGATGTCAGACTGCTAAAGCCCCGCCCACGGCCACTGACTGACAGTCTTGTATTACCACAGTTTCTGCCTTCAGTGAGTTGGACACTGTCAGCTATCAGATCTATTTTAACCAAAGCATCTCTCTTGGTAAGGGAGGAAGAGCAATAGCTCATTTGCATTTAAAGGTACACACACAAAACAGTGCGTTTTTGCTCCCACCCAAAAGGGGCATTTTGGACATATAATAAATTATATGTGGGGTATTTTGAGCTGAGACTTTACAAACACATTCTGGACACACCTGAAACTTTTATTAGATTTAGTAAAAATGGGCATAATATGTGCCCTTTAAAGCAACACTATGTAGTTTCCATGTAAAAATGACTTACAGCTCCCCCATGTGGTTGAAAAGCGCAACAGTACCTGGTATCAGACACTCTTCTGCAGGCAGGGGGAGGGGAGGGGCTGTGTTTCCTACCCTCCACCGCCACTTTCAGAGTGTGCTTGTAGCAGCTAGGAGGCTGCTCAGGTTGCAGCAACAGTACAAATTGTCCAGTTAAAAGTTGTTCTATCACTGAAATAATTTTAGAGACATTATTTAAATGTAAAAAAAACTACATAGTGTTGCTTTAAATAATGAGTAATAATGATATGTAACTACTATAGGGTTTGGTTGGTTAATAATGTAATTAGACATAATTTACTTTTAATACTATAATAATTACATGTAACATGTTTAGCAAAGACACAGTAAAATAAAATGTAACCCAATGTAAAATAACCCAGTACTAGTTCATATTCTCCCTCATTTCTGAAGGTCCAACCACGCAAACATTTCCAGTTAAAGCAGAAGCCAAGAATAACAGAAAGATAACAGAGTGAACTGAAGAAAGAGAAACATCAGATGAAAAGACTTTGCTGTTGGGAAAAGACTGATTTTCAAAACAGCAGGACTGTAGCCTTATTAATAATACAAAAAAGATGACACATCAGAAAGGCTTTGGGATGGGAGTGCGGAAAGAATTTGAAGATATGAGTAATTACATAATACTGTATCAAACCTCACTGCTCTTTATTACGCAAACCCTACAGGACTGACATGAAATCTTGCCAAGACATCCAGAGATGCCCTCATTCTGGCACGCAGACATGTGCACTCCACATACGAGCATAAAACACCGAACTCACTAAGCCTACGTCCAGAAGACAAATTAAAATCTGAAAATATTTTTGCGGTCAAAATGGATAGACAAATATTAATGTAATGTAATACAACAGTAGTTGCTGCCTTGGCTCTCATCCTTGGAAGAGAAACACTGATGCAAAAAAATGTCTGGCACGTGTTAAACCCATGCAGGCAGGTGTAAGCTTCTTTTCTCACTCACAAGTGGCTGTGTAGGACTTTTCCTTGTAGGTGAAACTGCTAATGCATTTGAGAAATGGTTACAGGGCATTGGCTTACTCTTGGAGACATTAAATGGTGCGAATAACAGTTGAATAACAGACAATCTGCTATGCTACAGAGACCATATGATCATAGCTGTCTACAACAGCGCTACAGCAGAAACTGCGCGGATAACAATTTTACTACAGCAGTGTAGTAAAACCCTCAAAGTACCATATCTATTTTATTCTTCAATGGTACAGATACTTTTATTTCTATATGGAAGATTAATACGATGTATCATACGTCATACTTATTGTGTTGCATTGGTAATGTACTTTCGAATGCTTATTTTAGCTGCCATAATGTTTATATTACTGTTTATAATGTTGTTATGACACCTCTTCCTATCTAACTGTACATTTACCAGTCCCTCCATAAAAACGTGATTATGTCATCACATGGATCAATGCGTAATCAGCCAAAGTCGGCATATTTATGCGGGGGCTGCATTTTTTCAAATAAGCCACACTTTTGCTGCATAAATTGCAGATTTCCGCTTGCAAAATATGCGAGGCTTGTATGATTTCATAATCCCAGCACTTTCTGTGATGTAGTGTGCTAGCTTATCATAAGAAGTAATAAGAAATGAAACTTTACATTAAGATAGTAGCCTAGTGAGAACAGGGATTTGGGGCAATCACTTTTTTTCTCTTTTTCAGCCAACCGCAGTTTTTGCAATTTACGCAAAAACATGTGCATAAAATATCCCGCATATTCCATCGCATTTTTTAAGAAAACATGCCGGAAGATCTAGGATTTTTGACCGCAACCAAAAACTCAGCATTTTTCTGGAAGGACTGATTTACAATATAAAAGGGATAGTTCCCCCCCCCCAAAATGTAAATTCTGTCATCACTCACTCACTCTCATGTTGTTACGAACCTGTATAGATAAACACAAAGAAGATATTTTGAGAAATGTTTGTAACCAAAACGATCAGAGGCCCCATTGACATCCATAGTACGAAAAAGAATACTACGAAAGTCAATAAGGCCTCTGATTGGTTTAATTACAAACATTTCTCAAAATATCTTCCTTCGTGTTAATCTAGTAAGAAATATATAATAATTTATGATATTTATAATAATTAATAAGAAATTTAAACAGGTTCGTAACAACATGTAAGTAAATGATGACAAAATTTAAATTTTTGGTTGAACTATCCCTTTACTGTCAGATGTTACTATGCAGCCCAATCACATGAAATTACGTACCTATAGTCACGTAATTTTTTAAAATCTTTTTCGTGATACTGTCACGAATTTCTGTTTATGTGTGATCGTCACGTATTTGTTACTCAACTGTTTTGTCCTAATTTCTTACCAATTACTGGGGCTGTACCCTTTTAAAAAGTACAGCTTTGCACCTAAATAGTTAATATTAGTACCCCAAGATACAGACTGCTAATAAAGTGAGCTTATTACCTTAAAGATACATTATATTGGTACCAAATGGTACATAATAGGACCTTTGTAAAGGCTACTGCCCAGGGATAATACGGTACATATTTTGGCCATTTTGAACAGTGTAAAAGAACTCCCATTCAACTACAAAAAACTAGAGTAATGCCATATTTAAACTGAAATCTCCTTTGGTTATTCCCGAGCACACATAGAAGCAAGATGTTTCTGTCAGCTTTAATGCCAAAGCCGACACACAGTTTTTGTCCACACAAGCATCTCCAGTAAATCCTTGGGATTTTAGTGAAGACTTCAAACAAGCTTTCTGTCTTTCTGCCCAGAACTTTATAATCCCTTAGGTTTCATAGTCACACAGGTCTTCATGTGTGTGTGTGTCTGGGTACTGTATACACAGTGCGTGTCTCTCTCTATTTCTCTTAAGAGAGACTGTAAACACATGCTCTCACATGTGAGTACAGTGGAGTGGATGTTGATTTCTTTCACTAGCATCGTTTCTTTATATTCTACGCCAAGGTTATGCGAATTAAAGCTGCTAATGGTACGTTTGCATGCACCTTAGGTTAATTAACCTTCAGGCTTGAATTATCATGAACAGTTCGCATATTTCTCATCTTTTATGCATGCTCTTATCGCATACTTGCAGTCTTATCGTTCCATTTTTCAAAATCTTAAATAAAAACACCGCCCCCCTGCATCTTCCTGGCTTGGGGCCCGCTATGAGCATTATAGGAGGAAAAGATTTCAGAATGTTGCCATGTGACACTTTCATAACAAACCTATAATGCCTTGTGTACTGCCAGAGATAGTATTGTACATGCCAACACATTTACATCATCATCATCAACACGCAAATAGACGTTTATCTGGCAAAATAGACACGTGCTTAAATTAAGTTTGAAGTACAAACTGTGGCAAGAGGTTTCGTTCTGTCTTTTTATGAACATTTTCACTTTTGAGGTCATCCCCAAAATCGGTTTTACTCAACGTCTAAGAACACGTTTTCAGCAGTTTTATGCAAAAAATATCTATGTTAGAAATGCCCACACATACTCGAATAACAAATAAAAAGGAGATACTAAATGTACTTTTCGCCTTAAACTATACTCCATAAATTAGTTTCTCTTGCACATACACATAAATCACATCTAATTTTTCAAATATATTTTTATAGATGTTTATATGTGTAAATAAGATCCTACCTGTCCTGTAGACCTGTTTGGTGTGCAAAGAGAATGTCCCCAACACTACACCCATCTTTAGCAGAGTTCTTCACTTTAATCTTCCCAACGTTTTTTAGATATCACTTATCAAAAATCACTAGTCCCTGTTGTCCTCTTTATCTTCTGACCGCTCAAGATTCAATTTTACTACCTGGGTTGCAGGTAATCTACCTCCAGCTGCCTTTGAGTTTCCACCTTACTCTGACTGTCTGTCATGTGGACTCTGAAGGCTGCTCATCATATTCAGAGCTTTTAATGTGGGCTGAGAGAGAGAGAGAGAGAGAGAGAGAGAGAGAGAGAGAGAGAGAGAGAGAGAGAGAGAGAGAGAGAGAATCACGAAATAAGTTCAAATATAAGTGCAACAAAGGGGCAATTTTAGAATTGGAGAATGAGTCATGAGTGAGTGATAACACTTAGGTGGGTAGTTTACGGATGCATTCAATGGTTAGTCCAGAGTTAGTTCAGCAAGTATTAGATGATTCTCCTGCTCTATTCTAAAATTTCTAAGCTGGTAAACGTAACTGGTAAAATGAAGTTCATAAACATACGTTTGGGAGGAACATGCTCATTAATCTTCAAATTATTGCCAAAATTAGGGGTGTCACGATTCTCTAAATCCTTGATTCGATTACATTTTCGCTTGTAAGGTCACGGTTTGATTCTCAATATGCAACTGTAATGCAATGCCGTTTTTAGACCAGACTTTGATGAAATATAATATTGAACCTGGAGATGCCTTGCCATGTTAGTTGTGCTGCCAGTGGAACAATATGCTACTAGCACATACCTGATAAACGAAACGTCCTGTCAGATGAACATTCCTGTCAATATTTTGCACCTCGTCATTTAAACGCGAGCGGGAGTAATGACGAGTTTATATGGACGCAAACTAATATAATGTTGTCCGCTGCTTGTGATGTAAGTGAACATGCTGCACAGTGATTTGTACATGTATATGTTAAGGCTTTCTCTGAATTTTCAGTGCAATTGATGAAACAAGATCGCGCAACTTTCACACGCTTGCAAAATGAAACTGCGGAGATCAGCCGCTTTAGTTTTATCAATGGAAGGTTAAAAATAGCGCTGTACACCGTGTGTTTGCGCCAGAATTCAGAAAAGATGTGAAACATTGTGTTCAGTACCTCAGATTAGATAAATGGGTGGAGAGAAGGCGGTCTCCTGTGGCTGTTCGAACACATTCAACCACATGTGCGTTTACACTACAAAAGCTTGGCAGGCCGACCGGACGTGACATGGGGGCGTGGAACATAGACTGTAAAAAAAGATGGACGACGCGACGTCGGCTCCCACCATTGTAATGAATTGAAGCCAAAAATGTCTGACCACGGTCGCCGCCATGTTACATAAAAACGTCAGTTTGGAGCCAAGGCATGCGCAGAAGGAATCGTCCGTGGAGCAGGCAGAGCCGCGGTATCAAACTTCCGCCCAAACGCCCGCACGACCAATTCAACCACGCCAATCATGATGTCACGCCCTGTTTCTATTGTATCAAATTACATGCTAAAACTAGATAGTAAAGTTTGAAGACAAACTTTATGTTGGCTTGAGAAAGCGTAGCCTGAACGTTTAAAACGGTTTGACATAAGTTTAGTTTAGTAGGCTATCTGGCTGTTAGTATGTTTAAGTATGAAGGTAGCATGATTTACCATGAAGCTAGCATGATGTTAGCATGATTAGCATGAAGCTAGCATGATGCTAGCATGATTTACCATGAAGCTAGCATGATGTTAGCATGATTAGCATGAAGCTAGCATGATGCTAGCATGATTAGCATGAAGCTAGCATGATGCTAGCATGATTAGCATGAAGCTAGCATGATGCTAGCATGAAGCTAGCATAATGCTAGCATGATTAGCATGAAGCTAGCATGATTAGCATGAAGCTAGCATGATTAGCATGAAGCTAGTATGATGCTAGCATGATTAGCATGAAGCTAGCATGATGCTAGCCTGATTAGCATGAAGCTAGCATGATGCTAGCATGATTAGCATGAAGCTAGCATGATGTTAGCATGATTAGCATGAAGCTAGCATGAAGCTAGCATGATTAGCATGAAGCTAGCATGATGCTAACATGATTAGCATGAAGCTAGCATGATGCTAGCATGATAAGCATGAAGCTAGCATGATGTTAGCATGATTAGCATGAAGCTAGCATGAAGTTAGCATAATTAGCATGAAGCTAGCATGAAGTTAGCATGATTAGCATGAAGCTAGCATGATGTTAGCATGATTAACATGAAGCTAGCATGAAGCTAGCATTATTAGCAGGAAGCTAGCATGAAGCTAACATTTATTGCGTTGCTAGGGTACTAAGTTTGGTTGCTAGGGAGAAAATTGGCATCCCATAATGATCACCCTTCAAGCCACAAGTAAAACGGTCCAACCCCCGTGTCTCTACAATGTTCTGATGCGGAGATATAAGGCTTTGTTTATTCCGTTGCTAGGGTACTAAGTTTGGTTGCTAGGGAGAAAATTGGCATCCCATAATGATCACCCTTCAAGCCACAAGTAAAACGGTCCAACCCCCGTGTCTCTACAATGTTCTGATGCGGAGATATAAGGCTTTGTTTATTCCGTTGCTAGGGTACTAAGTTTGGTTGCTAGGGAGAAAATTGGCATCCCATAATGATCACCCTTCAAGCCACAAGTAAAACGGTCCAACCCCCGTGTCTCTACAATGTTCTGATGCGGAGATATAAGGCTTTGTTTATTCCGTTGCTAGGGTACTAAGTTTGGTTGCTAGGGAGAAAATTGGCATCCCATAATGATCACACTTCAAGCCACAAGTAAAACGGTCCAACCCCCGTGTCTCTATGATGTTCTGAAGCGGAGATATAAGGCTTTGTTTATTCCGTTGCTAGGGTACTAAGTTTGGTTGCTAGGGAGAAAATTGGCATCCCATAATGATTACACGTCAAACCACAAGAAAAACGGTCCAACCCCTGTGTCTCTACGATGTTCAGATCCAGAGATATAAGGCTTTGTTTATTATGTTGCTAGGGTCTTCATATTTTGTTGCTAGGGGCGTGGCTTAATACCTCAATAAGAATCCTAAGAGACTGATTGGATGCCTGAGTAAAATGAGCCCACCCCTATGTCTCTATGACACTCTGGTGCAAAGATATCCATCTGGGCTTTTTATAATGGTAGTCTATGGGAGATGTTGCTAGGGTACCCAAAATTGTTGCTAGGGGCGTGGCTTAATAGCTCTGGGGTGATCCTAAGAGACTGATTGGATGCTTGAGTAAAATGAGCCCACCCCCATGTCTCTAAGACCCTCTAAAGTGAAGATATTCCATCTGGGACGCTTTTATTCCCTTTTATGGGCATGTTTCCTGCCCCATTATAAGTCAATGGGAAATTTTGGGGGCCTCTTACACCCCAGGGGTACAGCTTACACCCCATTGTGAGGTATGTTCTTACACAGCCTGTCAGCCTCCTTAAATGTGGTAAGCCACAAGTTTCTACAAGTTTCTCACTCGCAGCTTTGACCCGTCAAAGTTTGTCTCAATGTTAAGTCAATGGAAATTTTGGGGTGTTTCAGCGCCCCGTTTAGGAATTCGGAAGGTCCCATCAGTTAGAAAAGATATAGCACACCTCGTCAGATCAGACCGAAAGTCTGTCCAAAGTTTGATGGCTGTAGCTTGAAAGCTCTAGGACGAGTTAGAGTTAGAAATTTTAGTCTCAGAAGAAAAGAAGAGGGAATAATAATAAGTTTAAGTGCAACAACAGTATGTTGGCTTTCTCAAGCCAACATAATGAAACTTACCACAATAATTAAGACTTGAACATATACCAGCATGATAAAAACTACTTGAAAGGACCAAAACCATCTTTCGGAAATTTTTATTGGAAGTGTAAATAATTTTTATATTTAGAGTAGAGTCCCATTCGTTTGAATGGAGAGGGCGGGGTTTATGACTTGTACTGCAGCCAGCCACCAGGGGGCGATCAAAGAGCCAGAGGCTTCACTTTTCAAGGCTTATGAGGCACACCCGGCGTGGCAGCATCGACAATTCAATTTTTTTTATTCGAAGTTTGAGATTGTGACTTAATTTCAATTGATTTTGATTTTAAATCGAAATCGTGTCACCCTTAGCCACGCCCACAATATAAAAAACTTTATAACAAATTCGGTCAAAAAGGGACGTAACCACTTGGTGGGTCAAATTAACCCAGAAAATGTTTATATTTGAGCCCACAAATGTTAAAACAATCCAGCATTTTGGTTTGAAATTAGCCAGCATAAGTTAAATTACAACCCGATGGGTTGGGCTCGACCCTTTTTGATGAAAACAAAAAGATTTGTTGGTTTAATTACAACTTTTGAGCTTTAAGGAAAGCAGTATATCAACATATTCGACTGGACGATGGAAAAACATGTATGACGTCGGACGCTTTTGCGCTCAGTCTGCCTTCACCCAAAAATAGCTCAAATAACGCGTCTGTTTTTATCATAGTATAACAAATACAAAATACGTCCATAAGGACGTGTTTGTCATTTAACGTAAGTAAATTAAAACAGTGGACAGTATATGTGAATTCATCATTTGGGCTACGTATGAATAATAAGCACAATCAATAGCGAATAATCAGAAAATAAAAACTGCATGTAAACAGCAGTGAAAAGGGTTAGCTCCAGTCTTGTAAACATTTTACTGCCATTAAGTCCTTGCTCTGATAATCACATTATTGTTGTACATGAAAAATTTCAATGTCACCAACATAAAAACAACTTCTCTGCACATTGAGCTGGGATGACAAACTCTGTTTTTTTTCTGTTGCATAAGCTTGCAATCTCCCTATTTAATAAAAATGTTTTACAATAAATAAATAAAAAAAGATACTGACAACTCCATTGGATTTGTAACTCAGATGCACGACTTCATGAGCTCAGTGGCCTGAGTATCACGGTTTAAGATTAAAATAATCACTTTAACCAAAGCGTTGGCTTTCATCCTCTTGGACATGGTTGAGTGAGTCTTATCTATCTGGGCCACATCAACATCGACTTCTCTCACTCCTGCTCTCCATTTTGTGTTGTTAGCTCACAGAGGGAAAAGAGATTCAATTACAGCCTACAATTAAAATACAAGTGTTTAGGCTATTAAAAACAGAGCTTAAGGAGCATCAAGTAATTGAGCCATGAAAATCGCCTCTGCATAACTACAAAACAGAGCACAAGCATGCGTTGGTGGAGGGGTGGCTTAGAGGAAGATGAAATGATCTGAGGACGACAAGGAAATGTGAGGATGAAGCTCTGTACGCTTGATCTCTTTACAAATCTCTCTTCTCTGTGATTCATCGTTCCATCTGGAGGAAGATGTAGTGAGGTCCAAAAGTCTGGGAGCACAATGAAAATCCAGGATTTGTGTCTAATTTAAACCTAAGCAGATCAATTTAGGAATTTTAAACAAAGAAAGAATGACAGAAAATGAAGAAGAAATCAAAGTCTACATTTAAAATCACTAGGCCTAATTCTAATAATTTGCACCAGTAGACTCATTCTTTTACAATTTCTTTTTCTCAGCTGTCAGATAAACTCCAAACCCAAGCTCCCAATACTCCCCCACTGTGACTACATTTATATTAAAAAGAAGTACACCACAAATAATTTGTACACATAATGCTGCACTTCTACAAGCTTCAGTGTTGTCCATAATGTGCATGCCATGTCTTCTGTATATTGATATCTTTAACATAACCTCCTCGATTGCCACTTGCACTGCAATGGCCACTGGACATTTATTGTATATATAAACAGTGGCGGACGATGACTTCTTTTTCGAGGGTGCACGATGCGAAGCTCGTCACATGATGTGCAAAATATGTGTTCGGTGCATCATGTGAACCATGTGCATCATGCGTCTTGTCAAAATAAGCGCCTGCTGCACAAGCGGTTTATGATAAAAATGACGCTCATGTTTTCCAGATACTCGCTTAATCTCATGTCATTGTCTTTCGAGTATTTTGTGAACGTGAGCGTCTCTTTTATCATAAACCTTTTCGACACATGTGCAGCAGGAACGTATTTTGAAAAGATGCATAATGCACATGGTTCACATAAAGCAACGAACACATATTTTGAAATGACGAGCAACAAACGACACTCCGAACACATATTTTAAATTTGCACCCCTTGGAAGAAGTCACCAGCTGCCAATGTATATACTGTAACCCTCTATAATGCACCTTCTGTACCATACTCTTTCCCATAATCGTAGTTATTTTTATTGAGCTGGTCTCTGCTTCTCTTTCTCATAACCCTTGCACTCTGTAATATAAGCTGTGTCCCAATTCGAAGGCTGCGACCTCCTAAGAACTTATTCTAAGACCGATTGTGTCATAGCAGTGCAACTTGAGACTAGTAAGGCCATCCAATTTAAAGGATGCTTAGAATGAAGCCTTAAAATGCATCCTTATTTCTCCGCTCTGTTAAGGATAGAACGAATAGATTCTTAACAACCGAGGCTATCACAAGATTCATTGCGAGCTTGCAATGGCTGCATATTCTGTAATAAACAATTAAAACCTTTATTAAATGTGTGAATTTATCAGAAAACATTTTTTGTAGCTTTAGTATTATAAGTTCCCTGCTAGAAACCGAAATTCTATTGGATTTATTGGTTTTAATGGGAATTTTATTGGTTGTAATCGAAACTATAATAGTCTCTGTGGGTCTCAATTAGTATGTATTGGGTTCTATTGCATCCTACGAGAAAATGTCCCAAAACACACTACAAAAGGGAATTTTGTAGTGGTTTAAATGGTAAAAGCTAATGGTTCCTAATGGTATTTTAATGGAAATCATTACAATTTCTGTGATGGTTTCTAATGTTTTTTTCAGCAGGGTTATGTTTTGTGTTAATATTATTCTGTTTATGTTGCGTATATTTCTAAGGTTGATTAATTTGATATACTGTTGAATAGTTTAATCAACGTGTCATATTTTCTAAAATTTATTAATATTTTTCTGATTCCATATTTATTTTAATAATTCAAAAACGTCTCCGCTGTGTCCTGCTGACAGGCACGGTGGGCGAAATTATGGGTCCTCCAAAGGTTTGACCGTCTCATTTCAGTTCTCTTTGCGGACTTCTGAGGCTGCCCCCTTGAAAGACAGAGTGCCTGCCTTTTATATTTATGTATAATTTATATTATATATATAAATACTTAATATATAGATTTTTTTTCTTAAAATTATACATGAATGTGTTCATATTTATATATATACATATTTATTATACACAGTTTACACACATATGTGATGTAAACAAAAACATTTATTCTGCTAACGATTAATCGCGATTAATTGTTTAGCATCCCTAGTGTCAACTCTTCTTAGTTAAGGTAATAACATCGTTTAATATGACAAAACAATAGAGTATCCCTTTAAGGTCGCATATATATATATATTTATAGTGTTATTTGCACTTCTGCACTGTAAAAAATATGCAGCATTTTGTAAAATCAACATATTTTAATGCTACTTTACTTAACAAATTAAGTTAAACAGTTTCAACTAGTTTTTGTAAGTTATGTCAACTATTCAAAGGTCAAAACCTAAAATATTATGTCGCAAAACCAGCTTAACTTCATGGTGCATTTTTTTACAGTGTCGTTAGATTGTGGTTAGTGCATTTCATTGTTCCTGTACTTGTACTCTGCACAATGACAATAAAGTTGAATCTAATCTTATCTAATAAGACAAAAGGAGAAATCAAATAGTCTCCCATAAAATGAAAGTTTTTTGGAATCTTGCTGGGATAACATGGAGTGTCAGGATTTGTAAATACTTGTGTCCACTTATATCCACTTATGTCCAGGCAAGCGTGCGTTGTCATTCAAGCAAAAATGAAAAAAAAAATTTGTCAATTTTTAGATTTGAATTAATATGTAGTTTTAATAACAAAATTATATAAAATAAAAAAATAATAATTTTTAACAGTGGTCTCAGACATCACTGCACTAAAGTCAGCACATAAAAAGTCAGCACATAAGACAAAGACAACAGAATTAAATGGGATTGAGAATGAGAGACACAGTGGCTGAGTTTATGGACAGCGAGGGATGGTTCCTCCAATTTCCAATTTCTTGTTCTGTCAAGTACTGATTGCCGAAACATGGCTCAGCCCTTAAGCCATATGCACACACAACACTGCCTGTCCTTTCATCTGCCCATAAACGCCGTCTTCGCCTCCTAAATATTTTACCTTATCATCCCGATATTCACATCTCTGCTGGGAAAGATGAGAAAGTACCGGGTGCAGAGGATGCAGGGGCAGATGGGGTTAGAATGGGGAGGGATGGGATGTGATTGATCCTCGTTTCTGTTCATGTACCCCAGCAGTGCATAGTTATTTTCAGTTTGTTTTGCTGGCCTGACACATACTGTAGGAAAGAAGTAATCACAAATAAGATCTCTTCAAGATCTTAATCGTTTCTCCTACAACAAAACGCAGGAAGACTTTTGTGTAAAAGTGCAAGGCTGAAGAAAATGGTTACAAACATTGCTCAAAACATCTTCCTTTGTGTTCAACAGTAAAAAATATATTTATATAACTCCGTATCAACTTAGGGTGAGTAAATGATGACAGAATTTTCATTTTTGGGTGAACTATCCCTTTAAAAATATTCAGAGCAACTTCTAAAACATTTGATACCTAAATGAACCAACTGACATCTCTATTGAATCTCCTGTGCTGTATCAAAGCAATCAAATGTTCCTCTGCAGATATATATCTGTGTTGTACACGTGACTGTATCAATGACAAAAAGGACCGAAAAATCAAACGGAAATTATGTAGCATGTCAGTTTGACATTTCTGATCTGAGGCTGTGTAGCTCATTACGCAGTGTTTTCACTGTTAATGTGTCACGCTGTCGACAGCAACTGCTGTAGATCGCAGTGTGAGTTAAAGCCTGGGGCAGATCATCAGCCCGTGCACCCACATATACCCACAGTTCACAGTGAGGTACTGCTTTGAGCCTGCTGTCTATAGAAAATACTATTTTGGTGAACTCCAGTATTGTAGTTTTGTGCAATGTGATTTATGAGTGCAAGTGTAATACGATTTGTACGAATGGTTTACTGTGCTACAAAAATCCATAGCATGTTTACATTTAATGAAGTCAGATCTGCATGTTTTCATATTGCCTAAAATATCATCCACTAGTCATATTTGAAAGCGCTCTCCTGTGAATAGCTCTTACACGTTTTAGCCTTGTAGGCAGATTGTTAAGTTTGTTGGCGTTTCCTATCTAGTTTCATATCTAGTTTCGCCAGACAGCCGCGAGTGCTTACATGTGCATTAAATCATTTACAGCACATACAGTACAGATGAGCAGGTAGTGCAGTGTTTTTCAACCAGGGGCCCATTAGGAGGCTTCAACAATCTTGGCAAATAAGACAAAACAAGCAATAAAATAAGCTCAAACTTCTTTCTGGTTATGCCAAGCTATAGAATATTTTATTGGATTGAAGCTTTAAATGTTGTGGACAATGTTGGAGTCCAAAAAGGCTGAAATTGAATGTGTTAGAGATATACTGCCCTCTTGTGGGTCCTAGTAACAGTCAGCCAAAAGGCAACTTTTGTTAAAGGGATAGTTCACCCAAAAATTAAAATTCTGCAATCATTTCTTTTAATCCTTGTGTTGTTCTAAATCTGTATGAATTTTGAACACAAAATAAGATGTTTTTTCTATAAATGATGGTAAGGACACAGCTGATTTAACCATTGACTTCCATAGTAGGAAAACAAATAGTATGAAAGTATTGTGATAAATAATGAAGAAGATATTTTGATAAATATTTTTATAACAAATATGAATCTTTCTAGATATGCCAAGCTCTAGAATATTTTATTGGGTAGAAATTCTGAGTGCGGGGGGCTTCAAATTAGGGATGCTTAATGATTAATCGTGATTAATCGTTAGCAGAATAAAAGTTTTTGTTACATCATATATGTGTGTGAACTATGTATAATAACTTTGTATAAATAAATGTACACACATGCATGTATATGTTTTAGAAATGTTTACATGTGTATATACATTTGTTTATTTATGTATAATTTATATTATATAAAAATATAAATACTTAATATATATAAAATAAATTCTTAAAATTATACATGAATGTGTTCATATTTATATATATATATATACATATTTATTATACACAGTTTACACACATATGTGATGTAAACAAAAACTTTTATTCTGCTAACGATTAATCGCGATTAATTGTTTAGCATCCCTAAACAAACGGTGCTATATAGCACCAAAACTGTTGCTTTGGATCGTAACCATAGAAGAACCATTTTTAGTGCCATATAGCACCGGTGAAGCACCTGTGTAGCACCTGTGTAGAACCATATAGGGGCCATATAGCACCACTATTGCACCACATATGGTTCTACAAAGCACTATATGGTTCTACACAGGTGCTTCACTGGTGCTTCACTGGTGCTATATGGCACTAAAAATGGTTCTTCTATGATTACGAGCAAAGAACCACTTTTGGTTCTATATAGCACCGTTTGTTTTTAGAGTGTACTTCAAATATTGTCCTTAAAGTAATAAAGGCTGATTAAACACATTCACTTTACACGATATAGGCCTATTTAAAAATTCAAAGCCAAGCAGACTGTTATAGTCACTGGACACATCTTTGGAGACAGGGTGTATGATTGACAGTTAGTCAAAGAGCAACCATTCACTCTAAAAAAACAAACGGTGCTATATAGCACCAAAACAATTGCTTTGGATCGTAACGATAGAAGAACCATTTTAGTGCCATATAGCACCGGTGAAGAACCAGTGAAGCACCAGTGAAGCACCAGTGAAGCACCAGTGAAGCACCAGTGTAGAACCATATAGGGGCCATATAGCACCACATATGGTTCTACATAGCACTATATGGTTCTACACAGGTGCTTCACTGGTGCTTCACTGGTTCTTCACCGGTGCTATATGGCACTAAAAATGGTTCTTCTATCGTTACGATCCAAAGCAACTGTTTTGGTGCTATATAGCACCGTTTGTTTTTTAGAGTGTTGAAATAAATGACAATATAAGGATTGTCTAGATTGGTTTTATGCTGCGTTCCAGAGCCCATCCAAACCAGTGGGATCTAGGACTTATCCTACCTCCAACTAGGAAAAGTGCACTGGAATGCCTGTCGAAGTGGAACCTCCTACCGGCGAACTCGGGGGAGTTCGACCTACCCCGACTTCAGAAAAATAAGTCGGAGGACAATGGCGGCGCCCATAGAGTCTTGCGTCGTGAGAGGAAAACTTCAAGGAATAGACTATAAATTGTACTTCTCATAGGGTTGTTTTAGACACTGTAATGTTAACACAGCTTGTTTTTTTATATTATGGCGTGAAATTATGTCTGTTAGCATGAAGATATGGTCAAATTATACCAAGTTACTTAAGCGACATGCAGCGCTTTTATATATTGGCTCCAAAACACTTTGTAAAGATGTTTAACTTGATGTTTTACTGTAGTGTGACCTGCACAGTTCGGACCGATGTTTAAAAGTCATGTAGTCTGTACGAGCCTTAAGAAGACCGGTCGGTCGTCCATGTTTTCTGTTTACGTTCCACTTCAAATGCCTGGAACGCTTTGAAGTAATGGTCTAGGACACTTCAGGAAGGATAAGTCCCACGTCCCACTAGTTTGGATGGGCTCTGGAATGCAGCATTACATATGTTCTCGACAAACAGTGGAGATAACACTTAGAGAAAAATGTATAAAACTTGTTATAATATTATTCTTCATCATTCAAAATTTAAAAGAATGGGCCCACTGGTTGTGGGTATGCCAATGTTCTGCTATCATGTTTTACAATAAAACCAAGGCACTTTAACAACAAACTAACAAACAAAAAAGTTTTGTGGAAAAAAATAGAAAACAGAAACCACTGCAGCACAAAAAAAGGATTACAACTAAAGGTTTTGAGGGCTACCATTGTGTAGATGACTTGTTTTGAATTATTTATTTTATAAATGTATTACAAATTGTTCTCTAATTTTGATTTCTACTGCATATAGCAGCTGTAATAATTTGTGAGACAGCAAAGACACCAGAAGGGGGCAGCATTTCACGTATTATCAACTATAGATGCATGCTGAGACCGTCATGCTGTGCAGCTGTAAATAACTTTTATCACAAGCTGTGCACATACGCTGGGATGCCTTTATCTTCGTTTAATCACATATAAGTATTAATAAAATGTCAGAATTCTTTTTACATAATCCCAACAAATGCTTTACAATGGCAAAACCAGCTCAATTAGCATTGCAATAGTGTACAACACAAGTAGGTCTATTGATAAAACATTTATAGATTGAATGCACTGTACATTTTTGGGATAAAAGCATCCGCCAAATGAATGAATGCACATGCACAGCCCAGACCAATGGCAAATATCTCTGCTTTGCTTTTTAGAAGGTCTTCTTGTAATCTGAATATGAATGCATAACAATACACTTCACATTTCAGCAAACAAGTTTGAAAAACATACAATATCAGTTAAAACACACTTTAATCAAATTCATATGTGGGTAGAAAAATCAATTTACATTAGCACTTTCCTTAAAATACCACATGCCACATTCATCTCCATGGAAACCAGTTCACTTCTACACAACTATCCAGAAAGTGTAAAACAGACATGCAAGCTGTTGGTTTATCTTTTACCAGTTACTAAAAATATTTTATTGGTACACACTGGATAATGTTTGTTCTGTTTTGTGAACAAAGCTTTGGATTATGACACATTTTTGTCATTGCTTGACGGCACGGCATATGGTTTTACCCTCAAATGGTCTGACAGTGCATTGCAGGTATACATTTTATTAGTTATGTATCAAACCCATGACCTCTGTATTGCTTGCATCATGCTCTGCCAGTTAAGCTACATGGACCCTTTCAAAAAGATACAGTATAACTAAAAGATTCAAAAATTCAAAAATAAAGCTGACCATCTCAGTATGCCTAGCTTTTGAGCGGTGCAAGATCGACCTGCTGCAAGATGTCATGCTTTGGGTCAACGAACATATGACGAGAGAAATAGAGGTGAAAAATAATGGATGAGAGAGAGAAGAGAGAAAAAAGTGAGAGAATGCAGAAATGTCACGAATAAAAGCAGAGAGATGGATGGGGATGCTGCAGATAAAAATAAACTGCAGGAGGAAGTAGATTACGTAAAACGGGACGAGCGATTTAAAAATTAAAAGTGGAGACATGCACTGTCAGCTTCGATCTGCTGTTAAAAGGAGAGAGCGGGGGAGAGAAAGAGACCAAAGGAAAGAGATAATGTAAGATACCCTAGGTTGAAGTATCGTAGTATATATGTTTATGTTCATTGTTCATAAGAAAGAGATCTACCACCGGCCGACCAGACAAAAATCCAGCAAACAGTGTTTCGACTGTGCACTTTAGTGAGTTTAACATCTGGCCTTTGCAGTAATACAGCGTGGCTTTGACCATCTGTACACATTGCATTTTAACAGCTGTTTATTTGTAATGGAGCACATTAAGACTGTAAATTATTTTCACAGTAGGATGGATTTAGGTCTAAACCCCTCACCCTATGCATAAACTTTGGCACATAAGTTATCCTGTACCGTCTGTATTGACATCAATGATACATCAAACAAGGCAGTTCGCTTTGGACAGGTGCACTATTGATTTTTAATATTGCTTCAAAAGCCATTGGACTTATCATCTGCTAGGCAGTAAAATGGGTGAAAAAGTGTTATATACTAAAATTAAAGCCAAATTTGTGAATGTGGTTTTCTGTCGGCAATAACCCTGACGGCTCCAGCAACCATCCAGAGCACCAAGCATCATCACAGCAAGGTGTGCATGGTCAAGTACCATCCATCTTTCTTATGACAAAAAATATATAAAACTCGTATAAAACCTTTTAAAATGTCAAAGTAATTTTCATGGTGGGGTTTATCTACTGTAGGGGTGCGCTGGGCAAAAACTAACGCGGGGTTAGTTGTAACACAGACTGTTTATATTGTTGCGTTTAGATTTTCCGGTATTTTTTCACGCTGCCAAAAGACGATCTCCCGCAAATTATTGGAAATGTATAATGTTTTTCCAGAGACTTATTGATGAGCGAGTGTTTTGGTGTCATGTAAATTTTTTCATCATAAGTTTTTTTCGGTTTCTAAGTTGGGTGTGTAAGATACCCAATCCAATGTTATGTCATCTTAATCAGTGTCTTGTTGACTAAAACATGGCATCATTTTGAAATATGTTTGCAGCTTTTAGCAACTTTTTTGGTGGTCTTGAAAATATTTTAATCCAGCAGGGTTAATTGTAACGCTGTGTTACAACGAACCCCTCAGCACTTATGATATGAAAAAAACGCTAACGGTAGCGTAATTCTTGCCGTTGATTTAAATAGTCTTACACACAAATAATTGCTGCTGCCAACAAAATAAATGTGCCTGTCTTATCAAAAATCGTGTGTCAAATTCATTTTGTTCAAATCTTTAATATTAATTGAATAAAGTCGCGTCAAAGATTGAAATTATAATGAAATTATTGGCTAAAATCAGACTTTGATGCTCATTATTATTTGATTTTGAAACTGTAGTATGGTTCTTACAGACTGAGTCACATATTAAAAAAATTGTCATAATTGTGCTGCTTTTTCTCACATATTTAGACATTTGTATCCATTTATAATTGAACTATTGTTGGAAAAGGGCTGGATGAATGAATACAGTGTGGATACCTGTCTATTATAGACAGACATATAAACAATATCCACTTCAAGTATATAGACAAAATAGTATGTAAATATTTGCCTGCAAACTGAATTTTAAGCAAGTGTTACAACTAACCCCCTGCCTGTAACAATTAACCCCACCTATGGGGTAAGTTGTAACGTTTGCACTTCTGTCACGTTTGGTGTAATTGTCCAAGAATGGTAAGTACTAGAAACAAACTTCAAATGTTCATTTGTATCAGAGATGTGTGTGTTGCTTGTGTAAAAATATAATTAATCAAACTCAAATATGTTTTGAATGATTGAGCCAAAACCAAAAAGCGTTAGGTTGTGCCCGCTCTCCCCTATAGTTACAATGATTTTAATATGAGAGAGAGAGAAAGAGAGAGAGAAAACAGAAGAGGAGATACAGGAGCTGACCGCTATCTCTAGAGAGCAGTCCTGGTGTTTGCAAAACCAACTGCACCCACGTGTATGTGAATGTGCGTGTGTGACCCTCCATGAGCCCTGAATGCCCGTGTGTGCACGTGCGCCTGTTTTCCTTAAACTCAGATAACTTTAACACACCGCTGGGATGCCACAATCCGGTGGACTCAGCATTCATGCACACGCAGCTCTGCTCTTCTCTGACCTCTCTCAGTTCCAGCTTATCACTCCATTAAAAGTCAATAAAAGAAGCGCCGTTAAGAACATCCAGGGTAACCATGGTTACACATACAGTATGCTCTTGCCGTCTTATACTATGCCTCAAAAAGTATGTACTGTTTTGGTTATGACAAATTCTAATTTCGAATACTTTTTGACAGATAGCACACAAAGTGGGATGTTCTCCGAAAGGCTTAGGGAATGACAGTCTGTCAGTTCACAGCCAGGATGCAGCAAGCTGAACAGCTGCAGTCCCTCATATTGTTGCATTTTTTCTCTGCAGTTATGCACATATCCACATACAAGCACACAGGACCTCAGTTCAGTCTCTTAAATACGTGCAAATTTTCGGATGGGGATGTCAGGT
This sequence comes from Paramisgurnus dabryanus, assembly GCF_030506205.2. Lineage (NCBI taxonomy): Eukaryota > Metazoa > Chordata > Actinopteri > Cypriniformes > Cobitidae > Paramisgurnus > Paramisgurnus dabryanus. The sequence goes on from NC_133346.1 coordinate 16,410,076, forward strand.
TTGAATTGTTTATTTCTCTCTCACGCTCTCTTATCTCCATTCTTTTAGATGCAAAGGTTGGATGTTTGGGTCCTTTGCTTGTGTTATTGCCGCAAGGTGTTATGAGCCAGATGCACGCGCACACACACACAATATCTAGAGCTCAATGGGAACAAGAGACCGAGGTGGCAGAGGAGACTTGAACAGGCTCGATGAGTCACAGAATATTGCATTTACATAAGATGATACAGAGAAACACAACCATAGAGAGCATACTGGAAACTGATAAGATTTGGGGAGAGAGATGGCTAATAAACCAGAATGGAGACAAACTTTCTAAAGCGAGTTAATTATTAAGTAAGGTAAATCTTTAATAAAGCATATGAAGACACATGTAGTTGCACTTGTGCTTGAGTAAACCTTAATGTTTATTTAGATCCTTTTTACAAATGAAAATGTAAAGGTGCAGTCATGTCATCATTCACTCTATTATTGTATTGTTGCATATGTTTGTTCCACTGAAACAGCATTGCATATATAACAACGTTAATTTTTGGATGAACTACTCTTCAAACACAAGAACTAGTCACTTAATGAACTATAGTCCTGTTTAATAGACTGAATCAGCAAAACATGCGTTCTGTATATCATCTATTTCTGTTTCTCTCTCCTAAACTGTGTACTGTTTGCCACACTCACTGATTTTTTTTTAAATCTTCTGTTTCACAACCCACAGGCAGTCCGACTGTGAACGTGAACATTACATCGTCCCCTCAGACATGAAATAATTAATAATAATCTACTAAAGGCAATTAACACAGGAGTGATGGAGCTGTATAGATGCAAAGGAATTTTGACTACAAAGACAGCCCTTGTACAGAAATGAAACAACCATCTAGGTTAACTATAAACTCATTATGGTACAGCTAGGTGTAACCCACTTCTAACCAAAATAAACTTGGTGTCACGATTGGCTTGGACAGCACCCAGATGCAGACAACGAATGAACAATAAGACCTTATTTACAAAGACAGGGAAAACAAAAACCCATCAAGGCAAACAACAATAAACAGACTAGATGGGACACTTCACTATCAACTAGGTAAACACCTCACACGGTAGCATCCAAAACGAACCAGCACAAGACAGCAAACACAAGGCCATTAAATAGGGGATCAAATAATGAGGGCAACAGGTGAAGGACATGAAACAATGAACAAGATAATTAATGAAGAGAAGGGGGGCTGGGCTAAGACACGAGACAGGAAAGCACATGGCGCACCAAAACAAGCAGAGGCCATGTGCTTCCACACGAAACAAGTGGGTCTGTCATGTTCCTGTCACAATAAGCTAAAAACTATTAAAGGATCATGACACTTGGATTTGGTTACATGTCGTTTTTTTGCCAAAATAACTTGTGAGATTGATATTCCATCATGTTAGCAAAGTGGACAAATGACTATAGGGTGTTTAGTTTCATTTATTTTCAATTATTTTTGGGCTATGGTTAGACATCTAATAAATTGTTCAGTGACAGCCCAAAATTTTGCCATGTTTGGGTCTAGATGTCTGTGCTGTGTTTGTCGCATTCACACCAGATGCGGAAGAGGCGGCTAGCGCGAGTGATTTACATGTTAAGTCAATGCAAAGACGGGAATAGGCATCCTGCGGTGTGTTACACGCGAATGGCGCGGTGTGAATGGTGCGGAACTCTCCTATGACGCGAAATTCCACGTGAATGTCTCAAATGACTAGAATTTCACGTGCGGCTTTTACGCGCAAATGAAGCGTTAACTCAAAATTAAAGCGTCCAACTAGCCAAATAGCGCGTTTTTGTAGCATCTACCGTGGCTGGTGTGAACCCACAGTTAGGCTGGATGTGCACTGCACATCTTGATACCCAATTCCGATTTGTTGCATCTATCCGATTTGTTTGACGACCCGCTGTCATCTTTTAAAAGCAATAAAAACATAATATTCATATGAAACGTCCCTTTTTCCAATAAACTGAGATAAGTTTTGCTTCAAATAGTTTTTGTTACCCTTACAGTAGACAATAATGAAGAATTATCGATACATCTATGACATCTATGATTTGCAGATCGTTTTCCTTTTAAAGGCTATAGCATCATGTCGCGTTCAAGTTTATTATAAATGTAGACGCGCGGCAAGTGCACTCAAATATGGAAGCATCTGAAACAAAACTCGTGGTCACAGCGAGTGGGACTGGTAGCAAAGGCAGACAGCACTTTGAGAGACAGATGAAAGCAGCGCTTCTTGCGTTTTCCATGCATTTTAGTAAATGGACTCTAATACACACCCACTGCAAGAATATATTTTTTACATTTCTTTCAATAAGTAGATGGGACACAATCAACTTGGGCAAAAGTAGTGGGGACATCTCCCACCTGCAAATTGTACACAATTGGGGCTGCAACCTCTAACCCCGTGGTATGACCGGCCCACCGGGAACTCATCGATTGCTCCCGATTAGCCAACTCCGGGCCTTTGCTTTATTTCTATAACAACACATCAAACTTCTGCATTACTCCACTAAGCATTGTCGTTGTCCTCTTGCTCTGCTATGAAGAGTCACGGTTGGTGTCCACCTGAGTTGGCATCACTGACCAATGTCACTTCATCAGTGACGTACGACACGCCTTGAGATGGGAATATCCGATCTTTCTGCTAACAATGCAGACGCGAATGCATGTATCTGATTTATTTCCACATATGAATGCGACCTGAAACCTATCTGATAATATCGCTTTCTTCCTGCTTATACTTTCTTGGGTCATATCAGATCTGTGCCACATGAGAGAAAAAAATCAGAACTGAGTCACTTGCGATGTAAATGCGTCCTTAGACGTCTTTTAAATGCAAAATTGCTTGCTGGGAACCCATCCTTTTATTCAAAAATCCTTTGATGGATAAATAAGAGCTCAGACATTCTGCAAAATATCTCATTTTGTGTGTCATGTTACCTAAATCGTTCTTGCTTTCACCCTTTTTCAATAGTTTTACTCAACCTGGTACAAAATTCCAAGCCAGTCCACATCACTATTGATTCTGCCAATCACAGGGCTTAAAGTAACTTCTGTATGCACCACGTACAGTCTTTACACACAGAGGAGTTATGCATTCAAGCAGTTCTTCTGCAGACAAGAGGGAAAATTTGTGGCATGCCAAGGTAAGTTGAAAGGATTGATCGACCTGGCGTTCTTTCGAAATGTCAAATGCTCTTTGTCTCTCCCCCAGAGGCTCATCACATTGGAAATGTAAAACTCTGCAAAAATAGCAGTTCTCACATAATCGCGCACACACAGTACACTTACACCCTGCCATGTACTCGGCTGACCTTGTCACTTTTTGTTGGTTGTTGTAACAAATTTGGACATTTGAGAAGAAACAATATTTCATCCTAAAATACTGTAACAGTTCGAGGTCAAATACAGAAATCACAAGATCTGGACACAAAATGTGTCGTGCAGCTTATGGCGACAAATATGCATTACAGACCAAGTTTGTCCTTGAGACACAATGAGTAACACACAAAAACATAAATTGATAAATGCTGTTCTGTGGTGTATGTGTTAAAATAATGCATATTTAGGTTAAAACTGCAGCAGACCCATAATGGCATCCGCTTCCTGCAGGGGTAAAGGGTCACCATTAACCCATTAGAAGCACAGTGCAGCCATCCAGAAAAAACTATGATGGACATCTAGAGACTCTCTTTTTCCTCTTCCTCTCTCGCTTAGCCGAGCAATGATTACAAATTCGCACTATTTATCAACTCTAAAAGGAGTCGGTTTACCCAGAGGACCTTGAGCATCAGCTCTTTAAAATCGCAGAACATAATTTTACATTAATGCATTTGGCAGAGACGTCTATCCAAAGCAATTTACAATGCATTTAAGCCGTACATTTGATCTGTACGCGTGTTAGAAGGAAATCAAACCTATGAGCTTTGCACTGCTAGCACAGCGATACCAATTGAGCCACTGGAATATAATCTTAAACATTGGAACTATTTACATAAGAATGGATTTATAAACAATATCCACAACTATTTATTATTTTTATGGATTAAATTTTGGGTAAAAATTTGTTTTTTTTTAACCCAGAATTGGGTCAAAAAGGGTCTAGCTATGGAAGTCGATAGATCTGTTTGATTACATTCTTCAAAACACTGGGTCTCATTCACTAATAATTTTATAAGTTTTTTGTATTTATATGCACACTTGAACTTCTCATGTAAACCTTCCGCCTAATTCACAATGCGTGCGGCACATGAGTTTGTTCTTATACTTGTTCTTACGTTAGTAAATTTGGAGTGTTCTACATGAGCGGCCGCATGCATGAGGTTGGTAATTTGCATAACCCCCCTCCCAAACCAGCTCCATATAAAGGCTTTCCGCAGTACAGCGCTAGTCAACAGAAAATTTGTCATAGAAGCAAAAGAGCTCGAAAAGAAATCCATGATGACATTTATAATCTGTAAAGTTCCGTTTTGCTTTCCATTTTTTTATTTGGGAAGTTTTGCTGTCGCTGAAGGAAGCCAGTGCTGTCCACCGACTGGAGTAACATTAAATAAGTATTGGATGCACTGTAAAAAAAAATCTGTAGAAATTACAGTATTACTGGGTAGAACTGGCAACTAAAGACTCTTCATCTTTATCTACAGTAAGTTACTGGCAACCAGCCGCAGCTATTTTTTTACAGTGTGCGTTAACAAATATGACATTTAATTAATATGACAGAGACACGCATCTGTATCTAAAATAATAATAAAATAAAACAGACAGGAGACCACCAGCTGCCCCCATCTAATCTACTTATCCGTGTGTATATACTGTATATACATATATGTTTTAATCCCCACAAAATTGTTAAAAATCTTACCTATTATATAATATATCCTCCATAGAATCAGCTCTGTCTGGCTCTCTCTCAAGGGTATTTTTCCCTCCTAGGACTTTCTACCACAGGCTTTTTCTCCTAGGGTTTTTTTCAACCCCTGGGTAGTCTGCTGACATTGGCTTAACTTAGCACCCTCTTACATTGGTTCAATTTTTTCTGCGCTCCCTAGTGTTTTCCCTGCATTTATTAATGTAAAGCTGCTTTGAAACAATTAAACAATTGTGAAAAGTGCTATATAAGTCAAATCGAATTGACTTGAAATCAAGTGATTTACGTTTGGACTTTACATTACATTTACATGACGTTTACATTAGGCATTAAAGGGACACTCCACTTTATTTGAAAATAGGTTCATTTTCCAGATCCCCTATAGTTAAACATTTGATTTGAACCGTTTTGGAATCCATTCAGCCGATCTCCGGGTCTGGCAGTACCACTTTTAGCTTAGCTTAGCATAATCCATTGAATCTAATTAGACTATTAGCACCGTGCTCAAAAAAGAGTTTCAATATTTTTCCTATTTAAACAACACTGTTCTGTAGTTATTTCGTGTACTAAGAGTGACGGAAAATTAAAAGTTGGGATTTTCTAAGATAATATGGCTAGGAACTATACTCTCATTCTGGCGTAATAACCAAGGACTTTGCTGCCGTACCATGGTTGCAGTAGGCACAATGATATTACGTAGAACCCAAAAATAATTTTGTAACCCTTTCGAAAACCTTTGTGCAACTTATAGCAGGGGACTATTTTGGGGCACTGTGTAATATCATAAATAAAATACCGAAACTCTTTGGTCATTTTTAGTGCGATGCTAATGGTCTAATCCGATTCAATGGATTATGCTAAGCTATGCTAAAAGTGTTACCGCCAGACCCAAAGATCGGCTGAATAGATTTCAAAATAGTAAAAATCAATTGTTTAACTCTAGGGGAGCTGGAAAATGAGCTTATTTAAAAAAAAAAGTGGAGTGTCACTTTAAGCAGACGCTTTCATATAGAGATTTAAAAAGTGAGGAAGAAAAGTATGAAGATTTGCCATTGCGTGCATCTTCTTTATATGTGTAAAAAAATAAGTAGGCTATAAAAATGTATAATATAATGTATATAATAATAATATTATAGATCGTATATAATAATATATAATACAGAAAACATTATCATATCAAATAATCATTTAAATTTAACACTATTATACACATTTTAATTATAAACTAATATTTGTTCATAGCGTACGTGATTATTGTGTATGCATGGTTTGAGGTTTTCTTGAATTTTTGCGTATTTTTAGAAGAACTTTTGATACGAAAGTTTTTGATAAATCACGATTTGTTTGTAAAACATCTGCAAGGCCATCTCATGCACAAGTTTGTTTCGTACGCATGCTTATTGAATGAGACCCATTTTCCTTTATGCTCAAAGAACAAATACATTTGTACAGGGTTGAAACAAAATGAGAATGAGTAAATGAATTCAGTGATTTTTTTGGTGAACCAAGGGCGTCAGTTTGTGTTGAAATGTGGTGGGGACAAAAGATCCGATGAAAAAACATTATAGCAGGATGGGAAAAATATTGAATAACAGCGCATCAAAAATGGGCATAAAACCCTCAACAATGTCGACTGCACATGTAACAGTCCCTGCAACACCAGCTCAACCGAACAGTGCCAAAGCACCATACTATAGACAGCAGCGCGTTAAGTCAATGATTACAATGAAATTCATTACATATGTAAAAGAAAACACACTATAAGCACACAACGCAACATATGTGACCCTGGACCACAAAACCAGTTGTACACTGCAAAAAAATTATTTTCAAGAAAATATTTTCTTTGCATTTTTGTCTTGTTTTCAGTAAAAATATCTAAAAATTCTTAAATTAGGATGCTTTTTCTTGATGAGCAAATGGGCTAAGAAAATAAGTCTAGTTTTAGACCAAAAATACCAAATGTAAGTGATTTTGTGCATAAAAAAATCTGCCAATGGGGTAAGCAAAACATTTTTCTTAAACACTATTTTTCAAGAAAAATTCAAGAAAAAAATGCTCACCCCATTGGCAGATTTTTTTGCTTGTTTTATGCACAAAATCACTTAAATTTGATATTTTTGGTTTAAAAACTAGATTTTTGCTCATCAAGAAAAAGCATCTTAATTTAAGAATTTTTTGATATTTTTACTGAAAACAAGACAAAAATACTAAGATTTTTTTTCTTGAAAATCTGACTTTCTTTCTTATTATTTTTGTCTTGTTTTCAGTAGAAATATCTAAAAATTCTTAAATCAAGATGTATTTTCTTAATAAGCAAAATGACGTAAGAAAATAAGTCTAATTTTTTGACAAAAACTATACAATTTAAGTGAATTTGTGCTTAAAACAAGCAAAAATATCTGCCAAAGGGGTGAGGAAATTTTGCTTAAATTAAGTGTTTAAGAAAAAAGATATCTTATTTTTAGATTTTTTTCTCACCCCATTGGCAGATTTTTTTGCTTGTTTTAATCACAAATTCACTTAAATTGTATATTTTTTGTCTCATTTTTGCATTGTAAGTCGCACAGATATTGTTTGATTTTTCAGAACATTTTAACCAAATGCTTTCAAAAAGTGGTGGGTACAAAATCAGACATTTCAAAAAGTGGTGGGGACATGTCCCCAGCGTCCCCAGTGTAAATGACACCTATGTGGTGAACTATCCCTTTAAGAGCAGTTTCTTGCTCATACACTGTAAAAATTCCTTGCTGCACTTAAATGTTTAAGTTGAACCAACTTGAAATTATAATTGTAAATAAAAATAAAATTTATAGTAAAAATAAAGTTGAAATAACTCATTTTTCTAATTTATAGCAACTCCTCGCTAGTAACGAAAGTTTAAATAATTTGTAAATTCAAATCGATTAAACGTAAAAATGTAAGGATTTTTTGCAGAAAAACTGCAAACTTTTAACAAAAAACTGCAATGGTGTGCACAAACATATACACAAAAAAGTTTCTAAAAAGGATTCTTCACAAACCTTTTTAATAGTCTAAAGAACCTATTACACTTAATGTTTTGTGGGTGTTCTTTATGGATCCTGACAAAGACCCTTCTAGAAACCTTTACTTTTAAGAATGTATAGTATTTCAGTCACAGCTTTATTTCACCACTTTAATACTCTCTGGGCTTATTTCCACATTGTGCTGCTCTAGTGGTCTGAAGAAAGTTGTTTAGATTCTATACCATGCGGCTCAGAATTCTCAATATCCACTTTAAATTAGCGCCTGCTCCCCTGTGTATAGGAAGAGTGCTTATCTGTGAGGAAGATATAATGAAGGTGTGGGGAGATAGTGGGGTTCATAACAGTGCATAGTGAGGTTCCGGCTCGCCTCGCACACTAACAACAGATAAACAGACACGACTTGATTTCAGTCTCTCACCGTCAGCATGGAGACGAACCATGCAGTGTACTTTCTGCTGACACAATGCTATCATACCCGAGCAACAGAAGAGATCAGAAAGATAAAAAACGACAGGACATCAATAACATCAGACTGTCATCTGAAGGAAAAACAGCGAGGAAATTGCAAAAAAGCAATTGTTACCCTCCCTGTTAAATCCAGGCTAAAGTCTCATACTTAATATATGAGATTAGGAGCATAAAGGTTGGATTTGATTTTTCATTGATTTCAATCTTTCACTTGACCTTACTCAGTCAATATCAAGGTTATATTTTCACAGTATGATCTTTACATCATGTAGGATGTAAATCACAATAAATGACTTTAGCTGAATTTTCACAGGCAGGGTTTTAACAAATTTCCATTTTTTTATGCACGTGTCTTACCTTTACTGAGGGTTCCCGAAACGAGCCTTTGAAGGGACTGCATAAGCTTTAGTACCCCCTGTCTGCAGCGGCTGGTACAGCCAGACATGGTCAAAGAGGATCAAAGGACAGGGTGCACAGACTGCCCCTACTACAACAGCCTTAACACAGCAGCACAAAAAGATGCCTTCACTGTGAATCTCACAAATGAGACCTATACATCCCATACGATCTCCATACGATGCTGCTTAAGCCTCTACTTGGCACATTCAGTCCCAAATCCAAGAATGAGTCGAAGAAGTGTCCACTTTCCCGCCACTATATGCCCTTCATCCAAAAACACACACACACACACATATGCACTCACACACTTTGTCCAACTCTTTCCACACACACTCAGGCACATGCACAGTCAACACACTGCCACAACCTGTGTTTTGTGCAGTATTGGTGTCCACCGTCTGAAGTGCATAAAAGAGATTTGCAGAATATGCCGGCCACCGTTAAAGTTAAAGGAGGAAAAGTTGGTGAGCGCTGCAGGCTCAAGGCTCGGAGACCGACCGGATGAATTATTAAAAGGATGGCAGGGACCCGCAGCTGTGCTACACAGACTAAGAAGTGCTTGTAGGAAGTTGGTTGTCCATGGAGACAAAAGAGTGTCTTTCCTTTTCCTTCACGACTCTTCTCCTGGTTGCGCCTTTGGGGTGTAAGCGTGAGGTGTGTGTTGTGGTGAGAAGTCGGTGGTCCGCTGCGGTGTATCTGAATGCTCTGTGCTGCTGGACAGATCCCTGCAGCATAAAACAGAAGATACTACTGCACTCTCTCTCTCTCTCTTTCTCTCTCTCTCTCTCTCTCTCCTCCCTCCCTCTGTTGTATCCACTCAGAAAGCCGTTTTTGAACACCTCTACCTTTCTTTCTTGGTTTGCCATGGCAGAGATTAAATATATATCTCTCTATATATACACAAGGTCGATTTTTCTCTTTTTGGTTGCAATTTTAATTACTTTAAATGTGCAGCTGAAGTTCATTGATACAACTACAAAGTGATGAAAGCACATCCAAAGGCCTCTTTCATTTTCATACAAATATCATGTTTAGCCAGTGTTTTAACTGGTAATACAAGCTAGCTAAAAAGATATTGACTTGAAAATGCAGAAAGCTTACATGTTTCAAAATGAAGAAAGGTCACTATGAAATATTAATAAGCATCACATTCCACTAAATAACCTACAATACAAATTTAAAGACCCACTGAAGTGATTTTAAATAAGCAGCTTTGCTTGATGCGTTGCCATAATTTCCACTAAAACAGGAATTTAGGGAAAAGATATTGAATATAAAAAGATTAAGCACTGCTATAGAGGTCCCGTCCGAAATTGCGTACTTCATGTGGACTTTCGGTCTCATTGCCTTAAATTGCGCGTGTTTGCTTAGTCTACGAGTCCGTAGGGTCTAATTTTTACGCTCCGAAGTGTGCTCATCACCACTTTGCACCCTTGATGCGGTCTTTAGCAAAGCCTGCACTGCTGCAGGCTGCACACACTTTACTACAGAAGTCCTTGCGAAAGAGCAATCATACGACAGTATGGTGACCATATACGTGCCATTCTTCCCGGACACGTCCTGGCCAGGATTTCGGTGCGTCGTATTTGTTGACCGCATACGCCATTCAGTTGAAAAAACATAAATCATACAATCGTAGTTTCATTCTTACCTTAAAATGTTAAGGTTGCTTTTCTGTAATAATAATAAAAATCCTCTATGACATATGTGGTCGACAAATATGACTTCCGAAATCCTGGCCAGGACGCGTCCGGGAAGAATGGCACGTATGGTCACCCTAGATGACAGATGGGAGGACTTCTCTCCCTTTTTCCGGCGTGATGCTCGAGTCTGTCCCAAAAAACGACTCTGGTGCACCCTCGTGTACGGGCTGTTGAAGCGGAAGTTTCTCACAAAAAAGGAAATTCGTCACTTCCGTGTTCGAAAATAAGTTGGATACAGAGTCGCGTAAGATGCTTGCTAACCTGTGTGGATGCGCAGTAGCTAAAATTTGGTGTTTTTAAAAGCAATTTCAGCTAGAAACAATGTCAGTTAATGTCAGGTTTCATTGTTCATCAGAAATATGTTGTTTAATTGTGATTTTAGCATGAACTTTTAGTTATATAGTCTTTTCCCAATGACGTTGATGTGACTTTAGTCTTGCACGAATGAAATAACTGCCTGGAGGCATTGCAAAGATGGCTACCTATTGGTGCAATATCCCTAAAAGAGACTTCGGTTAAGGTAGGGCATAGTCTGTATAATTTATATAATTAATATTCATAACAATGAACAACTAATCTAATTAGATCTAATGAATCTAATGAGAAACAAACTAAAGTGCAGAATGATGTCGTAAAACTGTTCATCTATAGTTGTGAGAGACTGTAAGTTTTGAATGCTTATCAATGTGAATTTTGTTAATATTTTGAAACACGCTGTTTGATAGATATCCTTAAAAATACTTCAATTTTGACTGCACCAGGATCCTTGAGCATATCTAAAAACCTGAATGTATCTTGCTAGACATGGATTTATCAGTAAAATGTTATTGGGTGGTACAGCATTAGAGGTATTTGATCTACTACAAGTATGGCCCCTGCATAGCCCCTGCGTCTCTCACATCTATATCGGCCTTGGCTAAAGGAACCCAAAATAGTCTGCCCGTCAAAGAGGAAAGTGAGAAAGAAAGAGAGAAGAGGTAATGTGAAGTGACAGCTCTGAAAGATGGGAGGATGATGCTGGAGGAATGGGACGGATTAAGATAAAAGGCAATATGATGGAGAGATGTGATGGAAAGAGATCAATGTAATTATTTACGTGCATGAGGGTAATCGCACGTCTGTGGGAATATGTGAACGATGCACGTCTCACGCTTCTCACGCTTTTTTCCTGAGAAAAACAACCTAGTACCATGTGTTTCTACCCTGTAGAGCATGAGAGGAGATCTCAACAAACTGTGCAGAGATTTGATAAAATGCAAGTGTACAATCAAAATTGATGTCTTGGTGCCTTTATTAATTGTATTGTGCTATAAAAAGCAGCAAACTCCAAGCAATAAACATGTCCTTAGTGCATAAAAGCACATACATTTTTCTAATGCTGCTGTAAATTATTACACAGTAAAGTAATCATGAATAATGTGTTACTTTGTTATATTATGCTATATCCATCATTGGGAGATTTGCACAGGTTGTATTTCCGAGTGGACTAAATCTTAATTACATGTTTTGCATGTCCCCAAAGCAGTTGTTACTTATTATAAATGCTAAAAAGCCATTTTGTCTCATGTGTTGCATATTGAAATATTTTTGTACTGTGTGGGTGGAAGTGCAAAGTGGATAGAGAGCATGCAAGAGTTTTGTGTATATTGATTAGCAGAATTACACGGCTGAAGTAATGAAATATGAAGTATAGAGGCAATCACTGTGTCTGTGCTCTCTACTGTATTTCCATTTCAATTCTGTGTTTTAGTGAACTAAATTGAACCTTAAATAATTTAGTGTCATTATAACATTACAGCATGTTCAGTTGTGCACTGTGGAAAAAAATCTACTATTAGTGACAGAGTGCAAGAGCTAAACAGAGCTATTTCTGAATGCAGTACTGTAAGTATGTGTGTGTGTGTGTGTGTGTGTGTGTGTGTATGCGCTAGTGCCTTTGTGTTTGGTTCAGGTACTATTGTACAAGAACAGCTGCAGTAAGGTTTAGTTTCACTGAACCCCCTCCCTGCATCTGTATTCTGCTGGATGCATCTGTGTCTGTGACGCGTTAAATGTAGCTGCATTTATATTGAAGAACAATTCAATATAATTGTTTCATGTTTGTGCCGTGCCATATGTTTATATATATATATATGTTCATATATATATATATGAAGAGTATATACAATATACTCTAATGCTTCATTTCACGCAAAATCTGATATTCGCCGTGTTATTCTGTCATCTTTTCTCCCTTTTTCCAAAACGCGATAAACGCTACTCCTCCTCCTCTGCAGAATGCAATAAATCTGCTCAACAAATCACGGCGCACCGTTCCACGCATTGTAAACAATAAGGGCGGCGCTTTGAATACACACAGAATCCTAATGTTCCTCATCTACTTTGTGCTGACGTGATCAACAAACAAACAAAAACAAAATAGTAATTTTGATGGCATTGATAAACCTGTGGTGGTTTTCTGTGGCGCAAAAGAAATGTAAGCCATTGAATAATTACGTGAGAGGCACTCTGTCAAAGGAAAAATGCCGGCTGTTGCTTGTTCGCATCAAGCTTCTGTCATGTTAACACATTGACCCCAGGGGATCTTATTAAAAACTTTCCATTATTTTACTCGAAGTCAATTTAAATCGAGCAGGAGCAAAACATTTTACAGCTGATCTCACCATGGCAGTTGCTTCAATGCATTTGGGGTGTGGTCCTGGTCAAGACAATCTCCTGAACTCCAAACTGAATGTCAGAATGGGAAAGAAAGGTGATTTAAGCAATATTTAGCGTGGCATGGTTGTTGGTGACAGACGGGCCGGTCTAAGTATTTCACAATCTGCTCAGTTACTGGGATTTTCATGCTCAACCATTTCGAGTTTTTTTTTTTACAAAGAATGGTGTGAAAACAGTATGCGGAAGTACATGTGGACGAAAATGCCTTGTTGATGCTAGAGGTCAGAGGAGAATGTGACAACCGAGGTATGCAGCAAAGCATTTGTGAAGCCACAACACGCACAACCTTGAGGCGGATGGGCTACAACAGCAGAAGACTCCACCGGGTACCACTCATCTCCACTACAAATAGGAAAAAGAGGCTACAATTTGCACAAACTCACCAAAATTGGACAGTTAAAGACTGGAAAAATGTTGCATGGTCTGATGAGACTCAATTTCTGTTGAGACATTCAGATGGTAGAGTCAGAAACAGAATGAGAACATGGATCCATCATGCCTTTTTACCACTGTGCAGGCTGCTGGTGGTGGTGTAATGGTGTGGGGGATGTTTTCTTGGCACACTTTAGGCCCCTTAGTGCCTATTGGGCATCGTTTAAATGCCACGGCCTACCTAAACATTGTTTCTGACCATGTCCGTCCCTTTATGGCTACTTCCAGTAGGATAATGCACCATAAAGCTCGAATTATTTCAGATTGGTTTCTTGAACATGACAATGAGTTCACTGTACTAAAATGGCCCACATTCACCAGATCTCAACCCAATAGAGCATCTTTTGGATGTGGTGGAACGGAAGCTTCGTGCCCTGGATGTGCATCCCACAAATCTCCATCAACTGCAAGATGCTATCCTATCAATTATGGCCAACATTTCTAAAGAATGCTTTTCAATGCCACGTAGAATTAAGGCAGTTTTGAAGGCGAAAGTGGGTCAAACACAGTATTAGTATGGTGTTCCTAATAATCCTTTAGGTGAGTGAACGTTATGTGACCCTGTCTGTGAAATCCAGCCTAAAGTCTCATAATCATGAAAAGCATCTAAGTTTAAATTCTCTATTTGATTTCATTTAATTTCAATATTTGATATGGCCTTCCTCACTCAGTATTAAAGATATCAAGGTTATATTTTATTACAGAATGTTCTCTTCATTATGCAGAAAAAGTAACGATTTTATGTGGCATTTTTCATGTGGCAAGTAGCAAGCATTTTATAGTGTAATAAGCATGATAATATGCATCAAGCCAGTTGTTCATATTCAATCATGCACTTTTAAAAAATAAAGTTTCTTTGCAGTTGATAAAAGTTATACAGACTAGAGTAAGGTAAATAAAAAAATGCCTTCTGGTTCTTCTATGGCATTGCTTGTGGGTTATAACAACACAGCACGACATATTAAATTTAATGATGAGACATTAAAAACAATTATAGAGCTTGACTTTTACTGTTGATACACTTGAATTTTAGAAACTGGCCCCTACAGCGTCAAGCAGCATAACATCTGCTACCAAATGTCACAACTAATTTCATGATCGGTTTGAAATACAGACCGATCCTCCAGTGTGCCCATAAAAGACGCCATTCTGTTATGTCTAGGGCTGTGCAACATCAAACATTTCCAAACCTTCTTTGCTTACACAGACTCTCTTCTGTTATTACATCACGCTGTCTGAGCACACCAATCGCAAGCTATTTTTACTGCTAACCATTTAATGAAGCTTCCACGGCTTACATTTACACACCAACAGACAGTGATATACACACACTTAGGGCAAGCAACTGCACTCAGCACTGAATTAACCTTCAGATTCCTCTTTAGCTCCCTTCAATCTGATCTGTCCCACACCGCTGAACAGTGTGCTCTGTTGAGGGCACGTTTTGTATTTCTTCTAAAGAGAAATGGATTTTTCTCAAGATTGTTCTTATAGGTTTATACAGTAAGAACATCTACAGTATGATGACCCGACAAGATTGGGAATTTGTTACTATTTTACGAGGTGGCTAATTTGTATAAATTTGTATGAATTTTGTTCGTACATATCAGTATGATCTGTTTTCACGATCGAACCAAAGTGACATTGGGTTTGGGGCTTTATTATTTCTTTCTTTTAAATCATACGATTTAGTGCAATTCACATATGTACAAATTTAAATGTACATATTAAAAAAAAAATTGTTTTCTATACCAAGAATGTGACAGGATGTTTCACTTAACATCTTTATGTTATAATAACATTACAAATTCAAATCCATAATTTAATTTTCAAAGATTTATTATTAAAAAAAATTTTTAAATGCTGTGAATCTATTGAATCAATACATAAATGTGCATTCATCTTTGCTGTGTTATATTTATTTAGTTGACTAGTGGTATACACTGATTAAAAAATAAACGTACTTTGTCATATTAAGAACATTGTTGCTATCATCCTTGATACAGTCTTGTTCAAAATAATAGCAGTACAATGTGACTAACCAGAATAATCAAGGTTTTTAGTATATTTTTTATTGCTACGTGGCAAACAAGTTACCAGTAGGTTCAGTAGATTCTCAGAAAACAAATGAGACCCCGCATTCATGATATGCACGCTCTTAAGGCTGTGCAATTGGGCAATTAGTTGAAAGGGGTGTGTTAAAAAAAATAGCAGTGTGGCATTCAATCACTGAGAAATCAATTTTGTGAAGAAACAGGTGTGAATCAGGTGGCCCCTATTTAACGATGAAGCCAACACTTGTTGAACATGCATTTGAAAGCTGAAAATGGGTCGTTCAAGACATTGTTCAGAAGAACAGCGTACTTTGATTAAAAAGTTGATTGGAGAGGGGAAAACCTATAAAGAGGTGCAAAAAATGATAGGCTGTTCAGCTAAAATGATCTCCAATGCCTTAAAATGGAGAGCAAAACCAGAGAGACGTGGAAGAAAACGGAAGACAACCATCAAAATGGATAGAAGAATAACCAGAATGGCAAAGGCTCAGCCAATGATCACCTCCAGGATGATCAAAGACAGTCTGGAGTTACGATGTAAGTACTGTGACAGTTAGAAGACGTCTGTGTGAAGCTAATCTATTTTCAAGAATCCCCCGCAAAGTCCCTCTAATAAAAAAAGGCATGTGCAGAAGAGGTTACAATTTGCCAAAGAACACATCAACTGGCCTAAAGAGAAATGGAGGAACATTTTGTGGACTGATGAGAGTAAAATTGTTCTTTTTGGGTCCAAGGGCCACAGGCAGCTTGTGAGACGACCCCCAAACTCTGAATTCAAGCCACAGTACACAGTGAAGACAGTGAAGCATGGAGGTGCAAGCATCATGATATGGGCATGTTTCTCCTACTATGGTGTTGGGCCTATTTATCGCATACCAGGGATCATGGATCAGTTTGCATATGTTAAAATACTTGAAGAGGTCATGTTGCCCTATGCTGAAGAGGACATGCCCTTGAAATGGTTGGTTCAACAAGACAATGACCCAAAACACACTAGTAAACGGACAAAGTCTTGGTTCCAAACCAACAAAATTAATGTTATGGAGTGGCCAGCCCAATCTCCAGACCTTAATCCAATTGAGAACTTGTGGGGTGATATCAAAAATGCTGTTTCTGAAGCAAAACCAAGAAATGTGAATGAATTGTTAAAGAATCATAGAGTGGAATAACAGCTGAGAGGTGCCACAAGTTGGTTGACTCCATGCCACACAGATGTCAAGCAGTTTTAAAAAACTGTGGTCATACAACTAAATATTAGTTTAGTGATTCACAGAAAAAAAAATGTTTGTACAAAATAGTTTTGAGTTTGTACAGTCAAGGTAGACACTGCTATTTTTTTGAACACACCCCTTTCAACTAATTGCCCAATTGCACAGCCTTAAGAGCGTGCATATCATGAATGCTGGGTCTAATATACTAATATAAAAATATACTAAAAACCTTGATTATTCTGGTTAGTCACATTGTACTGCTATTATTTTGAACAAGACTGTACATCGTCGCTGAACATTTTGGACAGCAATCAGCTGTAAAATGTTTTGATCATGCGCGATTTTTGTTGACTTTAAGAAATTTTTTTTAACGTTTTTTATAAGATCCCATGGGGTCAATGTGTTAGCATGACAGAAGCGTGATGCTGTCGTGTGAGAACAAGCAACAGCCGGCATTTTTCCTTCAACCGAGTGGCTTATGTTTCTTCCCAGCTACAGAAAACCACCACAGGTTTATCAATGCCATCAAAAGTATTATTTCTTTTTGTTTGTTTGTTGATCACGAAGTACAAAGTACATGAGGAAAACTAGGATTACGTAAGTGCTGCCATTGTTGTTTACAATGCGTGGAATGGCGCGCTGTGATTTGTTGAGCAGATTTATTGCGTTCTGCAGAGAAGGAGGACTGGCGTTTATCAAGTTTTGGGAATAAGGAGAAAAAGATGACACAATAACATGCCGAATATCGGATTTTGTGTCAAATTAAGAATTTACTTTTTATTAGGGTGCACTAACATTATCCAAACCAAACCATGCCCCAGCGCGATTGTCACCCCTCCCTACTCCCCCAGATCAGATGCACGCACTCACACTGTACTTTTTATCAATCCGAGTCCGGGCGCGCTTTCGTCATTAATAGGGCGCACTCACATTATCCAAACCAAACCAAGCCCCAGCGCGATTGTCACCTCTCCCTACTCCCCCAGATGCACGCACTCACACTGTACTTCTTATCGATCCGAGTCCGGGCGCGCTTTCGTCATTAAGATGCGATTGTTTTGAAAAAAGCAGGAAGTAAAGCGCTCTCTTAACACTGGAACCCACCGTAATGATAAGTCTGTGTTTTTTATTCGGAGTCGTTCGGTGCGCGATTACAGACAGCCCTCTCACATTTCATCATATTGCTTAGTTGATCTGTCACGTGTGCAGCTCGGACATTCACGTAACCCCGCTGCGCGCATCAAAAGGTTTTTACGGAGGCAGATGAAGGTGAGTGGTCGCGCAACTGACGTCTTCACCTTTTGAATCGCGCTCAGGCGCGAATGCGCTCACACCACAGCCTTCCGCGCCTGAGCCCAAGTGAACCGCGCTCCGGCCCACCTCTGCAACCCGGCCGCGGCGCGATTAATCAATCGGCGCCCGGGCACGGATCAGAGCGATCACACTAGTCAATCAAACCAGGCTTTGGGGGTCAAACGCGCCCGAGCGCGGTTTGGTTTGGATAGTGTGAGTGCGCCAGATGCGATTGTTTTGAAAAAAGCAGGAAGTAAAGCTCTCTCTTAACACTGGAACCCTCCGTAATGATAAGTCTGTGTTTTTTTATTCGGAGTCGTTTGGTGCGCGATTACAGACAGCCCTCTCACATGTCATCATATTGCTTAGTTGATGTGTCACGTGTGCAACTCGGACATTCACGTAACCCCGCTGCTCGCATCAAAAGGTTTTTACGGAGGCAGATGAACGTGAGTGGTCGCGCAACTGACGTCTTCCCCTTTTGAATCGCGCTCAGGCGCAATTGCGCTCACACCACAGCCTTCCGCGCCTGAGCCCAAGTGAACCGCGCTCCGGCCCACCTCTGCAACCCGGCCACGGCGCGATTAACCAATCCGCGCCCGGGCACGGAACAGAGCGATCACACTAGTCAAACAAACCAGGCATTGGGGGTCAAACGCGCCCGAGCGCGGTTTGGTTTGGATAGTGTGAGTGCGACCTTAGCGACCTGATACGATACTGATTTTAATGGCAACACAGTTTTTATAAAAAATGTTGTTTATCACGTTTTGAAACCAAACTGTTCAAATTGTTTTCAAATACCTGTGAGATCAGGCTGAATGATCCTCCATATTGTCCACTATAACAGAGTACTGCAGTATATTTACTGCGTAGCGTTCCTCTTGTATTGTTTGGTGGTTGATTTCATATATAGACGATTTCAGCAGGTGCAAACACGTAGTCGCGATTGCGCATCTGACCCGAAGTTAACTTCCAGGCTGTGTTTGTTTATCGGTCTGGCTAGTGACTAAAGTGACCTCTGGGACAAATACCTTGTCGGAATTTTTGTTTTGTTTCCTAAAGACAAAAGGAGATGGCAAGCATGCATCCCCGCTGTGTGAAGCTATGATGGGGACAATTGCACTCTGGCATGTTTCAAGGCAACTGTGCCTAATATAAGCATGCATTCAGGTAATTTACTGGTTATTTATTGTTATCATAAATAATCTACTTTAGAGGAACTCTCTTGTTATTGTTTTTTGTGTAAATCTACCAAAAGTTATGTTTGGGTCACAAAAGCCATTTGTTTATGTTGTTGCTGCTTAAATCATCTATAGCACAACAACAGGGGGTCCGGGAACCTCAGGAGGTCCCTGGTGGTATTATCAGGGCAGGGGTCCTCCAAATAATTTCATTGAAATTATTTTATTTAATTTTTTTGTAAAAAAAAAGTAATTAGGGATCCAACAAATTGCATTAATAGACTAATAATAAAAATTAAAACTTGAATGAATGGTTTCACATTAAAATCTATTCTGTAAATTTAAAACGTTATGTATTATGTTTACAATATGAGACCATGAGTGCATACCAATATTGATATTGAAAATTGATTATTTCAATATCTTTGTAATCTAACTATCATAACAAAGTATGTAAATCCAGTCTTTATTACTTTATTTGATACACATACTAGGGGTCCCTGCTCCTCCTCTCTATCAATTAAGGGGTCCTTGTTCTATACAGTATGCAGGCATGTACAGCAAAAAACGTCACTGCAGATATCAACCCATTTACAATTCTTTTGGAAAAATAGTCATAAAAATAAATAATGCATAAGTATATAAATATTTAAGTAGTCCTGAGACTTCAAGCAATACTCAACCTTTCAATAAATATAACACAAGCTGAATTTAATGAATAATTTTTTTATGTAAGATTGAAGTGAAATAATAAAACGACTAGCTCACCTTGACCACCAGAAAGAAATCTCATTCCCTTTCTTTTTCACTCAGCAAATCATCAAGGTCTTTGTCCTGTCAAGAATATTTTACTGCAACTGTCATCCACCTGCATTTGCTACAAAGGTCTGTCATAAATTCTGCTTGAATTTTACTTCAAACGGTCTCATGTTTAATACCTACTGTAGCTGACTTCTTTGCAAAGAAACAAATTCAAGGCACTATGTCTGGCAATAAAAAAATCATAGTCATCTGACCTTTCTGGTGTTTGCTTATCTAGGCATTTTTCCTTACTAATCCTTCAATGGACAGAGGTCTTTCAAACAGCTGACACATTCGCATTCACAACTGCGGTCGAACAGAAGTCTCCAGAAGATTAACCCCATCTATATCTCTTGCCTCAGCTCTTTCTTACAATATCAGGCTACCAGCACACATCTAACTCATACTGCTTTCTTAACCCTTAAGAAAATTAACCAATGTTTTTAATTACCATGGCAGAACCATGGTTTTCCTACAGTAACCACAGTTTATTCAAGATGCAAAAGTTTATTGTCATATGTACAGGAAACACTGTTTCCCTCAAATTCTTACTCTGTGAATCCTCTAGCAGCCCAAAATATGAAAATGAGGACACAAAGCACAAAAGTACACAATACTAAATAACTCAGTTGCAAATGTGCGAGTGTGTGCATATGTTAGTGTGAATGTACAGCAGGGCTAGTCCACTGGTGTCCCGCGGGCCAAATGGGGCCCTCCAATCATCTTTTTTTCTCTGTCTGATTTAAAATCAGCGTGGTTACTTTTACCTTTCCACTGTACATGACAAATGACGGCTGACAAACCGTAAGGAAAGTGGGCACTGTAATGAGCTTCTCCCATGTTGACAAGGATTTACGATTAAACTGAAATTTTATTACCACTGCCACTAGGGGGCAAACTCAGACAGTCGCATCCAAATGTTGTGAACAATGGAAAGGCAGATTAGCCTATACAGTACATATACAGTAAAGTGTTATGTAGCAATGGTTATTTTGTAGTAACAAATGGAATGTATAAAATTTACTACTTGATTTCAATTCACAATACAAAATTTGTTTACCTGACTCATCTTGATTTTTACTGCAACAGCATATGCTTTACATTTGCAATTGTTTTAAAACCTTGCACAGTTTGCTTTGCATAGCAGTACACCAGATAAATATCAACGAGCAATGTTTTATCTGTTGATTTCCAAATGTTAAAGTTTGGAATTTAAAACTTTATTAACGAAAATAACTACCTTCCGATAGCGCCCCCATCTTAGTCGCGTCCGCATTCAAGATCAGAGCTTTACGCAGCCTACGGAGGCTACTCTGCTGCTGCTCTGTGTTTTTGCCCTCCGAATTTGTCATACGTCACTAAGAAAAGTGCTTACACTACGCTAATACTCTCTTCTGAATACAGAGGAGTCTAAGATGGCGGCGCTACCGGAAGGTATTTATTTTCGTTAATAAAGTTTAAATATGGATATTTCTACAACAACACCGTGCGGATTACCCTCAGAAGACCTTTGTTTATCATCCTGGAGCCGTTTGGATTTATTTTGTGAAGGATGGATGCACTTTTTTTGGACTTGAAGGTCGTGGACCCCGTAACTTCACATTTAATTAACTGAAAGATCTAAAACATTTTCTAAAATATCCGAAAATGTGTTTGTCTGAAAAACGATGGACATATGCAACTCGGACAGCTTGGGGGTGAGTAAATCATGGGTTTAATATCATTTTTGGCCGAACTATCCCTTTAATGTGATAGAATGAAGTACTGATATAACAGGAGATAATGAAAAATGCCGAGTAACACATGAGGAGAGATAATAATACACTGGACATAATGATATAAAGGTATAATTTGAACCCACAAACCAAAATAATACAGCTCTAGAGCTCCTAATGGATTATGCACCACTTTTCAACTATCCGGCTACACTTGAAAATGCAGTCAAGTGAAGTACCATGGCCTCTATTTAGTAGTGTTATATGTGATAATGAAGTTTGGCAAGTGACCGTTTACAGGTGCTAGACAGCTGAGGCATCAGATCTCAGAGGCCAATTGGAGGCAGGTAGTATGAAGCGACAACACACGATTCAAGACTGACAGGAGGCTACACGCCTAATGACAGCCTAACAAATCAGTGTTCAATGTTGATGCTGTGGTAATTGTTTGTGTGTGTACAGATGGGTCCTTTTCAAACCACTGGTACATTTGGATACGTAATTTACTTATCCAGATCTCATACAGTATGGGTCCTTGCAAAATAACGTCAAGGCTTGTAATGGTACAGCCCATCCATTATTAGGATAGAGCTGAGCAGTAAATTGGTTAGGTTACCCCACCAAAATGTTCAGCAACTGCCTGCTTTGGTTACTATTTCTAATAGCACATTGTTGTGAAGTCTGTTGACTGCAGTACAGTTCCATGTTAAAACTTTGTTGTAAGTGCTATCCCATTATTACTTAATTAATGAAGTAGTTCTTTATATAACTTTTGACTATTAAATGATCCATAATAGATTATTGCTTTATACAGGGCTCTATTAAATCCGTCAAAGTCCGCATTCGGTGACCAGATATTTCTGAATTATTTTGCCCAAGGCAATGCTGTATATCAGAGAGTCTTCTGGGTAACCTGCCGCCTTCTCACCGGTGTTAATTTAACGTCTCATACTCCAATGCAGACTAATAATTCAATATAAAAAACTTAAACCAAACAACTTTAGTATTAATTTTATAGTGAACATAACACTTTTGACAAATAGCTAGAGGCTTCACAGTATCCAGTTAAAACTGGTAAGTAAAAGCATTACTCAGATAAACTTTTAAGGCCTACATGAATTTCAGATTTTTCAGCAATAATGTATAAATTAACACTGTTGCAGGTAATGGAATATTTTAATTAGTGGAAAAGATAACCCAATAGTTGGATTCTGAAAATAACTTCAACTCAAATTAATATTTGATGTCCAGGTAATTGCTGTATGTACTATAGCTGTGTAATATGAACAGCTAGCCAATCAATTAAACCCCTTTATGGTGGTACAAGGTCTGTCTGCCGGACTATACATTATCCTTTAAATGTCATGACTAAATAAAACATGATGTAACCACACAAATAATATAGCCTAATAATACTGGGGAATGTCAACAATACACCAATTTGCATATGAATAACACAACTTTTCAAAATCGTACAACATACACACCAAAGTCCAATTTTGTGTGCATACTGTATGATGTGCCAGTCCTTCCCATTAACTTGTGGAGAGCTGGTGAATGCAAATACCATGCATCTTTTTATGTCATTTTATGTATTGGTTTCTCATTTTTTTTAACCATTGTTTCTTAGAATTGGTTGTCGCTTGGGGTTAGATTTAGGTATGGGTTAGAATGTCCAAAATGTAACATGTTCTAGCCCCAAGCGTCAATGGTAAAAAATGGAGAAATAAAAAGATAACCTAACACATAAAATGACACAAAAAGATGCGTGGTATTTGCACGCACCTCCTCTCCACCGGAGTGAATGGAAAGGACTGGCATATATATGTAAGCAAGATTGGACTGCATTGCACGATAATGAAAAGTCGTGTTATTTCTAACTATCAGTCATCTACTTTTGGCTTATCTATTGTTGCATACTGAAATAAACCCTTTGCTTTATCTAGATTTGTATGCTGAAATAAAAAAGTCTCAAACCTAATGTCACTTGAAGGATAACACAGACACTCTTGACTCGCATACAGTACATCCCGTACCCCTCTCCCCCACACTCATTCTTTTTCATCTCTCCCCCTCTTTCTTCTCTCTCGACACAATATAAACAATATAAAGGCACATACAATCCAATAAGTATGTTTTGGTTTTTTCACCCAGCTCAGCAATATAGTCATATTTGTCTGGTATGTGAATGCTTCATTAAACAAACAGAGCTCTTATCACAGTCTTGCATTACTAGTGACAGACATAAACCTTTTCTCAGTTATATTGACACTTAGGCAGTTTGTTTTCCTTGTTTTTTTAGGGACAGACAATGAAAAGAGAAAGTACAGATTGTGTCCTTTCATCATGCTGATTTAGTTCATGCTTTTTGACTGCTCTTATTATCTTTTTTGCAAGATAAGTTTGCAATCTCTTTTTCTCTTTCATTGCTTTATGAGTGGTAAGTATTAGTATTTTTCCCATTGTTCTCTGCTGTAAGGTTTTGGCTGTGAGGGTTGGTTGCAGAATGCTAGCTTTTATTTCCTGCATAAAGTAAATATAAAGGTCTTGGCTTTACTACAGTAAATCAGTAGGACACCTTAAATGCCACTTGTATTCATGTGAAACTCTGCCCTGTATGCTTATAAAGATTTTATAAAGATTTCAGATGATATACTAAAATATTTACATTATTATATGCTTGCATGTTATTTTTTTTCATATAATGGTCAGTCCCGTTAAATGGACTGCCGGCATTGATGTAAACTGACAGTTTGTGTTACCTGAATATTGCAGGAGCGCCCCATGAGTTTGTTCAATAACTGGACCATCATGTCACATGACCTTTACATCAGCACATTTGATCTGTGCTGAAAAGAAACAAGAGATCATTGAAATTTCCCCCTACTGAGCAAAAAGGGCACATTTTTTATGATCATTAATTATGAATAAACATTGAGAGTAAGCAATAAAGATCCTGGCAAAGACAAAAACTTTTTAAAAATCAATTCTGTAGGGTTCAAGGGCACAGAGATCCAGAAGTGTATAGTAGCCTAGTGTTTAAGGTTAAGGTTACACATAGAGAACAAACATCAACACTAACACTCAAACAGCATGGTTATGTAACATTAGAAAGCACACAGCTTTTAGACTGCAGTGTTTCATACCTCACTGGACTAAACACATTTTCAGTACCCCTCTCTCTCTCTCTCTCTCTCTTTCTTTCTCTCTCTCACTCACTCTTTGTGTCACATAGTATAAGTCTTGTTGTTGTTGTGGTTGGTTATGACTGGCATAACTCTGTATGGTAAAATTTGATCCATGCATGACCTTTTGTACAAAGCAGTTTTACAATATGATTACCGTCGACCTTGAAAAACACAAAATCATAAATCTTTTCTATTCATTTTATATCATTATGCTGTGTTTAAATCCATATAAATATATATATGTTATATATATTTCGAGTTTCTGCCACTGTATTGTCTAATAAATGTGGGAAAAGAAAAGATATTCATTTTCACAGGATTGATTTATTTGAGATCAGGTTTCATAGTCTTTAAGATTTACATTATTGTCAGTTATGCATTTGGCAGAAACTTTATAGTGACTTAAATGCATGCAATCTATATAATTTTTTGTAAGTTTGTATAGTCCCTGTGTATTGAACCCAGGCATGACCTTTTCACCATTAGCTATATCAAATAAGTTAAAAAAGAACGTTCCAGGGTTAAGGTGATAAGATATCCAGGGACAGTCCCATTTTTTTGTGTTTCATCCTCCACAAACTTACAACAAAAAGACAAAAACATTCACAAAGGTTTGATTCATAGATATACAAATAAGATTTCAATTATATTTTGACCATTGAACTTGGAAATGCCCCGGCTTTTCATTTAAAAAATCTGGTCACCATATTCCTGTCATTAGTCACTAAAATAAAGAGCAGAAACTGTGTACAATGCTCAAGAAAACCTTACGCTGACACCTCATTCGATTTCTGTAATGACCCTGAAAACAGAATCAATGATGTGATGTCGTTCTCTCTATCTTTCTGCTTTCATTTTCAGGGATGAGCTGCTCTGTAGTACAATTGGAAAGCTTGTAGACATACTGTAATTCAATATTTCATAAATTATGGGAAAGAATGGATGCACTACCACTCATTTTTTTATTTGTATATGGACTAAACAATATTGTATAATATTATGATACATAGAATTGCTTCTGTATTTGGATGCAAACTGTCTTAAGTTTTGTGTGTCAATTTGTGTAGAGTGAAATGTAATTGCTGAAGATTTGTGTTGAACTGAAGCTCAGTCCTGTCAGTTATAATTATTTATTTAGGGCCCAGTGCTGCAATGAAGCAGATTTATACAAGCCTTACCACCCCTTACATCTATACAGTTAGGTGAACAGAGGTTAATGATGTTGAGGGGCTGTGAATAAACTTAATCCGTAAAGGGAGACAGAAGATCAAACTGCTAATAACATCCCAAATCTCTCAAGGATTGTAATAAAAGTTTGCATGAGGTAGAAAATATGGCTAAATGGTAATTATTCGATATACACATTCAGGTAACATTATAATTACAAAATAAAGGTCAAACTTAAACTTTTAAATCTGCTCTATTGGACTAGTACCAGGGCATAAGTATAGAAATAATAAATTAGGCTAAAATTGTTTAATGTTTTTACAATATTATTATAAAACAATATTATACAATAATAATAATAATAATTATTATTATTATTATTAAGATATATAAATTATATTACACATTTCTATATGAAAACTTAATTCTCTAATCATTTTAAACTTTACACTATGCCATCAGACACTAAAGGTAAAGTTATAGCGCCATCTGTTGGTGGTTTAGGATACTGTTTATTAATGAATTGGTGTGACGAAACCACAAAACGAAACCCACGCTATCAGAGCACTAGAAACTGTCCGCTGTCCCAGTTTAGTAAAATAGCGCAGAAACGAAAGTGAAAATAAGATGGGGGTGTGATTTAACACTATACATTGACGTGCCGGTCATTTCCTTATTATTGATCAGACGTGTCAGGATGGAGGAATATCCTTACCCGATCGTTGTTGAGGGGAACTGGAAGCCTGAAAATGCAAAAAGTTTAAAAAACAAACTCCAGATTTACTTTCAAAGTAAGAAGAAATCCCATGGGGGAGACTGCGTCGTACAAATCAATGAAAACAGCAGCACTGCTACTGTTGGGTTTAAATCATCGGAGAGTAAGTGCTAAATAGTAAAATTGTAATGTTTGTTGTTTAGTTATTGAATTGTTTATTTTAACAATTAATTACAGTAAGAATTTTAAACTTAAACTTAGTTACGAAATAACTAAATTGTCAACTGTCAACTCATTTAAAGTACCGGTTGCATCGACTGATTTAGTGCAGTCTGCCTAATTGTTTCAAATATGTGTCGTAAGTTATCTTACTAAATTTTGACTGTTTGTCTTTAAGTCCGAGATGACGTCCTCTCTAAAACGGATCACGTGATAATTGTTGACAATGTCGAATTCAAGTTACAAGTGAGCAAATCCAGCAATGCATCGAAAGAGCCAGACAACAGCATACAGCTGGTAAGCAGACTATGAGAGTTTTGGGGCAATCATGTGTTTTGGGCCATATTCCATTAGAACCAATACATAGAACCAATAGAACCAATAAATACCATTAGAGACCAACAAATACCAAACATTGTAGTGTGGTTGGGCCATATTCCATTAGAAATTCCCCAATAAAACCAATAGAATTTCTGTGATGGTGTCTATTGGTTTTTTAAGCAGGGTATACTGCGAGTTTCTTATAAATGGCACTTTTTATTAAATACAACAGGTAACATAAAAATCATAGCACTCACAGACCACCATTTCAGAATGACTGCATTAAAAAAATGTATCATAAAAAATGTCAGTGCCACATGCCTCAATCCAACGGACCTAAGTTTTACAGACCTGTTTCAATATACGAGCCACTAAACGGAGTGGCCTGTGCCACCAGTAACCGGAAGTGCCACATGTAACCGGAAGTGCCACCTGACAACCCACTAAACACAGTGGCATGATCCACTGAAAACCGGAAGAGCCACTAAACGTGGTGGCAGGTGCCAAAGGCTTCTGTGCGCAAGATGTCATGCCACTTTATGTTAAAACTGCTACTGGATATTCTTTGACTGTGTTGGGTTTGAGTCACTGTACTTGTTTCACAGTGTTCCCCTTCCAGTTGATTATTAAGAATTGTATTTTTGTTTTAGAAAGATGAAGCATCTGGATACCAAGAACCCAGTAAGTAATCATCTGGACTTTGAATTTCTGACTGTTTATGTAGCCTACATGTGGTCTTTTACTGTTTAGGTTTATTGTGATTGCTGATGTAATTACAAATATATTTGGTAAAGATCAATAAATTACTTCCTTTGCAACTACCAAAAAGTAATGTTTAATCGTTTTATTAGTTTAGTTTTACCTTGAATGAGACATTGGTATGAAATCGTTAACCTTTAAAACATTTTATATGTCAATTTATTTAGCCTTTTTTTATTTATTTTGAAGTTCAAAGTGCACCTCCCACCGGAAGTGATCCGGATGTGAAGAACCCTGAAGAGTCATTTGCTGTAGTTCTGGAAAATGTTGCAGATGACACTACAAAAAATATTTTATCTCTTTTGGTGGAGTCTGTCAGTGGTCTTTCTGAAAAGGACTTTACCGTGGACTTAATGCTTGAATTAAACACAGCAGTCGTGACTTTTAAAAGCCCCAGTGGTAAGTTCTCCATCAATATTTCAGTCTTATACAAGATTAGATGATTAGCTGTACATTATAAGCTTAAACATCTTTAACTGTATGTCATTTATATCATCAAATGTATCTGATGTGTAAAATAAAATTTCTGACAGCTGTAGGGAAGTTTCTTGAGGAGAGCAGGACACACAAAAAGTTCAAGGACTGTGGTCTGAAGGCCCGTGCCCTGGAGAGGAGCACATGTATAAGGGTGGAGAATCTTCCATCTGATGCCAATAAGGTGCTGCTGGAGTTGTATTTTGAAAAATGGGGGGGTCCGATAGAAGAAATCATCACATTGCCAATGGAACAAGCGGCCATTATAACATTTAAGAATGTTGAAGGTAAATACATGTGCATTTGCTGCTTTATTCCTGCTATTTTCTATGGGCTAACAAGGACTGTAAATTTTTGGGGGGCATCCACTTGTTTGTCCAATGTCCTTTAGTTAATAAACATGCAGATCATTCTATTTTAGAGAATATTTATATCAATTTACCTTGAATTTTTTTTCATTTTTGTCAGACAAGGAAAAGATATTGAAGAAAAAGCATATCATCAGTGATGTTCCAGTCAAGATCCATCACTATTATAAATCCTTGGGTACAGTATTGTATGGCAGCAACCCACCAACATGGAAACTACCTAAACCTTTTAAAGTCAATATACATTCTGCCATCAGGGAGTTCCTTCTCAAAAAAAAGGTAATTTCCTCTATCAATGATAAGATGAGCTCACATTTCTGCAAAATTAACATAGACAAACCTAAAGTTCTGCTCAGTCCTGATCCAGCATTGCTGAAACAGAAAGGTTTAACCAGAAAACATGTTGATGGTTGGAGAAAGAATGCATCAGATGTCTTTGAAAGCATTATATCCAACTATAAAGCATTTGAGTTGCCAGTATTGTACCCCTTGTGGACCAAAGTGGAGAATGAAATAAAGGAAGTGGTGAAAGATTTGATTTTTACACATATTGATGCATCTAAAGGGGTCCTAACAGTGGCAGGTTTGGCTCATGATGTAAATGACCTGAGACCACTCCTGGAGAAAATGTTAGAGCGAGCATCAACTCAAACGGAGAGAGAGAGGAGCAGTGTCACAGAACACATGGAGATGACACCTGGCATGTACTCCCTGCTTCTACAGGATGGTCTGCAAACCGCTACAGCTGCTTCTCCACAACTGCGCCTTGATTACAACAAAAAAATTAACAAATTACATCTATCAGGTGTTCAAACTGAAATTCTCGCCTTCAAGAATTGGGTACTTGAAAAGAAATTAATTATGAAACAGACTCCTTTAAAGATTGATCGTTCATTACTAGAGTTCTTGAGATCGGTGGATTGTGATGAGATGTCCAAAGACCTGTTTGTGTCTCATGGAATAAAAGCTGTATACACGGTAGAAAATAGAGATCTTGTTTTGATTGGAAGCACAGACCGAGCACTTTCTGAGGCGCAGGACAGGTTGAATGTGGTTCTTGAATCTAAAGACGTCATTGTAGAAGATCAGGGTGTGCTTGCGTTACCACAGTGGCATGATCTCTATAAACAACTGCAAAGTTTGTATAGCACATCCAAAAAGAGGACAGTGTTGATTAACACAACACAAAGAGACAGAATAACAGTGTCTGGATTTAAGGAACCAGTGTTGGAGATCAGCCAGACATTAGGAGACTTCATTGAGAAACACACTAGAATTGAAGATGTTGTCCCTGTGAAGTCACATGCAGTGGTTGAATTCATAAAAGAGCGAAAATTGCAGGACTGGCAGCATTTTTTAAAGTCTAATAAGGTGACGGTGCGTTTCGATTTAAAGAGACCCCAGATCAAGTTCTTTGGAGAGGGAATGTTTGTCAAGGAAGCTATGACCTTTTTCAAAAAGATGGCAAATGCTCTCTATGCTGACACACTGACCATTAAAAAGGCAGGAGCAAAGAAATACTTCAAGGAAGGTGGTCAACTAATGCTGTCGTTGCTCATGAAAGAAAACAAATTTGTGGTTGTGCTTCAAGAAGATCATATGATGGAGGAGGAGAATTCAAACAAAGGTAGTTTTGAAGATTTTGTGGGGTCCTGTGAGGTTTGGATGCCAGGTGGAGTAACCGTTAAAGTCAGAAAGGCAGACATTTGCACGCTAAGAGTGGATGCTGTGGTGAACGCAGCTAATGAAGATCTGCAGCACATTGGTGGATTAGCCCTGGCGCTTCTTCAAGCTGCTGGACCAGATCTGCAGGAGTGCTGTAACAGGTACATTAAAGTGAATGGACCTCTGCGGCCCGGGGATGCCATCATCACTGAGGCTGGTCGTCTTCCCTGTAAATATGTAGTGCATGCTGTTGGACCTCGATACAACAGTTCAGACAGACCTGGTGTAGTGCAACGTTTAAGAAGGGCTGTGAGGGAAAGTTTAAATCTGGCTTCAGGCAAACACTGCTCTTCCATTGCAATTCCTGTTATCAGCTCAGGGATATTTGGCTGTCCTCTCGAGCTGTGCACAGATACAATTGCCAGGGAGGTGCGGCAGTTCATTAATGATCAGTACCGCATTGGCTCACAAAGTAAGCTTATTGAGTTTCACTTGGTTGACAGTAATGGCACCACTGTGAATGCCATGGCTCAAGCTGTCGGAAAGTACTTTGCTGATTTTAGACCCAAAATGAATGTCCCTTATCAAAACAAGCCTAGTGGCCGTGGCAGTTATGTACAAAGAGGTAGGGGCAATCGTGGTCGTGGCCGAGGATATCACAAACAAAGAAGCCAAGAGTCTGGAAATCACAATTATGAACCAAAACAACAAGACTTTGAAAGACAACCCCAATGGAGAGAAGAAACCAACTTTTCTGGTGGCAGATCAGAGTCGTTTGATGGGTCGAGTGTTCTTGAAACCAAAACTACACATATCAGACTACAACTCTTTTTGAGAGAAGGGAACATCCAGGATGCAAAGGTAAGCGAATCTCGGATTACTAGTAACAATGTAAAATCTTACTAGTTCCCTCGTGTCTTGTGACCCATTTTTTGTCACTACGCATATGAGTTTTTACACAGTAGCTTACATGGCAGATGCAAATGCATGTATCAAATTTATAACCACATATAAATGAGACCTGAAACTGATCTGAGAAAATTCTTTCTCCTGTAGACTGATGTCATTGTAAACACTATATCAGAAGACCTGGACCTCAGTAAAGGTGCCATTTCCAAGGCGATCCTTCAGGCTGCCGGTCATCAACTCCAAAAAGAGATCACTACAACTGTTCCTGCAGGCAGGCTGAATTATGGAAAGATGGTCATCACAGATGGGTTTAACCTGAAATGTAAAAGAGTCTTTCATGTAGTTTGCCCATTTTGGCAAGGTGGTCGTGCCTCAGAAGACAGGGTGAGACAATTGTGGTTTTATTTAAAATATTTTAAAAAAAATTGAATTACAGTATATAAATTGCAATGTCATTTCTGGCAAATTTTAAGCTGTTTAATGGATATAAAAACTTGCAAGATATGATCTAAATATGATCTGTTTATGTCCTTTAAAGATGATAACGGGTTATAATATAATATTATTTTGAATTTAAAAGGTACTTGGTCAGATCATTAGAGATTGTCTGAAAGAAGCAGAAGTTCTGCAGATGACTTCAGTCTCCTTCCCAGCTATTGGTACTGGAATCCTTGGCTTTCCTAAGGATCTGGTGGCTAGGACCATACTGAGTGAAGTCCAGGAATTCACCGCTAAAAACCTCAGAGAAATAACAGTGATTGTGCACCCATCTGACAAACAAAGTTTAGATGTAAGTGTTTCAATGTAGGAAAACTATTCAAAATCAATATATGTTTACAAATCTCCAACACAGACAGAGCTCAAAGGTGTGAAGTTGCAAATGTGTTGGTTTTCTATATGCCGTAAATTATTATTATTGGCCCTATTGCATTACAGTTCATTTATATTCACAATGGTTTAAGTCAAATAACATGAGAGTCATGAGTCATGACTCATGCCAATTTAAAAATAATTATCTGAAGGCATATGCATAAATAAAATTAGATAAGTATTATAAATTAAATACAATTGTTATTATATTGTTATTATATTATTATTCCTTTTATTAATGTTTAAAATCAACATAGTGTGAGACCTGAAAGTGATAAAAAAGCATTTTTACAAATTCTTGGAAAAGGGTTACTGAAAATAATAAATTATAAGGTAGTTTTGAATTATTTGGAGTTTTTGTAGTCTAAATAATTTCCATATTAAATTTGTGTTATTTAAGTGCTGATGAGTTTACTATTATTCTGAAATTTGTCAAAATATGACCCTTTACTATTGAACTTTACTAGATGTATTTGAGCCTCAGACTCAAGTTTTCATTTCTCTTAAAACTAAAGTGTTTTTTTATCATTGTTTAAACATTACTTGAGAATTTGGAGTCAATCACATTTCCTCATAGTAATGATATTTATTTGGGTTTTATTTACAAGGCTGTTGAATGCTTTATTCGGATTGGTTTAGAAATGTATCACGGTATGCATTAGTTTTCGAAAAGCGCACACCTAACCTGCTGTCAAATGTCTTAAAGTAACCACTAGAGCAATGTCTTAGCACTTATTTTAATCTACTTGGTTTGTGGTAACTGTGGTATAAGCATAATAATTGACTTATTTGAAAACAATGCACAGCCGCAGTGTAACGGCTCTGCTTCACGTTGTGCGGCATTACGACCTTGGGTGTGCATTATTTGCCAATAATATGTGTTTCTTACATATTTGTGTGCTTTATCTGCTAGTGCTTTACTGGAATCTTCAGACATTGGATTCAGAGTCCCATCACAAAAGGAGCACATCAGCATCTTATGCCTGAAACAAAACCTTTTGATAAGTCGGCACAGGCATCTGGTAAACCTTTTCTGTCTTTACATGTTTGTTAAATGGATTAAAAGTTTCATTTTGTTAAAGATTTATTTCAGTGAACATTTACTGTATCAACTACATTAACCAGTTAAAAAATAGGTAGTAACATAAATTAAAGTGACAATGTTTACTATTGTAAAGATATTTCTATTTTAGACATTCACACCATGAAATCAAACAAGAGCCTTAAAAGACCCTTTATGGCAAGCCCACACTCTGGAGTGGAAAACTACCCAGATCACTGTGTTGCTCACACTACGCAATGAGGTATCTTCTCATTTGTTATCATCTTGTCATAGCTGGGTGCATACTACACAACCCAATGCTGATAAGGTGCAAACACTTCAAAACATTTGGTAAAGAGGTGTTCCAGACCATACGCGAAAATACATTTGCTCGAAATTAATTACAGTGATTAGGCAAAATCCAGATAAAAATCCTGTAGTGTGAGCTTGCCATTAGTGGTTATTAGGAAAAGTTCTTACAAGCATGACAAACTGTTTTATTATATTGTAATTTGATAGGTTATACATTTTCCCTATATCATCTTTTTTTGTCATTTTCTTCTTAGGGGATTTTGGCAAGGTCTCCACTCCCTCTCATGGGGTGATCACTATGAAGATGGGTCAAGTGACTCTGGAGATTTCATCAGGAGACATAACTAAAGAAAAAACTGACGCAATCGTCAACTCATCAAATCACAAATTTTCTTTAAAAACAGGTTCTTTATTTTAATTTGAGTATTTTTATCTAATTTTATTTTAATAGTTATGCAAACATAATTGTAATTTAATAAGTTTGCTAATAAAAAATTATACCATAATTGCCCATTTCTCTTTGCAATCCAGGAGTATCAAAGGCAATTTTAGATGCTGCTGGATTACAAGTAGAACAGGAATGTTTAAAGATTGTTGGTTTGTATTTCTTTATAATTCACTACTTTATCCTTAAACACTTGATTAAAACAATTTGTCTTAGATTTTTTTTGTGAGTACTGTATGTTTTTCTTCACAGCGAGTGGTGCACCACATTTACAGCAAACAGAGATTGTGACCTCAGCTGGGAAGCTCCCATGTGGAAAAATCATCCATATCATTGGTCGTAATACACCTTCCGAAATTAGAGACGTTGTTTTGTCTGTTCTGAAGATATGCGAGGCAAACCAACTGTCCTCTGTCGCCTTTCCGGCTCTTGGAACTGGTAACTTTTACACATTTTAATTTATTGACAATAAAAATGTTAAATGGTGTAAACTTGAGTTAAAATGTAAATACTTTACTTAAGAGTGTACCCATATTAGTCATTATTTTGTTAGCACTTTACAGTAAGGAAATGCCTTATGTACAACATTTATTTAAAACCGTTAAGTATTAATTTACCTATAATTAGCCTAGATTTTAGGTTTATTCATAAATGTACTTCTTTAAAAAAAATTATGTTTTTGTATTTTTAATCATGCTGTTAATTTATACACCCTGAAATGTAAATAATGTTAGTAATATAGCTATGTATAAAAACATCACATCGAGACATATGTTTAACCCTTTAGGTCAGGGTGGAGCAAAACCAGCTGATGTTGCAGATGCAATGGTTGATGCTGTTGTTGAATTTGTGAAGAAAAATAAACCAACGAATGTAAAGCTGGTGAAGTTCCTCATATTCCAGACGAGCATGGTGGCAGATTTTCAACAAAGCATGATCAAACGATCGGGAGAAAAATTGGAGGAGGATAAAGGGTTTGTGGAAAAAATGAAAAGTCAGTAAATTAATAGAACGACCATTTGATAAATTTGTCCTAGTAGTTTAATATAATTAATTTCTTTCTGGTTCACACAGACAGGACAAAAGAATTATTTTTGGGGGAATCTCCCAAAAATGAAGAGTTGGTGATGGTGGTTGAGGGAATTGAACCAGTCGTGTTTCAGCTGTGTGGGGAGACCAAACAGGACTTGAATAAAGCCAGGGATATCATCGACAACTTGATATTAAGAGAGTTTCAAAACATTACAATCCGTGATCCGGCTATTGGTCATTTCACCAAAGAGGATGCAGAAATGCTGAGCGCAATGCAGAGAGAGCTTGCCGTGAGCATCAAACTTGAGAGGAGAGAACAAGACTCGGCTATCACATTGGAGGGACTGACGAAAGATGTCCACACTGCTGAGAGTCGCATTCGGGACATGATCCGTAAGGTGGAAAGGAATGAAAACAGAAGGCATGAGGCATTTCTCATCAGCAGCGTGGTTGAGTGGAAATATCTGGCGAGTGGGCAGAACCTGAAAAGCTTTGATATGCTGACCAATTATGACCTGGAAAAAGCCTTACAGAGCAAAAACAACTCTGTGAAAATAAAAATTGATAATGAAGAATACACGGTCGATTTAGTTCAACTTCAGGCCACAAGGGGGAGTAGGCGGATTGAATTACAAAGAGTAGATTTTTCAGGTGAGTTTATGCTAAAACAAAAATAAGGTAAATTTTAAGTTCAACTAAAGTCTATAGTTTTGGTGGTCAAGTTTAAAGATAAAAAAGATTTTAAGTTGAAATGTTTTTGTATTTGTTTTCAGCTGCTCAATATTCTTTACCTTCACACTGGGAGGATATGAAGGGACAACCAGTAGTTCTGGTAAAGCTCACAGCAGGCTCCACAGAATATACAAAAGTAGAGAAAGAGTTCAGGAGAACTGGACTGACTTCTAACATAATTCAAGTAAGAACAGACATATCATCTACAATACTAAACAGAGCCCATATGTATTAAGCTTCCTAAAGTGCAAATTTCTTAAAACTAAGAATCACTCTTACTCTCCCTATTATTTAAGACAGCTCGCAAGATCTCTTAAGTGGTTAGTTGTTAGGCTTGTGATGGCGCTGATGAGACAGACGTGCCCAAATCGATGCGTTGAATAAGCGGCTGTCATTCATTCATAAAAAATAGTTATTTAAACATGAGTTTGAGCCACATGTTTATGCTTATTTTATGTTATTAACAACCAAAGTTCATAAAAAGGGAGAGTAATGACAACATATCAAATGCAGGATAATCCGATGCGCAGTACCCCATCTGTCAAAGCAACTGGAAGTCAACTATAAATAATTGTTTAAAACCACTGAAATGGGGATTTTTTATTATGTATTTATTAATATGTATATTTAAAATTATATTTCCAAAAGTTTTAAAAAATCATATGCTTATAATGCAACAACAAGGCAGTAAAAAAATATTATCTTGATTGCTCAATTTTACATTAGAGTCGGAGAAAATAAATACTATCACACAACCAATTGAACCTACATGGTTTTATTGAATTAGTCTGGGTTTCCCCATGCTGCCTTGCATGCAAATTTATTCACGCTGCAAGTCTAGCATGGAAACTATGGACTTTTTTGCCCCTGAAATAGGGAACCAATCACAGAACGGGGAGGGGGCAGCAAGACGATGACGACATCTATGCGACACACCGAAGCAGTTTTGTTTATCTAACACTGCAGACACTAAATTACTTTTCAATGCAGCTTTAGATAGTGTTCTAAGTAGACTTGAACACAAGTTTATTTTTAAAAAAGAGCATCTTTTGGCGTTAAACAATTTCATATCCAAGAATGATGTTTGAATAAGGCAAGACATGTTATCCACTGAGTTTTATAGGCCCAACCTGCTAGGCAACGTCGTCGACGAAGTATAATTAACTTATGAATGGTAAATGGTATTTATTAATATCATATTGTCATTGTGCCTGTACTGTGGTTGTCAAAGTGCCACTAAATTGTGTTGCTTTTTAATATCAATATACAGCTGCCGGTTTAGTTGCATAGCTTTCAGCTGCGTGCACACATACCGATAAAAGTTGTTTACGTTTGAATTGATGTCGCTCTAGATTTGTCATCTGGTATAATTGAAACGAATGGCTATGAGCTACGTACAGACGCATTTGACAGACATTCGTAGCGCCCAATAAACACATGTTTATTTTCAAATTTGGTGTGAGTGGGGCTGCTAAAAAAAAAACCCCATCAAAATGTTGTTACTTCTTTTTAGGCCATCAACCTGTCATTAAATTAGGGTTTATTCACCATACTCATGTTGACCAGTGTCTTTTCTTTCCAGATTGAAAGAATGCAGAACAGCACACTTTGGAAAAACTACATGATCAAAAAGGAAGATCTGGAAGCAAAGAACAAGCATAAAAACAACGAGAAGCTCCTCTTTCACGGCACTGGCCCTGATAGTACTGATCAAATCAATCATCATGGCTTCAATCGAAGCTACGCTGGGGCACATGGTATCATCCAAAATCTAGTGTAATCTTTGTTTGCAATTGTAATGTATGCATTGGTTTTTGTAATGAACTTGGTCTTATTGTGTTTTAGGAGCCCTGTATGGGAATGGTACATATTTTGCTGTGGACCCAAGTTACTCAGCCCGAGGTTACTCTCAACCTGACGCCATTGGACACAAACGCATGTACCTGGCCAGGGTGCTTGTTGGCAACTTTACTCAAGGAAAAGCAGGCATGCTTGTTCCTCCTGCGAAGAGCTCCAACAGTGCTGATCTCTATAACAGTGTGACCGATGACACAAACAACCCTACCTTGTTTGTCATTTTCAATGACGTACAGGCTTATCCAGAATACCTTATCACATTCCAGTAGAGTTGCTAATTAGATATATGCATGTTATGATATGTTTTGGAAAATAATAACAATGAGGCTGTGGCAACTTGCACATGCATAAAAAAACCCTGAAATATCACAAAAGATTTTTTATTACTTTGCTGAAATATAATCCTGAGAAAAACTGTCTATTGTTTCAAATCATATTGTGCTCTCTCTGTGTGAGTAGTAGATCGAGCAATCTGCTAAAAGATATTTTGTGCTTAATGAAAGAAGGTTTGGAATGACTTTAGGATCTTAAAATTTTTAAGATTTTTAATTTATAGGTGAACTATACCTATTTTGAAATATTGAGTATAACATTAAGAAGGTTTGCTGCAGAGAATAAAAATGGGGTTAAATTAAAATGAATATGGAACACTAATGATATACTGTGTTAACATGAAATTCTATCATCTTTCAGACATTACACAATATATTTGCATGTTACGCACAATTATTGCCTTAAAGGAACAGTATAAATCCTCCAGTGGTGTGATTGCAGTACCAGTTTTAGCCACAAGTTTTGTGATTGCAATACCAGTTTTGGCCACAATCCTACATACTGTTCCTTTAATAAGGGCTGATCAAACTAAAATCTCTTAAATGTCTCTAAAAGTGGCCACTGTGTTTTTGTATCTGTATTTAAATTGTAATAGAGGTGCACTGAATTAAAAGTTTATATCTGAATTTAAAAACAATGTGATATTTGTTCAGACATGTCCATGTTTACCACTATCTTAAATGTTTTTTCTCTGTTTTCACAATTTGTCCAGCACTGTGCATAATTTAGGTTTGACCATGATGCCCAGACTGACACTGGAAATGGGTAGAAATATTAGTAGCATAAAAATATGTCTCATAGCAAGATTAGCCCATATTTAATGTATTCGCAAAAGTCCAATTTTGCATGCATACTGTATGATACGCCAGTCCTTTCCATTCACTTCGGTGGAGAGGAGGTGCGTGCAAATAATATGCATCTTTTCGTGTCATTTTTTATCCTATTGGTTTCTCATTTTTTAAACCAATGTCGCTTGGGGTTTAGGTCAGACAATGGTCAAGAAAAATAGATACAATAAAATAATCGAAATATAAAAATAGACAAAAATGACATGAAAAGATCTGTAGTATTTGCACGCAGTATTTGTAATTTTGTGTAGAGTGAAATATAATTGCTGGATATTTGTGTTGAGCTGAAGCTCAGTACTGTCGGTAATAATTATTTATTTAGGGCCCAGTGCCTGCAATGAAGCAGATTTATACAAGCTTCACCACCCCTTACATTAGGTGAACAGAGGTTAATGATGTTGAGGGGCTGTGAATAAACTTAATCCGTAGGGAGACAGAAGATCAAACTGTTAATAGCATCTCAAACCTTATGAGGATTGTAAAAAAAGTTTGCATGAGGTAAAAATTATGGTTGAATAGTAATTATTTGATGTACACATTCAGGTATAATTACAAAATAAAAGGAAAAGCTTAAACTTTTAAACGTGCTCTACTGGACTGGAACCAGGGTATAGTATAGAAACAATACATTTGTCTATCATATTTTAATGTAATTACAATATTATTATACAAAAAATTATATAATTATTATTATATTTCCTTATGCCATCAGACATTAAATGTAAAGTTGTAGCGCCATCTGTTGGTTGTTTAAGGTACTGTTTTTGGCTGAATTCATGTTTGTCAATAAACGAAACCCAACAATTAACTTTCACCGCACGCGCAAAAAAGAGAAAGTCCACGCCCACTTTAATATAAAACAAAACTGATATTCTAAACAATATTTATTTTAAGACGTTAATAAGCAAATGTTACCAAAGACTAATTTTAAAGACAACTTGATGTAGACATCGCAATGCTTTAACGTTTTCTCGGATCATTTTTTTTTATTATTAGAGCACTATTAGGCTAAACTATCCGCTGTCCCAGTTTCACAATAAAATATCACAGAAACAAAAGTGAATATAAGCTGAGGGAGTGATTTAACACTATACAGTATAGACATTGCCAGTCATTCCTTATCACTGTTTAGAAGTGTCATGATGGATGGATATACGTATCCTATCGTTGTGGAGGGGAACTGGAAGCCTGAACTTACAAAAAGTTTAAAAAACAAACTCCATATTTATTTTCTAAGTAAGAAGAAATCTCAGGGAGGAGACTGCGTCGTAGAAATCAATGAGAAGAGCAGCACTGCTACGGTTCAGTTTAAATCATCGGAGAGTAAGTGCTAAAAAAACATATACCATGTCTACAAAAGTCAAATGATAATGTGTTGTTTATTGTAGTTGATACAATGAAGTATTTTAAAACTTACGAGTAGGCATTGAAAGGCTATTATTAATATGTCTCAATAAAGTGCCGGTCGAATATCAAGGATGCAGTGCAGATCATATTATGTGTTTCAAAAGCGTCGTGATGCATTTTACTAAGTTTTGACTGTTTGTCTTCAAGCCCGAGATGACGTCCTCTCCAAAGCGGATCACGTAATAAATGTCGACAATGTCGATATCAAGTTAAAACTGAGCAAACCCAGCAATGCATGGAAAGAGCCAGACAGCAGCATACAGCTGGTAAGCAGACGGAGCTTTCTTAATATACAATAAGCCTATTAAAATATTACATGTCGTCAAAGTACCGCGAGAGCGATTGGAGAAATGAAATGGAGCAGTTTACTCTCAAATCGCTCTCGCAGTACATTGACGTCATTATGCGATCTGTCTGCGCAGCCGCACATGAAGTTGAATTGAGCAAACCTGAACACTTACACTTATTCTTTGAGCGTGTTGGGTTTAACCCACTGTACTTGTTTGACAGCGTTCTGTCACGTGATTATTAAGAAATGTATTATTGTTTCAGAAAGAGCAATCATCTGGATATCAAGAACCCAGTAAGTAATCATCTGGACTTTGGTTTGTGGCTGCTTATGTACATGGTGGTCTTTTATTGTTCAGGTTTATTGTGATTTCTGATGTACTTACAAATATCTTTGATAAAGATCAATAATTTACTTCCGTTACAGTCAAGGTTATTGGTTATTACTGCAACTACCAAAAAGTAATGTTTAATTGTTTTCTTAGGTTTAGCTTGAATGAGATGTTGCTCATAGATGTTGTCTAAAAGCTTTAACCTTTAATAATACATTTGATTTTTTTTGCCTTAAGTTCCAAGTGCACCTCCAGCCAGAAGTGATCTGGATCTGAAGACCCTTGAAGAGTCATTTGCTGTACTTCTGGAAAATGTTGTAGATGACACTACAAAAAATATTTTGTCTCTTTTGGTGGAGTCTGTCAGTGGTCTTTCTGAAAAGGACTTTACCATGGAATTAATACTAGAATTAAACACAGCAGTCGTGACCTTTAAAACCCCCAGTAAGTTGTCCATCAGTATTTCAGTCTTATATATACAGGAATAGACGTACATTATAATTAGCTTATTTCTTGAATTGTATGCCATTTATATAATGTATCTTCTGTATAAAATAACATTTTTGATAGTTGCAGGAAAGTTTCTCGAGGAGAGTAAGACACACAGAAAATTCAAGGACTATGGTTTGAAGGCCCGTGCCATGGAGAGGAGCACATGTATAAGGGTGGAGAATCTTCCATCTGATGCCAATAAGATGCTGCTGGAGTTGTATTTTGAAAAATGGGGTGGTCCGGTACAAGAAATCATTGAATTTCCAAAAGAGCAAGCAGCCATTATAACATTTAAGAATGTAGAAGGTAAATACATGTGTTACATTTGCTTTTTCCTGCTATTTTTCCAGTATTCAAACAAGGAAAGAGCCAGGATTTATTAATTGGGGACATCCTCTTGTTTGTCCAATGTTATTTAGTTGAGCAATATGCAGATCATTCTATTGTTGACATCAATTTACCTTGAAATATTATTCATTTTTGTCAGACAAGGAAAAGGTGTTGAAGATAGGGCATACCATCTGTAATGTTCCAGTCAAGATTCACCCCTACTATAAATCCTTGGGTACAGCACTGTATGGGAGCAACAGACCAACATGGAAGCTACCCGTTCCTTTCACAGTCAGTCTACATCCAGCCATCTGGAAGTTCCTGCTCATGAAAAAGCTTGTTTCTTTTATCAGTAATAAGATGAGCTCACATTTCTGCAAAATAAACATAGACAAACCTAAAGTTCTGCTCAGTCCTGATCCAGCATTGCTGAAACAGAAAGGTTTAACCAGAAAATATGTTGATGGCTGGAGAAAGAATGCATCAGATGCCTTCGAAGAGATTGTATCTAAGTATACAACATTTGAGTTGCCAGTATTGTACCCATTGTGGACCAAAGTGAAGGATAATATAAAGGATGTTGTGAAAGATCTGGTTTTTACAGATATTAATAAAGGGGTCCTAACAGTGGCAGGTCTGGCCCATGATGTAAATGACCTGAGACCCCTCCTGGAGAAAATAATAGAGCGAGCATCAGCTGAAATGGAGAGAGAGAGGAGCAGTGTCACAGAACACATGGAGATGACACCTGGCATGTACTCCCTGCTTCTACAAGACGGTCTGCAAACCGCTACAGCTGCTTCTCCACAACTGCGCCTTAATTACAACAAAAAAATGAACAAATTACATTTATCAGGTGTTCAAACTGAAATTCTCGCCTTCAAGAATTGGGTCCTTGAGAAGAAATTAAATATGAAACAGGCGCCTTTAAAGATTGATCATTCATTGCTGGAGTTCTTGAGATCGGTGGATTGTGGTGAGATGTCCAAAGACCTGTTTGTGTCTCATGGAATAAAAGCTGTATACACGGTAGAAAATGGAGATTTTGTTTTGATTGGAAGCACAGACAGAGCACTTTCTGAGGCACAGGAGAGGTTGAATGTGGTTCTTAAGTCTAAAGACATCACTGTAGAAGATCGGGGTGTGATGGCATTACCACAGTGGCATGATCTCTTTAAACAACTGCAAAGTTTGTACAGCACATCCAAAAAGAGGACAGTGTTGATTAACACAACACAAAGAGACAGAATAATAGTGTCTGGATTTAAGGAACCAGTGTTGGAGATCAGCCAGACATTAGGAGACTTCATTAAGAAACACACTAGAGTTGAAGATGCTGTCCTCGTGAAGTCACATGCAGTGGTTGAATTCATTAAACAGCGAAAATCACAGGACTGTCTGCATTTTCTAAAGTCTTATAATGTGATGGTGCATTTCGATTCAAAGAGACCCCGGATCAAAGTCTCTGGGGAGCGAATGTTGGTTCCAGAAGGTATACAGTTCTTTAAAAAGATGGCAGATGCTCTTCACGCTGACACACTGATCATTAAAAAGGCAGGAGCAAAGAAATACTTCAAGGAAGGTGGTCAACTAATGTTGTCATTGCTCATGAAGGAAAACAGATTTGTGGTTGTGCTCCAGGAAAATCCCATGATGGAAGATGAGGAGGAGAATTACAATAAAGGTAGTTTTGAAGATTTTGTGGGGTCCTGTGAGGTTCAGACTCCAGGTGGAGTAACCATTATAGTCAGAAAGGCAGACATTTGCACGCTAAAAGTTGATGCTGTGGTGAACGCAGCTAATGAAGATCTGCAGCACATTGGTGGATTAGCCCTGGCGCTTCTTCAAGCTGCTGGACCAGATCTGCAGGACTGCTGTAACCGTTACATTAAAATGAATGGACCTCTGCGGCCCGGGGATGCCATCATCACTGAGGCTGGACGTCTTCCCTGTAAATATGTAGTGCATGCTGTTGGACCTCGATATAACAGGTCAGACAGACCTGGTGTAATGCAACGTTTAAGAAGTGCTGTGAGGGAAAGTTTAAAGCAGGCGTCAGGCAAACGCTGCTCTTCCATTGCAATTCCTGTTATCAGCTCAGGGATATTTGGCTGTCCTCTTATACTATGTACAGAAACAATTGCCAGGGAGGTGCGGGAGTTCATTAATGATCAGTACCACAGTGGCCCACAAAATAAACTCACTGAGATTCACTTGGTTGACAGTAATGGCACCACTGTGAATGCCATGGCTCAAGCTGTGGGAAAGTACTTTGCTGATTTTATCCCCAAAATGAATGTCCCTTATCAAAACAAGCCCAATGGCCGTGGCAGTTATGTACACAGAGGAAGAGGCAATCGTGGTCGTGGCCGAGGATATCACGGACGAAGAGGCCAAGAAGTTGGAAAGCACAATTATGAGCAAACAAACCATGGTAGAGACTTTGAAAGACAACCAC
This sequence comes from Paramisgurnus dabryanus, assembly GCF_030506205.2. NCBI lineage: Eukaryota > Metazoa > Chordata > Actinopteri > Cypriniformes > Cobitidae > Paramisgurnus > Paramisgurnus dabryanus. The sequence continues at coordinate 16,454,512 of NC_133346.1, forward strand.
AATGGAAAGAAGAAACCAACTTTTCTGGTGGCAGATCAGAGTCATTTGATGGGTCAAGTGTTCTTGAAACCAAAACTACACAAGGTGGACTACACCTCATTTTGAGCAAAGGGAACATCCAGGATGCAAAGGTAAGTGACTCCTATATTTAAAAAATAAATGACCTTTAATTTTGCTCGTCATGCCACGTGAGGAAAAAGGAGAAACGTTACTGACCCAAATGTTCATATTCATTCTAATTAAACATTTTCTCAAATGTATCATTTTGCGTTTTATTTGTACATTACAAAAATGTAAATTGAAATGAACTGCAAGGAATTAAAGTTAATACTTTTTTTACGTACATGCATACCAGTGGCGGCCGGTGACTTATTTTTTCGAGGACGCTCGATGCGAAGTTCGTCACAACATGTATGTAGCCCGTCATGTGTGTGGTTCCTTTTTTCAAAATATGTGTTTTGCTCATCGAGAAATCCTATGTGCATCACGTGTCTTGTCAAAATAAGTGCCTGCTGCAGACGCGTCTAAAGGGTTTAAGATAAAAAAGACGCTTGCGTTTGACAGATACTCGCATAATCTCATGCGTAATCAGAGTTTTCTGTTAAGGGAGTGTCTTGTGTGTATTTTGTGAACGTGAACATCTCTTTCATTAGAAACGGTTTTGACGCGTGTGCAGCAGGCACTTATTTTGACAAAACACGTGATGCACATGGTTTACATGATGCAACGAACACATATTTTGAAAACGCAAGCAACACATATGACACTCCGAACACTTATTTTGAATTAGCGCCTCCTCGAATGAGCAGGCACGAGCCTCCACTGATGCATACTTGAAGTTGTATAGCATGCGTCACGAAACTAAACGAACTCGGGTACTATAGGCTACTAATAATGAAGAGGTCGAGGCAGTGGCACACAGACAAAAGGAAATATAAAAATGATTGGCAAAATTAATTATTTTTACAACAGTTACCTTTGAAAATAAAATTGCATTAGTAATGCATAAACAGAGTAATATTTGCTTATTTATTTTTTAAATATTAGAAAATTATAAATTAGGAGAATCAGAGTAACTTTAATTTAATGATAACAAAGCAACATTTACTTTCGGCCCATGGCCCATTTTTGGCCCTTGGTAGGAAAATGTTTGGGCACCCCTGATCTATGACGAAGCCTGACAAAGATTTTACCCCATTCAAAACATTGCTGTTATATCCAAACTGTGGCACATGGGAGAAATTGGGTCACTTGAACCATGTAGTGTAAATGCGACTGAGTGAGTGCCAATGATGGTTAACATGTTTAACCATTATTTTCTACTCATGTTTCAGTTGTATGAATAAAAATAGTTGAATTATTCTTTAAAGGGACATCTTTGATAGTCATCTCTGACAGACCTTTAAAAGCATTTCCCTGTTTCTCCTGTAGACTGATGTCATTGTAAACACTGTATCAGAAGACCTGGACCTCAGTAAAGGTGCCATTTCCAAGGCACTCCTTCAGGCTGCCGGTCATCAACTCCAAACAGAGGTCACTACAGCGGTTCATGCAAGCAGGCTGAATTATGGAAAGATGGTCATTACAGATGGGCATAACCTGAAATGTAAAAGAGTCTTTCATGTAGTTTGCCCATTTTGGACTGGTGGTCAAGCCTCAGAAGATAGGGTGAGACTAACAAATGGCGGTTTTATTTAAAACTTCAATCAAGGATTTTAAATGAATGAACAGTATATAAATTACATTGCAATGTAATTTCTGACAAATGTTGAGTTGTTCAATGAATTTTGAAAAATCATAAGATATTATCTTAATATCATTTATTTTTTAAAGCTTACTTTAAAGATGATAACGGGCTATAATATAATATTATTTTGAATTTAAAAGGTACTCGGTCAGATCATTAGAGATTGTCTGAAAGAAGCAGAAACTCTGCAGATGACTTCAGTCTCCTTCCCAGCTATTGGTACTGGAAATCTTGGCTTTCCTAAGGATGTGGTGGCCAGGATCATACTGAGCGAAGTCCAGGAATTCACCCCTCAAAACCTCAAAGAAATAACTGTGATTGTGCACCCATCTGACAAACAAAGTTTAGATGTAAGTGTTTAAATGGAGGAAAACTATTCAAAATCAATTTATGTTCACAGATCTCTCACACAGAGCTCTAAATATAACTGTGTTATTATAATTATTACTACTAGCCCTATTGCATTTTAATTTATATACACAATGGTTTAAAATTTACCAATGGTATGACTTTTATGTTTAAATAATAATAATAATTATTATTATTATTATTATAATATAAACTGAATGAAATGAGATTTTTATTATAAATTAAATTACATTTGAATAATGAAAAAAGGATTCAATAACAGCACAGAATAGATAATAATTCCTTTAATACTGTTTAAAATCATCTCAGGTTGAGACCTGAGAGTGATAAAATGCATTTTTACAAATTCTGGGCAAAGTTAATGCACTGAAGATAATAAAATATAAGGTAGTTTTGAATTATTTTGGATTTATTGTAGTCAAAATAATTTCCGTAGTAAATTTTTTGCTATTCGGGTTTTGATGAGTTTATTGTTATTCTAAAATGTGTAAAAAAAGTAAACCTTAACTATTGAATGGTATCTGTATTTAAGTTTCATTCTCACGTTTCCATTTCTCTTATCACTGTTTAAACATTACTTGAGAATTTAGAGTCAATCACATTTGCTCATGCTATTTATATATTTGTGTACTTTATCTGCTAGTGCTTTACCAGAATCTTCAGACTTGAAATTCAGAGTCCCCTCACAAAAGGAGCACATCACCGTATTATGCCTAAAATAGAACCATTTGATAAGTCGGCACAAGTGCCTGGTAAGCCTTTTCTATCTCATGTTTGTCAAATGCATTAAATTTTCATTTTGTTGGAAGATTTATTTCAGTAAACAGTTAAAACATGTACAAAAAGACAAAAAGTATAGTAGTTTTAAGTCATATAAATTAAAGTGACAATGTTTACTATTGTAAATAGAAGATATTTAACTTTAGACATTCACACGAGAAAACCAAACAAGAGACTTAGGGCCAGATTTACTAAACGGGGCAAATTAGCGGAATAGCGCAATTCCAAAAAAGCGCCAATGGGAGTGGTAATAAAGGTGGAAAATAAATAACACATATTTGAAGGCCCTAGGCAACATTTATGTTAAAGGCCCCTCACACCCCTCTAATTTTCAGAATAATCTAAGAAAGTGTTTTTTTCAACCCTGTAAGAAATCATTTAAGCACGACCACATGTGTTAAACATTTTAAGGAAGGTCAAATTTGTTGTTGTTGTGGATGCACTAATTTATTTAAAATACCACCTTTTTGGGATAACACATGAAAGTTTTGCTTTCTCCAAAGAGTAAAATTAAAAAGACAACACTACACTGCAAAAACCCTAACTGTAAAAAACTACAGAGGAACACCTAGAAAACTTTTGTTAGAGGAATTCCCCTTTTACTGATCCATAAAGTTATCTATTGGACTATGGATATATTCATATGTATTTCAATACTTTTTTATACCTTAAATATCCATACAAATCAGCTGCCACTGGAAGTTAAAAAGACAAACTACTGAATAATTCGGTAAGCAGAATAATTAAATTGTTTTTTTTTTCAATAAATATGCATAATGTTTTCATGATTTGAAAACTAAAACAAAGTGTAGAGGACTTACAAGATATACAGAAAGTTTACTTTAGGTAACACCAGTTTTGTTTGCTGTTTGACTGTAAATACAAACTTTTTTTGCTTACCCCAATGTCAGATGTTTTTGCTTGTTATATGCACAAAATCACTTAAATTTGATATTTTTGGTCTAAAAACTAGACTTATTTTCTTGGGTCGTTTTGCTTATCAAGAAAAAGCATCTTAATTTAAGAATTTTTAGACATTTTTACTGAAAACAAGACAAAAATACTAAGAAAATATAGCTGCAAGCAGCAATTGCGGGGCCAAGCACCTTCAGCGCAATGAGCACCCAAAGCACAGCAAACACCACACGACGCAGCAAATGCGCAAATCGCAGAAAGCGCGCAATACAGAGCCCGAACCCGAAGCAAAGCAAATGCAGAGCAGAACCACTGCAGTGCGGAGCGACAACAGTAAAGATGGCAAAAATATAATACGTGTGGAAAACCAGACAGGTCGAGAAGAACGTGTTAAAGTGAACACAAAAGGAAATTTTAATAAGTGAAAGTAAGAGCTGGGATTTGAACCCATGATCTCATGCACTTACTGCATGCACCACTGAGTAAATGACTAAACTGCTGAGTTGGTGTGTCCAAGCTATAGAAACGAGCTATAGAGTTATAAACATTGATATCCAGCAATTACCAAAAGTGCAGAAATGACAAAAGAGGGCACAAATAACTGAAATACAATATATAGTATGAAAATCACAAAACTTAAGTTAGAAAAAAAGTTAAGACAAAAAAAAACCACTGCACATGGGATTCGAACCCATGACCTCAGGTTCCCAAAGCATGGCACTTACTGCATGCGCCATTGAGTAAACCTGAAATAACTAGGCTGTTGGAAAAAGGTTTCAGAGCTGCAAGCTTATGCCAAATCACTGAAGTGACACAACAAAGCAAAAATAAACAGAAATAAAAAGTATGGGGCAATCAGATAACTTAAACGGCAGTGAATTCGTGAAGAACATTTGGTACAATAATGAACAACATGGGCAAAATTTGTCAGATTCGTTTTAATATGACAAAGGGACAGCGTCACAGGCACGGTCCGCTTTACAGAGGTATTTCTCAAAAATTTGACAGGCAGCGGAAAAATCTGTTCAGTCACGTTTGTGTGGATTGCTCCAAACATTATACGAGCAGAAACTGGCATAAAATAAAAGGAGTAGCGAAAAAATAATTTACCATATGCCTTACAATAACACATAAACAGAATGATGGAGAATGACAAATGAGGCATCGTTGCATTTGGCATAAACCAGTGAATCCAGTTTCACCAAAAAAATTAGACAAAGTATTTAGAAGTTATAAGCAGTTCTATAAGAACTGTTATAGTTCATAACCCCTAGTTGGCGCTGAACTCTGATTTCCCAGGTACCTTCAGGACATGATGCCGAAGCTCCCAATCAATATTTGTGCGGATATGTCCAATAGTTCAAAAGATAAAACAATTTATGACAAATTTCAAAATGACGGACAGGCGGTTCGGTCAAACCCGACATAATACAAATTTTCTGACAAACAGTTCAGTAGTTATTGGCAAAAATAGCTATTTTCCATGTCTCATGACCCATAGGTGGCGCTGTCACCGAATTTGGCATGAACCCCCAGTTCATGGTCGACATGACGTGTACCAAATTTAATTTCAATTGATCAAAGAATGAACAAGATACAGCCTCAGAACTATTTTTGTGTCAACCTCGTTAAGTTTGCGCATTTATTACTTTTGAACAAAGATAAAGATCAAAATTCTGTTCAGTCATTTCTGTGCGGCTCACTCCAAAGATCACCTGTGCCAAAATTCATAACAATTGCACCAAATTTGAAGGAGGAGTAGCGAAAAAACGAAATACTGTACATTTCAAAATGGCCGCTACTGTAATGGGTGGAGTCTTACTGTAAGGTATTAAAAACAATAAGCATGAGGAGAGCAATCACGTGTACTAAGTAGAATTTTCATAGATCAAGCAGATCAGCAGTTATAACCATTTGAACTGTTGGTGGCGCTATAGAGTTAGTACTAGAGACCCAATTTTTGGTCACATGACTTTTTAAGACCACCACTACAACTGTGCCAAATTTCATTATTTTCCTACTCAAGGATCATAGGGCTTAACGAGTTTGATGCAAAAATGGTTCTGAAGCTGTATCTCAGTCATTTTTTGATCAATCGAAATGAAATTTGGTACACTTCATGTCAACCATAAACTGGGGGACCATGCCAAATTTGGTGACAGCGCCACCTATGGGTCATGAGATATAAAAAAGCCTATTTTTGCCCATAACTACTGAATTGTTTGTCAAAAAATTATGATCGTGTTGTCTACGGATTCCTTGGCTTATGCCGCATCTGTGGATGTGTATTATGCCGCGATTGACCAGACCGCCTGTCTGCCATTTTGAAATTTGTCATAAACTGCTATAACTTTTAAAGTATTGGCTATATCGGCAAAAAAATATGTAGGGGACCTTCGACATGATGTCCTGAATGTACCTGGGAAGTCAGAGTTCAGCGCCACCTAGGGGTTATAAACTATAACAGTTCTAATAGAACTGCTTATAACTTCTGAATACTTTGTCTGATATTAATTTTCTTTGTGAAATTGTATTCACTAGTTTATGCCGATTGCAACGATACCTCATTTGTCATTTTCCAACATTCTATTCATGTGTTATTGTAAGGCATATGGTAAATGATCTTTTCGCTACACCTTTTACAAATTTTGTTTATTTTATGCCAGGTATAATGTTTGGAGCAATCCGCACAGAAATGACTGAACAGATTTTTCTGGCACCTAGGATTTTTTTTGAGAAATACCTCTGTAAAGTTGATCGTGCCTGTGATGTCTAAAATTTTACGCCGCCAAAAAGGAAGTCACGTATTGAAACCAAACTTTGTACATGAATTTGGTTCTCCAATGTGAGGATGCACAACATCAAAAGAACATTTTTTTAACTGAAATTTTACGCTGCCAAACAGGAAGTAGTTTATATCTCAGGAACGCTTTAATGTATTGAAACCAAACTTTGTACATGAACTTGGGTCTCCAATGTGAGAATGCACAACATCAAAAAAATAAAAATTCTAACATTTTAAGCTGCCAAACAGGAAGTAGTTTATATCTCAGGAACGCTTTAACGTATTGAAACCAAAACTTTGTGCTTGGGACTCCAATGTGAGGATGCACAAACTAAATCGGCGGCACCAGAGGAAGCACACTTTTGCAGTTCCTCCGGAAATGCATTTTCTAATTATTATTATTATTCCAGGGTAGATTTTTTGTGTCAGCTCTACCGACTAGACAGTTTGACACAGAGACACCGTTCAAACTTTAAAATGTTTGGGCAGTACTGGTGTAAGTTGCTTGAGAAGATGAAGTCACAGATCCATGTCGTTCGTCCGCCATATTGGATAGAACACAAAACATTAAAAAAGTTTCACAGGTCACAAATTTTGTCCAAACTTCACGAAACTCCACGTACACGATCCTTGGACCAAGCCTCACAAAAGTTACTAGAAGGATTTTTGATTTTTGGAAGCATTTGCCCATCACAGCCCAAAATATACCTGTGGTGTAGTCGCCAAACAGGAAGTAGTTCATATCTCAGGATCTTTTTAACATTTCTAAACCACATTTTTTATATGAACTCGGGACTCCAATGTGAAGATGCCCAGGATAAAAAAACATTGCAGTAACATGTCTATATTATGTTATTTTCACTTTAAAATATCCAATTGAATCCTATGTAAAAATAAAATTTTTATACGACTTTACCACTAGAGGGCAGCCCAAGCGTGTTTAATTGCCTTCACACTTGACTAGACAGAAACTAATCTGACTGCTTGAATATGGTATTAAAAACCAATCTGAGTATTATTTGATACTAAATCCGATGGAATATTAATATTTCTCATATACGTTTGTGCACAAAACTGCAAATGGATGTTATATTCTGAAAGCTTGGAGCAACAACCTCTTCTAGAGGATGAGCAGTTTCAGGTATGAATGGTTCAGATATCTAATGTTAAACCCTTTCACCCTTTCTTTTTTTAATGATATATGGCATGACAAGTTTAATTCCCTCTTTCATCAATGTAATACTGTAAACGTATTAGTTTGTAAAGACGTGTGAGTGGCGCGTCCTCGCCCAAAAGGGGCAGTGCTGAAATGCCGCGATCGGTTCGGCGTCAGCTCTATGACAGCTTGTTTATGGTTTAAATGATTGTGGATTGACGCGAAAAAGTCAGCATTACCATAAAACCATGCATGTGATCAGGGACGTGCACAGGGGGATGGGGGGTTGCTCAGGTTGCCCAGGCAACTGCCCATGCTTCTCGACTCAAGTTGCCCTTCCGAGGTGGAAACAAATAAATTGTACTTTTACTTCGTTACACTGTGCGGCGTTCCTTTGTTACTGTATTTTCATGAATTACTAAATGTGTATTTTATTTTTAAAGTGCCGTCTTGTGTTTCTGGAGCATTTGAGTGTTAATGACTCATTTGAGTCAATTCCTTACAAAGTATTGCAAATAAATGAGTCTTTTGAGTTGATTCTTTACAAAGCAAATGGGCCAAACGTTTTGAATTGGTTTGTGAATCCGTTTGAATGAATTGGTCAGATCGCTGCAAAAACTAGATCGTCTCATGCTGTTTTACTAGCCTATGTAACAGAACGCGCAGAACATAAACAGTGTTGGATGATGTGGATATAAATTTACCAATCTTTTAACTAAAGCAAAACTTCACACATGTACCAGCCATTATATACGCGTGACCTGTTTGTCGTCAAACACAGTTAAACGCTCGCAGCCTCCAGAAGCATTGTAGCACAGATTGAAGAAAATCCATTGATGATTGACGTCTGATTCACTGTATACTGTAAGTGCTTCTCACAACACCCACGTGACATGAGATTCACAACATAAGAAAATATAAGTTTTGTCTAAAATCAGTTTGTATCATGTAAGTGTAAACTGTCGATGTCCTCAGACCATCTTAGGAGATTTCTAACTTTATACATAGTGAATGCAAAACTCTTGTCAGTCATGTCTGATATTTCAGCTATAAGCTACATCAACATTGAGACTAGAGTTAATTTGTTGATTTGAAATTCTGTATTTTTATTCTTTTTTTCTGTAAGTTACTGTTTATGTTGCCCTTCCTAAGTATTGGGAAAATACAGGCAAAATTTCTCTGTTTGCTGTGGAGTCAAGAAATGTCTAAACATTAAAATCTGTCACATAACCTTTTTACCTGTTTTAACATAGACAATATTCCAACTCAATTGAATAACACATTTGTATTTTAATACTCCTATCTAATGTGGGCATTTTGAGACCATTGACAAAGAAGTGTTGAAGTGATGAACTGTGTCCTGATGCATTAATTGTTCACACATGAAAAGCATGAAATGTGTAGGATCAGTTTGATACACTTATGTGCATTTGGGTACAACACATAAATCAGCATAAAATGCTGTTGTTCTTTGTTGGTAAAGCATGTATGTGTTGCAACATAAACAAATGTTAATAAAATGTGACATTCTGTACTTCTGACATACTGATATTCATCCTATCAATTTCTGGTCTCCACAGCAAACAGAAAAATATTGTCTTTACTGTTCTGATTATGGAGGTCACTGTATACTGTGTGTGTGTGTGTGTGTGTGTGTGTACCTGGTAATTATCACGTTGTGGGGACCAATTGTCCCCACAAAGATAGGAATACCAGTGTTTTTGTGACCTTGTGGGGACATTTTGATGTCCCCATGAGGAAACAAGCTTATAAATCAAACAAGATGATGTTTATTGAAAATCTAAGGTACAAGAAAGGTTTTTGTGATGGTTGGGGTTAGGGAATGGGGCAGGTAAGGGGAATAGAATATACAGTTTGTATGGTATAAAATGCATTACGTCTATGGAATGTCCCCACAAAACATGGAAACCAGAATGTGTGTGTGTGTGTGTGTGTGTGTGTGTGTGTGTGTGTGTGCGTGCGTGCGTGCGTGCGTGCGTGCGTGCGTGCGTGTGTGTATTGTTTTTTCCAAGAGTAACAAGTAACTCGCTACTTGAGTATTTTTTCATTGCATACTTTTTTACTTTCACGCAAGTAAATCTTTTACTAGTAATTATTTATTTAGTTACCTGTACTTTTACTAGTTTTTGAATAATCTTTCCACCTCTGTTAAAATCTTCATGAATCCAGGCTAAGTTGCCATGTTTATCTCATGATAAACTCATGATTTACTCACCCCTAAGCCGTCCGAGATGCATATGTCCATCATTTTTCAGACGAACACATTTTCAGTTATTAAATTTGGAGAAACCTATCAGTGACTTGGATTTTTTTTGTGGGGGGAGGTGCCCTTTTTTTTAGGTTAGAGCAACTGCCCCTTAAAATTCCCGTGCACGTCCCTAATGCTTAGCTACTGTTGAACGGGAACACGATCGATTGCATTATGCTGTCAATCACTGAGTGAAATATTTTCCTTTATCGTAAATTTTAGAGAAACATTTGTTACAAGTCTGTATAAATTTCTCTGTGTGTGTGTGTGTGTGTGTGTGTGTGTGTGTGTTTGTGCTGCAACGACGCGTCGACGTCATCGATTACATCGACTATGAAAATACGTCGACATGCGTAAAATGCGTCGACGCGTCGCTGTTTACATTCATCTCGCGTAATGGCAGCTTCTGCTCCTGGCGGTGTTATCCATACATTTATTTGTTTGTGTGCGCCACAAAATCAACAATGGCCGCAACATTTACATTTTTATTTTCATTTAAAACGGCTTCATTTATTCTTGAGCGCTCAGTGGTGCCTCTCTTGTGCACGTGCGCTCTCTCTCTTTCTCTGCGTGAAGCCCCTAGACAGCGCCTCTCATACATGACACTGAGTGAAAGAATTAAAAGTTGGCTGTGTTTCCATGCGGATTCTTCTGTGTACTTGCATTTTCATGTAAACGTCAGATGTTACTGGCAGAGAAGACGACTGATTCGAGTTTATCCTGAAAGGTTAGCAGTGTTTTCCCACACACACTGGTTCTCTATGTGCTTGTGCGCGAGCTCTCTCTCTCCTATGCCCGCGCATGCCCTCTGTAGTAACTCTGTGTAATGGCAATTTTTTTATTTGCGCCGAATTGTCTGCGATGTCGCGTTTATAAATCAAGATTTTAGTAACTTAGTAGTTAAAGTAACAGCTGGTTGGATTAAACACAAGGTTATTGGGTCATGTTTAGTCACTATTTTAATAGTCTTTGGGGTGGTTTCCTGGACAGAGATTAGCTTAAACCAGGACTAGACCTTAGTTTAATTAGGAAATATAATTTTAAACAAACATGCCATACTAAAAACATTACTTGTGTGAATTTTGAGGCCAAACTAAGGGCACTGATGTATTTTAAGACAAGGGTTTTCAAACTTTTTGTGTGTGTGGACCACTATTTGTAATGAAGAATTTTCACGAACCACCTCATAATACTCATTATAAAATATGTCTACACAAAGTCCAGAATTAATCTGCACATCTCAATAGTCTTACTAGCACTCAAACTATAACTGGTCATCACATCAGTACAACAGGTTTCTTAAAAGAAAGTTTACTGCACAAAACGGCTGCCACATATTCATACACCAATCCATTTTGTACGGCACTGAACTTGAATGTCACGGCCGAGCGCCACTAGTAATCACACTAACTTGACAATTTAATTTAAAATTTATATCAATATTCTTATATCAGTATTATTTATATACATATTCTTAAAATATACATATTCTTATTTTGCCTTTACACGGACCACCTGCAGTACCCTCACGGACCACTAGTTTGGGAATGGCCGTTTTAAGATATGTCAGTGCAAGATGTTTTCAGTTTGGACAGCTCTTATATTTATTTTAGTCTAGGACTAGTCTAATCCCTGTCTGGGAAACCGCCCCTATATGTCTGACAACAGAACAGATAATATGTGAAAATAGCATTCAGTTGTGTTAAAATACAATAAAACAAACAATGACTGTCAGATCAGACAGAGAGTAGAAAAACAGATTATCCAACAGATTAAATAGCTAATCAAAAAAAGAACACTATATTAATAATAAAAAATTGTCGTTAGAGTAGTCGACTAATCGGAAAAATAATCGCTAGATTAGTCGACAGTAGAATTAGTTGCAGTTCTAGTGTGTGTGTGCCTAATGAATGCTTTCACGTATTGAAACCAAACTTTGTACATGAACTTGGGACTCCAATGCGAGGATGCACAAGATAAAAAACATTCTAAAATTTTACATTTCACAAATCACATTAGGGAGCAATGCAAGCACACTTTTGCAGTTCCTCTGGAAATGAATTTTTCTAGTTTTCTCTTTCAAACTCAAAATGTCAGAAGTTACAATTTTATCACAGGATGTATCAGGTAGTAACAAAATAGTTTATGCATTTTCATATATTTTCTGTTTCTGGCATCTTTTTATTAGAGCTTTTTGGCAAGGTCTCCACTCCCTCTCATGGGGTGATCACTATGAAGATAGGTGAAGTGACTCTGGAGATTTCATCAGGAGACATAACTAAAGAAAAAACTGATGCAATTGTCAACTCCTCAAATCACACATTTTCTTTGAAAACAGGTTCTTTATTTTAATTTAATTATTTTAATCTTATTTAATTTTAATTGATTTTTTATTAATTTTAATAGTTATGCAAACATAATTGTAAAGGTTGCTAGTAAACAACTGCCGATTTCTCTTTGCAATCCAGGTGTGTCAAAGGCAATTTTAGATGCTGCTGGATTACAAGTAGAACAGGAATGTTTACAGATTGTTGGTTTGTATTTCTTTATAATTTATCCTTGAACATTTGATTAAAATAGTTTGTCTTAGATTTTTTTTGAGTAGTGTTTGTTTTTCTCCACAGCGAGTGGTGCACCAAATTTACAGCAAACAGAGATTGTGACCTCAGCTGGGCAACTACCATGCGGAAAAATCATCCATATCATTGGTTGTAATACACCTTCCCTAATTAAAGATGTTGTTTTGTCTGTTCTGAAGATATGTGAGGCAAACCAACTGTCCTCTGTCGCCTTTCCAGCACTTGGAACTGGTAACTTTTACACATTTTAATTTATTGACAATAAAAATGTAAAATTATGTAACCTTTAGGTAAAACATACTAAAATACTTTACCTGCATCTTGAATACCAGAGAGTGTACCCATTAGTCAATGTTTTTTATGTTTAAACAACTCTATAGGTCTGCATAATAACATCACATTATTGAGGCATTTGTTTAACTCTTTAGGTCAGGGTGGAGCAAAACCAGCTGATGTTGCAGATGCAATGGTTGTTGCGGTTGTTGAATTTGTAAAGAAAAATCAACCAACGAATGTAAAGCTGGTGAAGTTCCTCATATTCCAGACGAGCATGGTGGCAGATTTTCAACAAAGCATGCTCAATCAATCGGGAGAAAAATTGGAGGAGGACAAAGGCTTTATGGACCATCATAAAAGTCAGTAAATGAACAGCATTCATTCATTTGATCAATTTGTCCTACACTGTAAAAAGTGAAAAATTTGATCAACTTAAAAAATTACTTCAACACCTAAAAAAAGTTTTTCAAATTAAAATGTTCATCTAAAGTAACATTTTAAGCTGCATAAACTTACCAATTGAAGTAATTTTTTTAAGTTGATCCAACTTTTCACAGTTTAGTATAACTGATCTCTTTCTGGTTCTTTGGTCCACACAGACTGGACAAAAGAATTATTTTTGGGAGAATCTCCCAAAAATGAAGAGTTGGTGATGGTGGTTGAAGGAATTGAACCAGTCGTGTTTCAGCTGTGTGGGGAGACCAAACAGGACTTGAATAAAGCCAGGGATATGGTCAACAACTTGATATCAAGAGAGTTTCAAAACATTACAATCCGTGATCCGGCTATTGGTCATTTCACTAAAGAGGATGCAGAAATGCTGAGTGCAATGCAGAGAGAGCTTGACGTGACCATCAAACTTGAGAGGAAAGAACAAGACTCGGCTATCACATTGGAGGGACTGACGAAAGATGTCCACACTGCTGAGAGTCGCATTCGGGACATGATCCGTATGGTGGAAAGGAATGAAAACAAAAGGCGTGAGGCGTTTTTCGTCAGCAGCAAGGTTGAGTGGAAATATCTGGCGAGTGGGCAGAACCTAAAAAGCTTTGATATGCTGACCAATTATGAGCTGGAAAAAGCCTTTCAGAACAAAAACACCTCTGTGAAAATCAAAATTGATAATGATGAATACACGGCCGATTTAGTTCGTCTACAGGCCACAAGAGGGAGTAAGCAGATTGAATTACAAAGAGTAGATTTGTCAGGTGAGTTTTTCCTAAAACAACAATACAAGGTGAATTTTAAGTTCAGCTAAAGTCTAGATATAGTTTTGGTGGTAAAGTATAAAGATAAACAAAAATTTCAAGTTAAAATTTCCTTTATCTGTTTTCAGCTGCTCAATATTCTTTACCTTCACACTGGGAGGACATGAAGGGACAGCCGGTAGTTCTGGTAAAACTCACAGCAGGCTCCACAGAATATGCAGAGGTGGAGAAAGAGTTCAGGAGAACTGGACTGACTTCTAACGTCATTCAAGTAAGACATACATCATCTTCAAAAGTAACCAGGGCCTGTATTTACAAAACATCTTAGGGCTAAAAGTAGCTCCTAACTTGCTGATTTAGGAGAATCTCTGGGTGTATCAGCGACAATCGAAAACTATAAGGTTATTTACATAACCCTGGTCCCTGAAATAATGGGAACGAGCATTGCGTCAGTAGCTGACGCTATGGGGGAAACTTCTGTTAACGCGATTGAATCCTATTGGTAAACGTCTGTAAAAATCACACACAAATCTGCCGTTTGAGGCTGCCGAAATGGGCGGGCATTACACCCTATATAAGTCCGGGTCGAACACCATGCAGTACTTTTCGACTGAAGAAAGCAGGCAAAAAACACTCGCTCCGTGACATTTAAGCGTGGCCAGCTACAAAACGTTCGTTCCAGTTATTTCAGGTATCCAGGGTTATGTAAGTAACCTTATAATTTCCTTTCAATACGGCTCATTTCGCGTTGTGTCTGTAGCTGATGCTATTGGGAACATATCCCATCACGCCATGCTTATAATGGACTTGAAGTACTTTAGGTGCTAAATGGGGCCCCATTTAAACCAGGTTAAGCGAGCTCAGGAATACGGAGCTCGAAAATGTAAAACACAATACATACAGTTAAAGTGTGGATAGGTGGGCCATTAGAGCGCATTGTGAATGCAGCCATGCTGTTATTAAGCTGACAGGACCTGTGTTTGTAAGGTAGAAACATCCAGGCTATGAAATCTAACAAATTTGAACAGCAAGGACCATCCGACCGCTTCACAAATGTCTGACATAGAAATCCCTAAAGACCATGCCCAGGACGAAGCCATACCCCATGTAGAATGGGTTCTAACGCCAATAGGGCACTGCTCATTCAGGAAGGCGTATGCCAATGCAATGGCATCGATGATCCATTTGGATAACCTTTAATAAGTGACATGCATACCAAATGACCCATCTGGGAACATTAGAAACAGATGTTCCGACTTTCTAAAGGAGACAGAGCGCTTTGTGTAAATTCAGCAGTTGTGGAGGGTTCAGTCTCCTAGCACCTCTGCGAAATCTAATGACTTTTTTGTTGTCACCTGCAATGTAGGACATTTTTCCTGTCATCAAATGACTTGCTGCAGCAATAGTTATTACTGATATGTGTATTCACCATACTCATACCAGTGTTGACTTTTCTTTCCAGATTGAAAGAATGCAGAACAGCACACTTTGGAAAAACTACATGATCAAAAAGGAAGAACTGGAAATTAAAAACAAGCATAAAAACAACGAGAAGCTCCTCTTCCACGGCACTGCTCCTGATAGTACTGATCAAATCAATCATCATGGTTTCAATCGAAGCTATGCTGGGATGAATGGTATCAGCCAAAATCCAGTGTAATGTTTGTTTGCAATTGTATGAATTCGTTTTTTTTATGAACTTGGTCTTACTGTGTTTTAGGAGCCATGTATGGGAATGGTACATATTTTGCTGTGGACCCAAGTTACTCAGCCCGAAGTTACTCTCAACCTGACGCCAGTGGACACAAACCCATGTACCTGGCCAAGGTGCTTGTTGGCGACTTTACTCAAGGAAAAGCAGGCATGCTTGTTCCTCCTGCAAAGAGCTCCATAAGTGCTGATCTCTATAACAGTGTGACAGATGACACAAACAACCCTTCCATGTTTGTCGTTTTCAATGACGTACAGGCTTACCCAGAATACCTCATCACATTCCAGTAGTGTTGCTAATTATTAGATATATGCATGTTATGACAGTATGTTTTGGACAATAATAACAGTGAAGGGTGTGGGAACTTGCATTGGCATGACAAAAATTTGAAAGTTCACAAAAGATTTGTTATTACGTTGCTGAAATATAATCCTGAGAAAAACTGAGTATTGTTTCAAAACATATTGTGCTCTCTCAGTGTGAGTAGTAGATCGGGCATTCTGCTAATATATATTTTGTGCTTAATAAAAGAAAGTCATCCAGGCTTGGAATGACTTTAGGATCGGAAAATTATAACAGATGAATTAACTATTCCTTTGAGATATTTTAAAATATTGAGTATAAGAAGATATGCTGCAGAGAATGATAATGGGGTTATTATATAAATTAATATGGAAGACTTCACTGCACTGTGTTGACATTAATTAAATTTTATTTTATGTAGCGCTTTTCACAATTGTTTAATTGTTTCAAAGCAGCTTTAAATTATTAAAATACATTACATTCTTTCATATATCCTTTCAAACATTACACAATATATTTACAAGTTCTGCACAATTATTGCCTTAATTGCCAGGTGAAATGTTAAATTAAGGGCTGATCAAACTAAAATCTCTTAAATGTCTCTGAAAGTGGCCACAAACTGGCCACAAACTGTATTTTTATGTCTGTATTTTAATTGTTATAGAGGTGCACTGAATTAAAAGTTTGTATCTGAATTTAAAAACCGTGTAGTGTATTTTTTCAGACATGTCCTGTCTGGTTTACCACTATAATAAAAAATTGACCGTTTTCTCTGTTTTCCCCATTTGTCAAGCACTGCATAGTTTTATAATGTAGGTCTGACCATGCCCTAACTAGTAACTGACACTGGAAATTAGTGGAAATTCATAGCATTTGAGTAGTCCTTGCATAAAAAAGTTGTCCTTAATTTTAAGACAACTTTTATAAAAGGTTTTGATTCACTTCAAATCCTGACTATTGCAGTTTCAACTCCAGTAGGAAAAACACACATTCAACTAGCAAATATATTTCCTTTAGTAATTACAATCCATATAGGAGACTCTTCAAACAACTCGTGTGCATGCGAGAGGAATTGCATTTATTTGCACTCAAATGTATAACACAAAATGACTCATTTAATGTTATTTAAAGTGGTTAACAAACCACTTTAAATAACTTAGCAACTTAGATTTGAAGATGTTAAAAATTCTGCTAATTGCAGTGTGCACATGTGTAACCGGTCTGACCACCTTATTATAACACCGACACCTGATAAATGTTACAATGTAGTCTCGCAGCAGAGCCACAAGTGTCATTACGAGTGCCAAGTATGAACTAAGGTAATGTTGTTTATTTAGCTTATCTGAAATAAACTACTCTAAAAAAACTTTGTTGTTATTGATTCTTTGCGGAGTTACGTCCGTTCCACGAAAGCCTTTGTTTATTACTGTTGAAACCATATTTGACTGTAGCCAAATGCCAAACTAAACTCAATGACATGAACCTTCGCTAACTTTTTAACCAGCACGCGCTAAAAATGTAATCCAAGGGCACTGCGGTTATGCACACAAAACTAAATATTAAGACATTCACAATAGAGCATGGTCTTTCCTCTGAAATGTGGAAAGCTGTCCGCTGTCTCGGTTTCGTGGTAAAATATCGCTGAAATGAAAGTGAAAATAAGCTGGAGGGAGTGATAACACTATTTACATCGACTTGCCGGTCATTTTCCTACAATTCAGAAAGGGTTAGGATGGATGGATATCCTTATCCGATCGTTGTGGTGGGAGACTGGAATCGTGAACATGCAAAAACTTTAAAAAATAAACTCCAGATTTACTTTCAAAGTAAGAAGAAATCTCAGGGAGGAGACTGCGTCGTAGAAGTCGATCAAAACAGCAGAATTACAGTTCGGTTTAAATCATGGGAAAGTAAGTGCTAAACACATACAAGTCAAACGCTGATCAGTTGTTTAGTTATTGAATAATTTATTCATTTACGCACTTGAGACAGGTTTAAAACTAAAATAGAGAAGTCACCTTTGCATAGCTTACAATAGCATTAGGTATGATGACAACATTCTCAAAAACCCCAAAGCTCAAAATGTATTGTATTAATGACATTCCCATTTACAAAGATACATGAATTGTAAAAATCCGTTGGGGATTGAGAAAGTTATGATATTTTTAATATTAGAAATGAGAGGGAAAAGTTATCAATGTAAGGTGTGACCGAAAATGCTGCTTATTTACATACTTTCTCATTTTATCAGATATTTGCATAACAGAATGTAGGATTTTGTTAGTTCTTTCAAATTAATTCATGAAAATTTACTGTTATAGTCAGAATTATGGGCATCAGACTTTGGTTGGAATAGGCATCGGACCCATGCAACCATGGTTTTTAGAACGATGCCTGCAGTGGACATTCTGACAGGACGTTCACTGTATCTATTACCAGAAACGTAATATTCTAATTTCCGCAATTTATTTAAATACAATCTCCTCCATAGATGTAGATTACCATGTTTCATCATTTTTATCCAAGATAAGAGATATACATTTTGGTCCACATACCTTTCATTAGTGTCCAGAGTTTAGTGGAAGCACACCAACCGGTTGAATATGGTACACATTTTTAAACAGTTGCTGTGAACTAAAAAAGCTAAAAATATCAAACGCTTCCAGTGGTTTGACGTATTTATTGTCGTATTTAGTGAAAACATAATACAACCATGCAACGAGGATTGGATATTGCATGAGACGCATTGTAAAAGTCCCGCGCGGGCGGAAACAGATTTTATGCCTATTTCAACCCGCGTGCCCGCGATGTCAGCATTGCTAAGTAAAGCTATTGTAAGCTATACAAGCTTATTGTACCAGCATACTTTGTTTTAAATTTGTGATATGTCTGATTGCTTGTGTTCAAGTTCGAGATGATGTCCTCTCCAAAACGGATCATGTGATTACATTTGACAAAGACCATGTGAATTTAAAAGTGAGCAAAAGTGATCCACCGAAAGAACCTGACAGAACCCCACAGCTGGTAAGCATGCCATGGGAGTATCATTAGTAATATCAAGAGCATAATGTAGACGATATTAAAAAAGGGGGCTTGTTTGAGATGCGGCTCGCCTCGCCTGAAATTTAGACGAGAGCAGACGGATGCTAGCCTGGTCCAACCAGACTCTCGTACATTCATTTCATTTGTACAGAGAGTCTGGCCACGCTCCATTGCAAAGCGTTACTTCCGTTAAGGAGGGTCCATTGTTGAAGTTTAAAACTATTGGATCTGCCCAGAGTCACTCAAGATCTGCCAAAGCCAATCGCTAACGTGTGGTCGTGACGTATATCATGCACCGAAACCGTCCGGAAACAACAAGTCAGAATAATCAGACAAACAAAACTTAGCAAACCTGGTTCTTGCTCCGGCTTTCTGTATATTCGGCAGTTTTGCAACAACGAACCGAATAGCTTTTCTCACGTCTTTCTCCACTGCCATTACTGAACTACAACTCAAACTGACGCACGACCTCAACGTCATCGTTCTTAGCCAGCCCCATCTGTTCGCTGATTGGTCCTGCAGATTTTTGCAGGAGAAAACGAAACTCTATAGAGCCATCCCAGACGTACTGCTGAAGCGAAATGAAAATTAAGCGGAAGCACGTAGGAGGGCGGAGCCAGGCTAGACGGATGCAGTGATGGGAGGAATGGAAAAAAATAGCTTGTGTTTCCCAATCCTGGTCCTCAAGTACCCCCTTCCAGAAAGTTATAAGGTGTGTTCGACTTCATGCGGCGCTGCGCAGACCGATCGGTGGCTGACTTGAAGCAGTGCATTCCGGTTAGTAATTTTGTCCGACTTCAGCTGGCGCTGCAGGCACGTGACAGTGTCATATGGTATTTAAGTACCGCAAGAGCGTTTCGAGAGTAGCCGGCTAGCTCAGCCGGTGCAGCTTCTCCAGAGCGGCTGCACGGAGTTGTGATGACGTAACAGCTTTACGTGATTGGTCGCCTCACTGATGACAACAATCACGTGCGTTTCAAGTTTAATCCAATCTTTAGTTCCACTAATAAACATTATAAATTCATGTTTTAAAACAGTAAAAAAAACTTTAATATGCTTAAATATGTTATATTGTGTCGTGTAATAAAATAAAAATGAAAATAACAAACTCTATTGGTATTTTAATAATATAGGATTGTTTTCCTGTTATTTTCGGGTATACAGTATAATCAGCAATTAAAATATTCGATATAAAATGTTTCTGGTTGCAACTTTTTATTAAAATGTTTGTTTTTATCAAATTCAGCATCTAATTCACTTCATTTGCGATTACAAACAAGGAAACACGGCGCACACGTCACTACGGCAAGCAGCAGGTGTCCGGCTTGACGGCTCCGTCTTCAGTTCCTCCCTTGACTTCAAGCGGCAAAACTTGCCGATCGGTTTGCGCAGCGCAGGATGATCTCGAACACACCTTTAGATATCTCCTTATTTAAAACACCTGATTCAACTCATCAGCTTGTTAGAGAGACATTTGCTGCGTCTGAAACCGCCTACTTCATACTATATATTACGCGAAAAGCAGTAGGCGATGCGAGTAGTATGTCCGAATACATAGTATTCGAAAAACAGTATGCGAAAAGTACCCGGATGACCTACTACTTCCGGTTAGATTTTGCAGTGTGCATAAGATGGACACTTTACTATCCCATGATCCCCGGGAGAGGAGTTATCCAACGAAGAAGAAGAGACATGCGGCTGTTTTCGCACTGGAATGACATGACGTGATGACGCGTGATGTAGCAACATTGCTGAACATGAATGTAGTACGTCCGAATTTCATTCATACTACTCGGATGCGTACTATACAGTACCTACTGTTTTAACAGCAAGTAAGTAGGTACTTCATCTTATTCAGTACCTACTGTACAGTATGCGGTTTTGGACGCAGCCATTTTATCCATTCTGGAAGGAGGCTGAGGTGTTTGAAATAAGGAGACATCTAAAACTTTCTGGAAGGGGGTACTTGAGGACCAGGATTGGGAAACACTAGCTTAGTTGGACACTTCACCAATCTTGCAGTCCACTCAACCGCAAACTTCAGCAGATGTCAAAAGATCGTGTTTGTGTATTCTATTTTCTATCACGGATGAAATAGATGCAACTGAAATACCAATAAATGCATTTACATGAAGATGTTTATAATAAGAATAAACGAAGGTGAACTGTTCATTACTGGAAATGGCTACTTAGATGTTGGGATGTATAAATCTAAGTCTAGTGGTAATACAAATTATTTTATATTGTGTGAAATATAAACAGCTTACAGTACAAACAATTCACTACCAAAACAAAAGTTTAAAGAAATTCATTAAAAACATAAATGTCATAAGTCAATAACAAGTTCTTCCTCTTCTTTCTTTTAATGGCGGGTGGCACCAACTTTAAGGTGCATTATCACCACCTACTGTATTGGAATGTGGACCCAAGTTTCCCTATTTTATTAATTACAAAAAAACACATTATTATATATGTTTTAACTCATTAAATTCTCCTAATCAGCCCTGTTGCATTGAGATAAAGAAATAAACTTTCTAATCCTTAACAACAAGTTTAAAAAATATTGGGTTTTTAGAAGTAAGAAGTTATCAGCTGACATCCCCGGGCCAATGAGCATTATGCTGTGTTGTCATCAAGTCTTTCCCATTGTGCTTTTCGGCAACAATTCTGGCTGCAGAATCCAACAAGGCCACCTCTCCATCGTGAGAGTTTTTTGGCAGCGTGACATCAAAGCAAGTCGGGCATATCTCGGACACTTATCGAACTGGCATGCATCTCTCGGCGAAATCTATTATTTGATAAACAAGAAAGCTGTTAAATGTATTAATGTATGTAAGCATTTCCATGTTTTTATTAAAAAAATTATTTCATCCCCTGGCTAATGTAAAAAATAGTTGAATATTATTAATTCCATAAAAAGCATCTCCTGGCAATCACCGGTGATCGATTTTGCGCAGAATTTGGTTATCTCAAACCAGCCTATTGACTGGTGAAGCTTGTCTTTATACATAATGCATCACAACAGGTGTTTGACAGAACGGAGTACTGCACAAAATAGTTGTGTTAAGGCTTGTTTGAAATGAGCAAATTCTGCGCAGAATCGATCATCGGTGATCACCGCAAGATGCATGCCGGTTAGAAAAGTGTCCTAGTTATGTCCAACTTGCTCTGATGTCACGCTGACGTGTATCAAAAAACTCTCAAAAAAATGTGTGTCAAAAAAATACAGCGAGAGCGTTCAAAAGCAGACTCTTCCATATGATTTCTCGAATGACTCTCGCAGTATTTTGATGTCATCCACCTGCATATGACATTAAAGCATCGGGAGAGCGAATCGTCAGAAGTGCTCTTGAATAGCTCTTGCGATACTTGATTTCAATAGCCAGTCGATCTGCGCAGACTCTACTTGTTTGTTAGCTATTATGAACATGATTATAAAGACTTGTTTTTATTGTTTCTGAAGGAGCAGGCATCTGGATCTCAAGAACCTAGTAAGTAGTCATCTGATTTTTGTCTGCTTATGTGGTATTTTATTATTATAAGTTTATTTTCATTGCTGATGTACTAACATTTTTGGTAATCAGTTATTAATTTGCCTTGTCAAATCTTACATTAGTGTACCAATTATATAGTCTGTACACATACATAGACTACATAAATATGCCTCAATGTCATATATGAATGAACATGTTTGTATGTATGTATGTACGTAAGCACCTTACATATATATGTACGTATACACACACAAGCACACACATTCTGGTTTCCATGTTTTGTGGGGACATTCCATAGACGACGTAATGGTTTTTATACTGTACAAACTGTATATTCTTTTCCCTTCCCCGAACCCTAACCCCAACCATCACAAAAGAATTCTATGTCAAATTTTCAAAAATCATCCTGTTTGATTTATAAGCTTGTTTCCTCATGGGGAACTCAAAAAGTCACAAAAATACTGGTATTCATATCTTTGTGGGGACAATATTTTTGTTATTCAGTTAATCACTGTAAAAATGTGCCGTAATTATGCAGCTGGTTGCCAGTAACTTACTGTAGAAGATAAAGACTAAAAATGTTTCATGTTCATTTAACTTTGAACAAACGGTTGCCAGTAAATTATATAAGTGTAAAATTTTACAGTAAGTTACTGGCAGCTAGTTAGTAGTGTTGTTTTTGGCAGCCTGTTTTCATTTTAGTTTTAGTCTAGTCTTTGTGTCAAGCTGTCATTTTAGTTTTTATTAGTTTTAGTCACGTCATACTCTTTTTAGTCTAGTCAAGTTTTAGTCGACTAAAATTCTTGCCATTTTAGTCTTATTTTAGTCAGACTTATCCATTACTATTTTAGTCTAGTTTTAGTCGACGAAAACTGATGACATTTTAGTCTAGTTTTAGTCAGTGAAATTGTATTTAGTCTCTTTTTAGTAATGCATTCTATTTAACCCATATAGTATATGACCTAATAGTATTATAGACAAAACAATATTTTCTTTTAGCCAAACCCATTTTAAACAAAAGTTATATTATTGTTACCTTATAGACCCAAGAATACATCCATTCCAGACATGGAAGATGCTCTGATTTGAGTAGATATTTATTTTACTATCCTCTGAGTGAGTGACTTGACTGTTCGTAGGAGTCTACATAAAAGTCTACATAATCAAAACAAAAGTAGTCTAAGCAAACACACAAACACACACACACACACACACACACACACACACACACACACACACACACACACACACACACGCACACACGCACACACACACACACAAGGTCAAATGGGTCACACACAACTATAGTATGTGTGAGAATAGAAATATGCTACTGTTAACATTTATAATTGTATTTTGAAAGCAGCACAAACTACAATCATACATATGTAATTATATATTATTATAGTTTATATTTCTGCATCTGTACGTTACCACCAGTGTACCTAATGGACTTTGGCTTAATCTAATGTGACAAAGCTGATCTTAAATGTCAGTATAAATCCAAGCAATTTTGGAGAATTACTAAATGTTTTTCTTGTAAGTAAATTAAAAGTCAGCTTTAAGAAAACATCAGATGTCTATTAAGAAAAGCAAAGTTGGTATGTATGGTTATGTTCTCAACAGTACAGGTGTTTGATTGATTTAATACTCAAGTATTCAGCGAAGTATGTTTTGTTTATTTAAATAATAAATAAGTGTAGTTATTAAGCATATACAAAACAACGAATGTCTTTAGCATAGATATATTTAGAATGTTTCAAAACGCAACGCAGCACAATGTCATTTAAACAACTGTTACATGATATAAATTTGTACATTGTTATACTGGTGGTGTCAGCAATCAAAGCTATAGATTTCAACAGGCTTGTTGAACTGACCTGAAAGTGATGCACGGGATTTATTTTGGACTTTTCTTTTACATTTGGAGCCAGAATGCTGCATCTTCCCGGTCGGAATCGCCGCGTGGCTACAGCTTCTCTCATGCAGTGGAAGCGTTTTGTGCAGCATTTAGTGGAAATGTGTTTATCTTCAACAGCGACTGGCATGAAGAGTCGTGTCCGTAAAAGGGATAGGATCTTAGGTGCACGAGCAAGGCTTGTGGACCAACTCCGCTTCACCTCTGTAACCGCCCCCGTTTCTCCGCTTTCCGCATGTTTCGCGGTTGCCGCGTACACTGTTTGAAATGCCCATTAACGTGCAAATGGAGGCGTATGATATCAAAGCATCGCGAGAGCAGACTGCTCCGCATGCTTTCTACTCACTCTCGCGGTACTTTCATGTTTTGATTGATCTACGCAGCGCCAACAACACACGCGATCACCTGCAGTCAGGTGGTGGGGGCGCGGAGATGCTGAGATTGGTAAAAGACGAAATAACGTTATAACATTTCGTCTCGTCTCATTTTGGTCAACGAAAATGAAGAGACATTTTAGCTTAGTTTTTATTTTGTAAACCACTTTTAGTCTCGTTTTTATTCGTCAACAATATTGCATTATACATTTTATTATAGTCATCGTCACATGACCAGCATTTTCGTTACGTCTCGTCTCGTTTTCGTCACGTGAAAAAGGTTCGTTGACGACTATATTTCGTCATACTTTTCGTTGACGAAAGCAACACTAGTTGCCAGTAATACTCAGTAATACTGTAATTTCTACAGAAACAGTTTACAATGTAGTCACATCTTATTTTACTGTAACTACAAAAAAATAACCATGTTCCATGGTTTTATTGGTTGAGGTTTAACTTAAATGAAACTTTTGAAGCATTGATTTTGCATTGATTGTTTTATAAATTTGATTTTAAAGTACAAAGTGCCCTTCCAACTGGAAGTGATCCAGATGTGAAGAACCAGCAAGAGTCATATGCTGTAGTTTTGGAGAATGTTGCAGATGACTTCACAAAAGATGTTTTGTCTCTTTTGGTGGAGAATGTCAGTGGACTCTTGGAAAAGGACTTTAGCATGGAACTAATACCAGAATTAAAGACAGCAGTTGTGACCTTTAATATCCCCAGTGGTAAGTTCAGTTGTCCATCACTGATTTAGTCTTATACAGTATATATAAGCTGGTTTGCAGCATTAGTTTTCATATATTGTCTACTTTGAATATGGAGGAACCCCTGACAACTAAAATTTTAACATTTATAGTATGTTTACATAATACATAAATTCATAGAACTTATTCAAAAAAGGACTTTGCATTTTGCATTGTATGTAATTTATATAATTAAATGAATCTTCGGCAAAAATATCATTTCTGATAGTTACAGGAAAATTTCTTGAGGAAAGTAAAACACACAGGAAGTTCAAGGACTATGGTCTGAAGGCCCGTGCCCTGGAGAGGAGCACATGTGTAAGGGTGGAGAATCTTCCATCTGACATCAATAAGATGTTGCTGGAGTTGTATTTTGAAAAATGGGGTGGTCCGGTAGAAGAAACCATCACATTGCCAATGGAGCAAGCGGCCATTATAACATTTAAAAATGAAGAAGGTAAATACATGTGCATTTGCTGCTAGAATTACAGTATTATGTTTTATTTATTTATGGCCTAACAATATAATAAAGAACCAGGGTTTATGGTGCAGTGGGTTTTAGTTAATCTACCCACAGATCATTCTACTTGACAGACAATGTAACGTGCTGTAACATGGGCTGCTTACACAAAGCGTGAGAGAATAGAATCCATATGCAAAAGAGGTTATTGGTAAAATCCCTGAAGGGCAAGCAAACAAATCCAGTCAGGGTAATCCACAAACGTAATCCACAAAACAGGCAATAGTCGAGGCAGGCAGCAAACAATCAGAATCCAAATAAACAGGCAACAGGTCAAAAACAGGAACAGATACACAGAACAGGAAACAGGATAAACACTTGGTAGTGCAGCAGATAGACATACATACATACAATACTTCGCCGGGAATGAACAGATAGGAAGTGGCTTTATACAAATACACAGGAAGTGGGAAGTGAAGAATGACATGACCAGAATTTCAAAATAAAAGTCAGCACAGAACAGGATTTCAAAATGAAAGTACAAAACACAAAACAACACGAGAAAAAACCTTACAGACAACTGTGATTTAATTTCTTTGCATTGCTGTAAGAATATTTATTAAACTTTGAATTTTCATTCAATTTTGTCAGATACGGAAAAGGTATTGAAGAAAACGCATATCATCCGTGATGTTTCAGTCAAGATCCACCCCTACTATAAATCCCTAGGAACAGCCTTGTATGGCAGCAACAGACCAACATGGAAACTACCTGAACCATTTAAAGTCAATATACATCCTGCCATCAGGGAGTTTCTCCTCAAGAAAAAGTTAATTTCCTCTATCAGTGATAAGATGAGCTCACATTTCTGCCAAATAAACATAGACAAACCTGAAGTGCTGCTCAGTCCTGATCCAGCATTGCTAAAACAGAAAGGTTTAACCAGAAAACATGTTGATGGTTGGAGAAAGAATGCCTCAGAGGCCTTTGAAAGCATTATATCCAAATATAAAGCATTTGAGTTGCCAGTATTGTACCCCTTGTGGACCAAAGTAAAGAATGAAATAAAGGAAATGGTGAAAGATTTGGTTTTTACACATATGGATTCATCTAAAGGGGTCCTAACAGTGGCAGGTTTGGCTCATGATGTAACTGACCTGAGACCACTCCTGGAGAAAATGTTAGAGCGAGCATCAGCTGAAATAGAGAGAGAGAAGAATAGTGTAACAGAAGACATGGAGATGACACCTGGCATGTACTCCCTGCTTCTACAAGATGGTCTGCAAACTGCTACAGCTGCTTCTCCACAACTGTGCCTCGAATACAACAAGAAAATAAACAAATTAAAATTATCAGGTGTTAAAACTGAAATTCTCCTCTTCAAGAATTGGGTCCTTGAAAAGAAATTAATTATGAAACAGACACCTTTAAAGATTAATCGTTCATTAGTGGAATTTTTGAGATTGGTGGATTGTGATGAGATATCCAAAGACCTGTTTGTGTCGCATGGAATAAATGCTGTATACACGGAAGAAAATGGAGATCTTGTTTTAATTGGAAGCACAGACCGAGCACTTTCTGAGGCACAGGAGAGGTTGAATGTGGTTCTTCAAACTAAAGATGTCATTGTAGAAGATCAGGGTGTGATGGCATTGCCACAGTGGCATGATCTCTTTAAACAAGTGCAAAGTTTGCACAGCACATCCAAAAAGAAGACAGTGTTTATAAACACAACACAAAGAGACAGAGTAATAGTGTCTGGATTTAAGGGACCAGTGTTGGAGATCAGCCAGACATTAGGAGACTTCATTGAGAAACACACTAGAATTGAAGATGTTGTCCGTGTGAAGTCACATGCAGGGCTTGAATTCATAAAAGAGAGAAAATCACAGGACTGGAAACATTTTCTTGAGTCTGATAAGTTGATGGTGCATTTCGATTTAAAGAGACCCCGGATCAAAGTCTCTGGAGAGCGAATGTTTGTCCAGGAAGCTATGACCTTTTTTAAAAAGATGTCAGATGCTCTTTACACTGACACACTGATCATTAAAAAGGCAGGAGCAAAGAAATACTTCAAGGAGGAAGGTCAACTAATGCTGTCAATGTTACTGAGGGAAAGTGGATTTGTGGTTGTGCTCCAGGAAGATCACATGCTGGAAGAGGAGGAGGAGGATTACAATAGTAAAGGTAGTTTTGAAGATTTTGTGGGGTCCTGTGAGGTTCAGACTCCAAGTGGAGTAACCATTATAGTCAGAAAGGCAGACATTTGCAGGCTAAAAGTTGATGCTGTGGTGAACGCAGCTAATGAAGATCTGCAGCACATTGGTGGATTAGCCCTGGCGCTTCTTCAAGCTGCTGGACCAGATCTGCAGGACTGCTGTAACAGGTACATTAAAATGAATGGACCTCTGCAGCCCGGAGAGGCCATCATCACTGAGGCTGGTCGTCTTCCCTGTAAATATGTAGTGCATGCTGTTGGACCTCGATACAGCAGTTCAGACAGACATGGTGTAGTGCAACGTTTAAGAAGTGCTGTGAGGGAAAGTTTAAAGCAGGCTTTAGGCAAACACTGCTCTTCCATTGCAATTCCTGTTATCAGCTCAGGGATATTTGGCTGTCCACTGGAACTATGCACAGAAACAATTGCCAGGGAGGTCTGGGAATTCATTGAAAATCAAAACCGTAGTGGTTTGTGGCACAAACTTACTGAGATTCACTTGGTTGATAATAATGACAGCACTGTGAATGCAATGACTCAAGCCGTCAGGAAGCACTTTGCTGATTTCAGCCCCAAAATGAATGTCCTCCACCACAGTAAGCCCAGTGTCCATTACAGCTCTGGAGACAGGTCAGGAAGTGGTCATGGCAATAGAAACTTTGAAAGACAAGCACATTGGAGAGAAGAAATCAACTCTTTTGGTGGCAGATCAGAATCGTTTGATGTGTCAAGTGTTCTTGAGACCAAAACTACACAAGGTGGACTAAAACTCATTCTGAGCAAAGGGAACATCCAGGATGCAAAGGTAAGTGACTCTTAAGTTACTCAATAACATTTCACAAAGGTAAATATATATGTTTTAACACTAACGTAACTAACACTTTGTGTGGTGGTTCTACAATTACACCCTGGGCGAGACAGTCTTTGAGTGCCCCCCCCCCCCAAAAAAAACGGTTTTAAAACAGTTTACTTTTTTAAAAACAACATATTTGAAAGAGAAAAATATCCTTCTCAACTGCACAAATCCGTCATTCGATTTTTTTAAAAACACACTTAAGAGAATTCAGTTATTTAAAGAACACCTATTTCATTGCTTGTGCTGCCATGTTTCATTGAAAAATGCTGCCCTGGGTGGTTGCCCAGAAAATTCTGCCATCATTTACTCACCCTCATGTTGTTGTTAACCTGTATGAGTTGTAAACCTGAGTTTTAAACCTGTGTTTTGATAAATGATAAACGGTACCCATTGACTTCCACAGTAGGATAAACAAATACTTTGGAAGTTGATGGGTACCATCAACTGTGTTGTTAACATAATTTATCAGAATATCAACAGAAGAAAGAAACTCATACATGTTTGGAACATAAGGGTGAGTAAATGATGACAGAATTTCATTTTTGGGTGAACTATCCCTTTAAAGGACAAGTTCGGTATTTTACACTTAAAGCCCTGCTTTCAGATTGTTTATGATGAAACAGAACGGTTTTGACTAAAATTTCGACATATGCAGCTGCCCCGAGAATTTTCGGGTGTTTGTTTTTCACCTCCCACCTCTACAATGGGTCTATAGGTGCACAGGAACAATCCTTCCCTTCCCAAAGCTCCCTTCGCGGAGTAATATTTGATCAAATATTTATTCTTCAATTGAATAAATCCTTAGATGTATATCAAGTTTCAGTAAAGACATTTTATAAGGGACATTTTTGATAGTAAGCTTTGATTCATCTTCAAGAGTGTTTCTCTCTTTCTCTTGCAGACTGATGTCATTGTAAACACTATATCAGAAGACCTGGACCTCAGAAAAGGTGCCATTTCCAATGCGCTCCTTCAGGCTGCCGGTCATCAACTCCAAAAAGAGGTCACTACAGCTGTTCCTGCAAGCAGGCTGAATTATGGAGAGATGGTCATCACAGATGGGTATAACCTGATATGTGCAAAAGTCTTCCATGTAGTTTGCCCGTATTGGAGAGGTTCAGAAGACAGGGTGAGAATTACAACTGCAATTGAAAATTAAAAGATTAAAAACAATGTACAGTACCATAGTATTTTTAGATGTTCTCATCACATGTTTTTAATGTTTGAGCTGGTGTAATTGAGTGGAGGTGGGGACTAATTTGCATATTCATGAATCACATGAGCTCAGATGCAAAAGCCGCTACACGGCACCTTAAAAAATTAGATAATATTAACCGAATGCTCTCGGTATGTATTATACATTCATCAAATACTTTCACTTCAAATCTGCTTAATTGCAGCCTCAGGCTGTTCAGAGATACTGGTTTGTTGACAGAATCCATTAAAGGCGCTCTAAGCAAATCTGTGAGACGTCACTTTTTGTTAATGTTTGAACTGTTTTCAAACAAACGGAGCGTAGCTAACTCCTCCATCAAAACAGGCATGAATTTATAAGCCACCAAACACTTCCATGTTTTCCCTATTTAAAGACTGTTGCATGAGTTGTTTCACGAGTAAGTGTGGTGGCACAAAATAAAACGTAATGATTTTTTAAGCGGATAAAATGAGAACTATATTGTATGGCGGAAGAGCACTGTAAGGCGTTTCACACCGGACACGCAGCTCAGCGCCGCACCATTCTAAAAAAAAACAGAACACATTGTTTTCTATGAGTATTTGCACACTGGCGCCGACAGGTGGTGCCTGTCTGTGGCGCCCAGCTACGACTCAGGAAGTTGCTCAATTACATAATATTTGTCCCAAACCGTAATCGATTTACATTGGCTGCTAACATATATTTTGTATTTTGAAGTAAATGGTATCTGACTAAGCTTGCGCTATTTAATGTGCACTTCTGGTGTACGATACCTTTGAGTTGTCCTAGACGCGACGCGGTGCTGAGCTGCGCATCCGGTGTGCTACCCCCTTTAATTTGCAGCACTTCGACCTCTGGTGCAGTAATATTGACAGAAGTAGTTAGAGGTGATGATGTTACTGCACGCCGAGGTCAAAGTGGTGCAAACTAAGTGCTCTAAGGTACTTAAAAAATCCCACGTTTTATTTTGTGCCACCATACTTACTCGTGTAACTAATCATGTAACAGTCTTTAAATAGTTTGGTGGCTTCTAAATTCATCCCTGTTTGGATCCTAAGGAATGAATGAGGTTAAGCTAAATGCTAACAAATTCGCCACGTGTTGTGCAAAATGCACACATTGAAAAAAATTGTTATGTATTAATTCATCTAAGTTTACGTAAGAACATAGTAAAATATTGAAAAACTGTAGTGTTTTTCTTTAAAGATAATTAATGTTTATACTGTTATATTATTTTGATTTCAAAAGGTACTCGGTCAGATCATTAGAGATTGTCTGAAAGAAGCAGATGCTCTGCAGATGGCTTCAGTCTCCTTCCCAGCTATTGGTACTGGAAATCTTGGCTTTCCCAAGGATCTGGTGGCCAGGATCATACTGATCGAAGTCCAGAAATTCACCCCTAAAAACCTCAGAGAAATAACTGTGATTGTGCACCCATCTGACAAACAAAGTTTAGATGTGAGTGTTTACATGAAGGCAAGAGTTCACAAATATGTTCGCAAATACACAAAGCCTAAATAAAGTTACAATGCAAATGTCTGCATATGCTGTAGTACATTATTACTAGACCTATTGCTCAAAAAATTGTTCACAGTAAAAAGGATGTCCAAAAATAGTTTTAAAAAATAAGTTACAGTTTCAGACTCAGACACAAGTTTTTAAGTTTCTTGATCACATCACATATGAAAAATGTATTGTTCATTGTTTAAAATAGTTTCCTACATATCTGTTAAAAAAATATTACAACTATGGTTGATTCTTTATTTTAGAAATTGAATGAAAGAATCAACCATAGTTACTTATGTTAATGTTATTTGTATATTTCTGTGCTTTATCCGCTAGTGCTTTACCAGTACATTCAGAGATCGGATTCAGAGTCCCATCACAAAAGGAGCACATCAACACTTAATCCCTAAAGTAAAACCTTTTGACAAGTCAACACAGATGTCTGGTAAACCTTTTTTCATCACTCTCTTGTCTTGAGTAGTCATAGAAATTAAAGTAATTGTGTTTAGATATTCATATCAAACACTTTATAGCAGACTACATTTTGCATGATGGAAACCAAAGGGAGGAGCAGGAACCAACAAAGGAAAGCTAAAATTAGCGTATTGCGGCCCCTAGTGGTCATTGGGAGAAATTCTAACAAGCGTGGCAAGCTATGATGGGATTGATTATATTGTTGTAAATTATATATTGTCCTTTATTTTTTCGAGTTTTATGTAATATTCATAATTTTTAATATATCCAAGTATCTATTTCCATATTATGTTATCAGGTAAGTGGCAAAATAGACGTTTATACATTTTCTATGTATCTTCTTTGTTTTGTCATTTTGTTATATTAGGGCTCCTTGGCAAGGTCTCCACTCCCTCTCTTGGGGTGATCACTATGCAAGTGGGTCAAGTGATGCTGGAGGTTTCATCAGGAGACATAACTAAAGAAAAAACAAATGCCATTGTCAACTCCTCAAATCAGACATTTTCTTTGAAAACAGGTTAATGCAATTTTACTTTTTTTCAAACGTTTACATGTTTCCTTTTAATTTTAATAAATACATTTAAAATTCAAATACAACATAAAATTAGAATTTAGGTTGCTACTAAAAAAAAGAATAATGTAATTGCAAATTTTCTCTTTGCAATCCAGGAGTATCAAAGGCAATTTTAGATGCTGCTGGATTACAAGTCGAACAGGAATGTTTACAGATTGCTGGTTTGTATTTTTATAATTGGTTATCTCATCTTTGCTGATAAACATTAGTTTAAATCAGTGGTCTTTG
The DNA here is from genome assembly GCF_030506205.2 of Paramisgurnus dabryanus. Lineage (NCBI taxonomy): Eukaryota > Metazoa > Chordata > Actinopteri > Cypriniformes > Cobitidae > Paramisgurnus > Paramisgurnus dabryanus. The sequence goes on from NC_133346.1 coordinate 16,487,695, forward strand.
ACTTTATTGTGAACAGGGCATGTTTCTTTTCACAGCAACAAATAACCAGCAAACAGAGATTGTGACTTCAGCTGGGCAGCTCCCATGTGGAAACATTATCCATATTATTGGACGTAATAAACCATCTGAAATAAAAGATGTTGTGTTATCTGTTCTTAAGATATGTGATGCAAACCAACTGTCCTCTGTAGCCTTCCCCGCTCTTGGCACAGGTAAAATGTATACATTTTAATATATATTAAAGGACACAGAGAATGAAAAACCATTTTTACCTTGTATTTGTTGAATAATGGTAGTCTACCCGCATTCACGAACATACAAAAAGTGCTAGACATACTTAACATCGCAGTCTCATAGAAATTCCTCTTTTAGAAATGTCAGCCAGAAAACGGCCCAATCTGAAAAACTGATGCTTATGACATCACAGGCATCTCACTGCCCCTCCACTTTAAAATAATTGGCTACATTTTTTGAGTGGCAGCAAAGTCAGCCAATCAGTAATGAGATTGCAAGTTAAGCCAGTAGGGGGAGCCAAATAGGTGCAAAACCACTTGTTTAAAATCCCCCACCCTAATAGAGCTATCTGAGAGAGGTTTTTAGGAAGCTTCTAAGGCATTACAGACCCAAACAAAAAAATTTTTGTCTACATGTCACATCACAGAACAAGGATAAATACCCCGTTCAATCATTCTATGTCACCTTTAATATAATCCTATCTAAATATCAAGTAATATTACCATAAGTTAAAACATGAATATATTTTAACAAACTTTCAAATAGGTTTAATTGGTTAACATTAGTTAATGTATAAGGTATTGTGTACAACGATATACACAGCAGTAATCTATTTACAGCAAATAATTAAGGTTAATTTTAAGTCCTAAGTATTCTGAAATGTATCAGTATATTATTGGTGCATTCAAGAAATTAACATTAACTTACATTTAAAATGGCTAAAAAGTATTGTTAATTGTTATTTCATGTTATTTTATTAGATATAAATATTTATAATTTCAGCCAATAAAAGGTGCTTTTCAAATATTCAGAATAATTTGAACAAAATAGCTTAACTATATGTTTTAATAAAATAATAATAAATTGTGCAAGCATTATTTTTAGTTTTAAGAATTCATTACAAAAACTCGAAAAACTTATGTTTTACTACATACAATTTAAAAATATGTTGCATTTCAATTTTGAAGTTTAATCAACTTGAATTTACAATTCATTTTAAATTTCTGACTAGTGAGAAGTTGCTATGAATTATAAAGTTGAATTAGCTTAAGTTATTTATATATTTTTTTATTCATAGCAACTACACACTAAATAAAGTTTAAATAAATTGTAAAATCAAGTTGATTAAACTTAAAGATGCAAAAAGGGTTATTTTTTTGCAGTGTGAATTAAAGCCTAAACATTGTTAACCAAAAAATTATCATTTTAAACCAAGTAATTATAAAGATCATTATAAAAATTGAAATTTTTGTATGATTTCTAATGTATTTTGAAACAACTCCATTGATAAGTGTAAAAAAAAAAACTTAAGCTCATCGTGGCATGTCTTTAACCCTTCAGGTCAGGGTGGAGCAAACCCAGCAGTTGTTGCAGATGCAATGGTTGATGCGGTTGTTGACTTTGTGAAGAAAAATAAAACGGCAAATGTGAAGCTTGTAAAGTTCCTCATATTCCAGACGAACATGGTGGCAGACTTCAAACAAAGCATGCTCAAACGATCGGGTGAAAAAGTGGATGAGGAAAAAGGCATTGTGGAGAGGTTTAAAAGTGAGTAAATCAACAAGAATAACCATTTGATTATTATGGGTTAAATATAATTAATCCTTTCCTGTTATGTGTTGTCACACAGGCTGGACGAAAGAAACTTTTGGGTGGGGCAATTCAGAATCTACTAGAAATGAAGAGTTTGTAATAGTGGTTGAGGACATTGAACCAGCCGTTATTCAGCTTTGTGGAGAAACGCCACATGACTTAAATAAAGCCAGGGACATGATCAACAGCCTGATAATAAAGGAGCACATGAACATTCCAATCCATGATCCGGCCATTGGTCATTTCACCAGAGAGGATGCAGAAATGCTGAACGCAATGCAGAGAGAGCTCACAGTAAGCATCAAGCTTGAGAGAAAAGACCAAGACCCTGTCATCAGATTGGAGGGACTGACGAAAGATGTCCACATTGCTGAGAGTCGCATTCGGGACATGATCCGTAAGGTGGAAAGGATTGAAAACAGAAGACGTGAAGCATTTATGGTCAACAGCTTGGTTGAGTGGAAATATCTGGCGAGTGGGCAGAACATGAAAAGCTTTGACATTTTCACCAATTTTGACCTGGAAAAAGCCTTACAGAGCAAAAACACTTCAGTGAAAATCAAAATTGATAATGAGGAATACACAGTCGATTTAGTTCGTCTACAGGCCACAAGAGGGAATAAGCAGATTGAATTACAAAGAGTAGATTTGTCAGGTAAGTTAAAGTCTTTTAGACATTTACAGTATTAGGTGGCCATCGTGTGCAAAGATTTAAAAACATATAAAAACGTATTTTTCAGACCGTCAATATGCTTTGCCTTCAAACTGGGATGACATGAAGGGAAAGTCAGTTATTCTGGTAAATCTCACATCAACTTCAAATGAATATGCAGATGTGGAGAAAGAGTTCAGAAGAACCGGCTTGACCTTTAACATAATTCAGGTAAGAACAGACATACATCAAATCTTATGTTTGACCTATGCAAATTTTAAATATTCTGGTGTACAACTACATTATGCTTGCAATAGTAAATCAGTACTGAATGTTTTCTTTGTACTCATGTTGACCGGTGTGTTTTCTGCACAGATTGAACGAGTACAAAACAGCACACTTTGGAAAAACTACATGATCAAAAAGGAAGATCTGGAAGCAAAGAACAAGCATAAAAACAACGAGAAGCTCCTCTTCCACGGCACTGCTCCTGATAAGATTGATCACATTAACCATCATGGCTTTAATCGAAGCTTCGCTGGGATGAATGGTATCAACCGAAATTCAGTGTAATCTTTGTTTGCAATTGTTTGCATTGGTTTTTGAAATTAACTTGGTCTTATTGTGTTTTAGGAGCCATGTATGGGAATGGTACATATTTTGCTGTGGACCCAAGTTACTCAGCCCAAGGCTACTCTAAACCTGACGCCAGTGGACACAAACGCATGTACCTGGCCAAGGTGCTTGTTGGCGACTTTACTCAAGGAAAAGCAGGCATGCTTGTTCCTCCTGCAAAGAGCTCCATAAGTGCTGATCTCTATAACAGTGTGACTGATAACACAAACAACCCTACCATGTTTGTCATTTTCAATGACGTACAGGCTTACCCAGAATACCTCATCACATTCCAGTAGGGATTTAGAGTATCACTGAATATTTCTTTTATTGTACTGATTAGAAAAATAGTAAACACTGAGAAATGCATGTGTTATATACTAACAAAGTTAGTTTGGGAAAATAATAACAATGAAGGCTGTGGCAACTTGCTTATACAAATACTGAAATATAATCCTGAGAAAAGTTTTCTAGCTGCTATAGAAGGTTTCATTGGACGCACATGTGGTGACGCAATTACATGTCTGAGGGGAACTTTACTTCTGGTTTCTGTTTGTTTAATGGTCTGACTAGTTGCTAATTTGAACTCTTGAACAAATACCTCATTGAAAATAACAAATGTTTTGGTTTCCTAATCTACATGTAGTTTTTTGCTTGTTATATAAATAAACTACTTTAAAGGACTTTGTTCTTATTGATTCTTAGCAGAGTTTATCGTTACGTGTGTTCCACGAAAGCCATTTGTTTATGTTGTTACTGCTGAAACCGTCTATAACAGTGACAAAAATAACACGAACATTTTCCTATTCATATGTTGTGAGAATATAGTTCCCATACGGTTAAAAGATGGATGTGTCTCATATGACCTTGTTATTCGAACAAGCTGTGACTATACAAATCACAACATGTTAATAGGAAAATGTTATTTTGTCACTTATTGGGAGCAGTATGCTAGCTGAAGCCATTTAGTTTGTGCTAAGCTAAGCTAAGCTAGCAGTGGTTGCTTCAGACACAGGATGCACAGTGATGTAAAAGGTATAGGGACTTCTCTAACTCTAGGGGATACGGTGACCCTGCTTGAAAAAACAGCATACCAGCAAGACCAGCATATGTTGTGATTTGGTGCTGGTTTGCAGAGAATGAATGAATGAACTTTGACCTGCAATGATCTGAAGGACAGCTCCACTGTCAGTATTAGGTGAACAGGGTGTTGACAAGCTGTTAAATAAACGGTAAATGGCGACAGGAGATCAAACCAATATCATGACAAACTTTACGAGGATTCTAATACAATTTTGCATTAGATAGAATAGAATTGAAGGCTGAATGGCAATTATTAGATGTATGCATCCAGGTAATTAATTTACAGTAGAGGAAACCTTTTTTATTTTCCCATATGTACAATACTTCTCTAATATTTTCAAGCTTTATTTGTGCCATCAGAGGTGAAGTCACAGCACCATCTGTTGAAACTTTTGGATATTTGACTAGCCGCGTGTCACCAAACGAAACTCAATGACGTAAACCTTTACTAAATAACAGCACGCGCAAAAAGATAATCCACGCTCATCGCGGTTAAATGTACACAAAACGGATATCCTAAATATTGAGGCATTCATAATAGAGCATTGTCTTCCTCTAAAATATGCGGACAGCTGTAAAATACCGCAGAAACAAAAGTGAAAATAAGCTGAGTGAGTAATAACACAGACTTGCCAGTCATTTCCTTATTAGTGCTCATAGTGTCGGTATGGAGGAATATCCTTACCCGATCGTTGTTGAGGGGAACTGGAAGCCTGAACATGCAAAAAGTTTAAAAAATAAACTCCAGATTTACTTTCAAAGTAAGAAGAAATCGCAGGGAGGAGACTGCGTCTTACAAGTCAATGAAAACAGCAGCGCTGCTACAGTTCGGTTTAAATCATCGGCCAGTAAGTGCTTAACAAAAATATAGATACAATGTTTTTAAAAATATTTAATTGATAATGTTTGTTAGTTTTATAATTACTTATTATAAAAGTTAAGACAATTAAGTGTATTTTAAAACTGAAAATTAGTTATAAAATACACGTAAATGTCCCAAATCAGTATACCGTTTGTATCGACTGTCAATGCAGTGCAGGCCATAATTGTTTCAAATGTTATCTTACTAAACTTTGACAGTCCGAGATGACGTCCTCTCCAAAACGGATCACGTGATAATTGTTGACAATGTCGAAATCAAGTTAAAAGTGAGCAAATCCAGCCTTGCATTGAAAGAACCAGACAGCAGCATACAGTTGGTAAGGACACTATTAATGTTTTCTTAAAATACAATAGTATCAGTGCTTATTTCACAACTATATGTGGACGGTATATTAAAATATGACGGGTGAAATTACGTGAAAGGACCGCGAGAGCGATTCGAAATCACACGGAGTTGTTTACTCTCGAATCGCTCTCGCAGTACTTTGACGTCATTAGATGATCGGTATGCGCAGCCGCATATGAAGTTAAGAATGCATTACCTTATTTTTGAGTGTGTGGAGTTTGAGTCACTGTACTTGTTTGACAGCGTTCTCCTTACACGTGATTATTAAGAATTGTATTATTGTTTCAGGAAGATGAAGCATCTGGATATCAAGAACCCAGTAAGTAATAGGTTTCTGGTTGCTTATGTATGTGGCATTTTATTGTTTAGGTTTATTGATTGCTGATGTATTTAAAAATGTTTATGGTAAAGATTCATAAATTACTGAGTCAAATCATATACGGCAACTACCAAAAAAAGTGTTTAGTTGTTTTATTAGTTTAGGTTTAACTTGAATGAGCCATTGCTATATAAGCTTTAACCTTTAATACATGATGTTAATTTATTTTGCCTGAAGTTCAAAGTGCACCTCCGACTGAAAGTGATCCAGATGTGAAGAACCCTGAAGAGTCACTTGCTGTAGTTCTGGAAAACGTTGTAGATGACAATGCAGAAAATATTTTGTCTCTTTTGGTGGAGAATGTCAGTGGTCTTTCTGAAAAGGACTTTACTGTGGACTTGCTAGAATTAAACACAGCAGTCGTGACCTTTAAAAACCCCAGTGGTAAGTGGTCCATCCATACCTTAGTCTTAAAGGGAAATTCCGCCTTGAAATGATCCTAGGGTTAATAACAAACGTGTACCGAGTTCGACCGTTCACTGGAGTTTGTTTTCATGTTAGTCTAACGTGACCAGTGTTATTGCTAAACGCAAATTAGCATGTTATGGTAGCCTTCGGGGCATCAGTGCATTAAAAACGAAATCGCTATGTCTATACTACTAATAATGCTCAAAATAACCCCACACTTACACTGTAGCACAATGAGGGTCTCTATATGTAAACCGAAGCATTGAGAACTTTGCAAGTGTACAGGCAGTTTATTAAAAACAAACACTTACCGTTCACGTCTGGATCACATATCCATGCGGGCGCCATCTTGGGAAAACTGAACTCTCGCGTGAAAGCACAACACCTGTTCCACAACAACGGGCAACAACGTTTCACGCGAGAGTTTAGTTTTCCCAAGATGGCGCCCGCATGGATATGTGATCCAGACGTGAACGGTAAGTGTTTATTTTTAATAAACTGCCTGTACACTTGCAAAGTTCTCAATGCTTCGGTTTACATATAGAGACCCTCATTGTGCTACAGTGTAAGTGTGGGGTTATTTTGAGCATTATTAGTAGTATAGACATAGCGATTTCGTTTTTAATGCACTGATGCCCCGAAGGCTACCATAACATGCTAATTTGCGTTTAGCAATAACACTGGTCACGTTAGACTAACATGAAAACAAACTCCAGTGAACGGTCGAACTCTGTACACGTTTGTTATTAACCCTAGGATCATTTCAAGGCGGAATTTCCCTTTAAATGGGATTATAGATGTACATTATAAGCTTTTTTCTTTAATTGTATGTCATTTATATCATCAAATATATCTGGTGTGTAAAATAACATTTCTGACAGCTGTAGGGAAGTTTCTTGAGGAGAGCAGGACACACAAAAAGTTCAAGGACTATGGTCTGAAGGCCCGTGCCTTGGAGAGGAGCACATGTGTGAGGGTGGAGAATCTTCCATCGGATGCCAACAAGATGCTGCTGGAGTTGTATTTTGAAAAATGGGGTGGTCCGGTACAAGAAACCATCACATTGCCAATGGAGCAAGCGGCCATTATAAAATTTAAGAATGAAGAAGGTAATACATCTGCATTTGCTGCTTTATTTCTGCTATTTTTTATGGGCAAACTAGGAATTGAGGGTGCAATTGCTGTATACATTTTTTTAGGGTACCTCTTGTTTGTCCAACGTACCTAAGTTAGCCAGAATAGATCATTCTATTTCAGAAAAAAAATACATCAATTTACTTTGAAATTGTATTTATTTTTGTCAGACAAAGAAAAGATATTGAAGACAAAGCATATCATCAGTGATGTTCCAGTCAAGGTCTACCCCTACTATAAATCCTTGGGTACAGCATTGTATGGTAGCAACAGACCAACATGGAAACTTCCTGAACCCTTCAAAGTCAATATACATCCTGCCATCAGGGAGTTCCTTTTAAAAAATAAGCTAATTTCCTCTATTAGTGATAATATGAGCTCACATTTCTGCCAAATAAACATAGACAAACCTGAAGTTCTGCTCAGTCCTGATCCAGCATTGCTGAAACAGAAAGGTTTAACCAGAAAACATGTTGATAGTTGGAGAAAGAATGCCTCAGATGCATTTGAAAACATCACATCCAACTATAAAGCATTTGAGTTGCCAGTATCGTACCTCTTGTTGGCCAAAGTGAAGGATAATATAGAGGAAGTGGTGAAAGATCTGGTTTTTACACACATGGATTCATCTAAAGGGGTCCTAACAGTGGCAGGTTTGGCCCGTGATGTAAATGACCTGAGACCCCTCTTGGAGAAAATGTTAGAGCGATCATCAGCTCAAATAGAGAGAGAGAGGAGCAGTGTCACAGAACACATGGAGATGACACCTGGCATGTACTCCCTGCTTCTACAGGATGGTCTGCAAACCGCTACAGCTGCTTCTCCACAACTGCGCCTTGATTACAACAAGAAAATGAACAAATTGTCTTTATCAGGTGTACAAACTGAAATTTTTACCTTCAAGAATTGGGTTCAAGGGAAGCAATTAAATATGAAACAGACGCCTTTAAAGATTGATCGTTCATTACTGGAGTTCTTGAGATCAGTGGATTGTGATGAGATGTCCAAAGACCTGTTTGTGTCTCATGGAATAAGTGCTGTATACACAGAAGAAAATGGAGATCTTGTTTTGATTGGAAGCACAGACAGAGCACATTTTGAGGCACAGAAGAGGTTGAATGTGGTTCTTGAAACTAAATACATCATTGTAGAAGATCAGGGTGTGCTTGCAATGCCAGAGTGGCAAGATCTTATTAAACAACAGCAAAGTTTTTACAGTACATCCAAAAAGAAGACAGTGTTTATAAACACAACACAAAGAGACAAAGTAATAGTGTCTGGACTTAAAGAACCAGTGATAGAGATCAGCCAGACATTAGGAGACTTCATTGAGAAACACACTAGAATTGAAGAGGATGTTCGTGTTAAGTCACATGCAGTGGTTGAATTCATAAAAGTAAGAAAGTCACAGGACTGGAAACATTTTCTGAAGTCAGATAAAGTGTCAGTGCATTTTGATTCTAAGAGACCACGGATCAAGGTCTCTGGAGAGGGAATGTTGGTCCAGGAAGCTATGACATTCTTTAAAAAGATGGCAGATGCTCTCTACACGGACACACTGATCATTAAAAAGGCAGGAGCAAAGAAATACTTTAAGGAAGAAGGTAAACTAATGCTGTCAATGTTCATGAAGGAAAACAGATTTGTGGTTGTGCTCCAGGAAGATCACATGCTGGAGGAAGAGGCAGAGAATTTAAACAAAGGTAGTTTTGACGATTTTGTGGAGATTGGTGAGGTTCGGATTCCGGGTGGAGTAACCGTAAAAGTCAGAAAGGCAGACATTTGCAAGTTAAAAGTGGATGCTGTGGTAAATGCAGCTAATGAAGATCTGCAGCACATTGGTGGATTAGCCATGGCACTTCTTCAAGCTGCTGGACCAGATCTGCAGGACTGTTGTAACATGTACATTGAAGTGAATGGACCTCTGCGGCCCGGGGATGCCATCATCACTGAGGCTGGACGTCTTCCCTGTAAATATGTAGTGCATGCTGTTGGACCTCGATACAACAGTTCAGACAGACATGGTGTAGTGCAACATTTAAGAAGTGCTGTGAGGGAAAGTTTAAAGCAGGCTTCAGGCAAACGCTGCTCTTCCATTGCAATTCCTGTTATCAGCTCAGGGATATTTGGCTGTCCTCTCGAACTATGCACAGAAACAATTGCCAAGGAGGTGCGGGAGTTCATTGATAATCAGAACCGCAATGGCTCACGAAGTACACTTACTGAGATTCACTTGGTTGACAATAATGGCACCAGTGTGAATGCCATGGCTCAAGCTGTGGGAAAGTACTTTGCTGATTTTAGACCCAAAATGAATGTCCCTCATCAAAACAAGCCTAGTGGCCGTGGCGATTATGTACAGAGAGGTCAGGGCAACCGTGGTCATGCCCAAGGATATTACGGACAAAGAAGCCAAGAATCTGGAAATTACAATAATGAGCCGAAAAAACATGGTAATAGAGACTTTGAAAGACAACCACAATGGAGAGAAGAAACCAACTTTTCTGGTGGCAGATCAGAGTCGTTTGATGGGTCGAGTGTTCTTGAAACCAAAACTACACAAGGTGGATTACAACTCATTTTGAGCAAAGGGAACATCCAGGATGCAAAGGTAAGTGAATCTTGGATTACCACAATGACCGCATTGAAGGATTACCACCCCCGAAATGACAAGCAGCCCACAATTTACCTCATGCCATAGGTGTATTTGACTTGCAAATGTTATGCAACTGAATGGTGGTTGATTTTTAAGCTCATCCAGGTTCAGAGGCTTAAGCCAAAAAAGAGCATTTATCCATCATAAATATAATCCATGTGATCCCATAGATTTGTAAAATGTCTTTGGATTCTTAAAGGGACATTTTTTATAGTCAGCTTTGATAGACCTTTCTACTTTCACCTGCAGACTGATGTCATTGTAAACACTGTATCAGAAGACCTGGACCTCAGTAAAGGGGCCATTTCCAAGGCACTCCTTCAGGCTGCCGGTCATCAACTCCAAAAAGAGATCACTACAACTGTTCATGCAGGCAGGCTGAATAATGGAGAGATGGTCATCACAGATGGGTATAAACTGAAATGTAAAAGAGTCTTCCATGTAGTTTGCCCATTTTGGAAAGGTGGTCGAGCCTCAGAAGACAGGGTGAGACAATTGTGGTTGTATTTAAAATATAAAAAAAATTTAATTAACAGTATATAGATTGCAATATCATTTCTAGTTATTTTATGCTGTTTAATGTATGTTGAAAAATTGTAATAATAATATCTTATTTTCATTTCAAAAGGTACTTGGTCAGATCATTAGAGATTGTCTAAAAAAAGCAGAAACTCTGCAGATGGCTTCAGTCTCCTTCCCAGCTATTGGTACTGGAAACCTTGGCTTTCCTAAGGATCTTGTGGCCAGGATCATACTGAGCGAAGTCCAGGAATACACCCCTCAAAACCTCACAGAAATAGCTGTGATTGTGCACCCATCTGACAGACAAAGTTTAGATGTAAGTGTTTAAATGGAGGAAAACTATTCAAAATCAATTTATGTTAAAAAATCTCTCACACAGAGAGAGCTCAAAGGTGTAAAGTTGCAAATGTGTTGGTTTTGTAGATGCTGTAAGTTATTACTAGACCTGTGGCATTACAATTAATTTATATACACAGTGGTTTAAAAGTTATCTAGGGTATGACTCTCATTAAAAATAATAATAACAATATTAATGTTGTGATTTGAGACAAAGGCGGCAGGCAAAGGCACAGATCCAAATGCAGCAAGAAGATTTTTAATATAATCCACATGGAACAGGAACCACATAAACAACAACTGAATACTGAACAGGCAGGGTTAATATGCAAGACAAGAACCAATCACAAGGCAGAAACAATTAACAACTATGAAAACAGATTAGCAGTGGGTGGAGTATGATCTCATGGACTCATGACATAGTTAGGCTCTGTCCCAAATGGCACACTTCATGTGGACTTTCGGTCTTGTGGCCTTAAATTGCGCGTGCTTGCTTAGTCTACGAGTCCGTATGGTGTCCCATCTGTCATTTTTACACTTTGAAGTGTGCTCATCAGCGCCTTCTTTGCCCCCTTGATGCGGTCTTCAGCGAATCCTGCACAGCAGGCTGCTTCGCGCACTTTACCAGCCCAGAAGTCCTTGCGAAAGACCAATCAGAGGACGGAAAGGAGGAGTACACTGACAGGCGGAGTACACTTTTCTTCCTATTTCTGTCCCAAAGTACGACTCTGGTGCACCCATGTGGACTCACATCAAGGGTCCCTAAACTCTGCACTACATGATGTCTTCAAAGTGTGGACTCTGATTTGGGACAGGGCCTCTCATAGAGACAGAGCGCAGCATGCCATAACCTGAAAACCACGCCCACTGGGGGGAAAACAATCCAACTGTCTCCATTGACTTTGTATTGCGAGAGGCTGCCTCCTTGTCATTTCTGGCTTATAACAAAAAACAGAATAATGTCGAAAAGCTGCTGTGTGACAATATGTACAGCTAACAAGCCAAAAAACCCAGAAATAAGTTTTTATAAGCTGTCGACCTTAAAAAACGAACGTTTAAAGACACAAAAGTGGAAAACAGGCAACTTTTCATAGTACTCCTATTAGTAGAACTGCGTCCACTCGGGGGAAATGTAGTCGGCGATCCACTTTTTTCTCCTTAAAGGTTGGGTTTTACTGCTCGACAGCTTAAAAAAACTTATTTCTGGGTTCTTTGGCATGTTAGCTGTAAATATTGTCACACAGCAGCTTTTAGGCATTATTCGGTTTTTTGTTATAAGCCAGAAATGACAAGGAGGCGGCCTCTCGCTATACAAAGTCAATGGAGACGGTTGGATTGTTTTCCTCCCCGGTGGGCGTGGTTTTCAAATTTGCATAACTGTGCTCTGTCTCTATTTGAGAGTTTATTGTTGTTCTAGAATGTGTAAAAAAATTATGGCCCTTAACTTTTGAACAGTAGATATATTTGAGTCTCAGACTCAAGTTTCCATTTGTCTAGTTTATATCACTGTTTAAACATTACTTGAGAATTTGGAGTCAATCACATTTGCTCATGGTAATGATATATATGTGTGCTTTATCTACTAGTGCTTTACCAGAATCTTCAGAAATGGGATTCAGAGTCCCATCACAAAAAGAGCAAAGCACCACAATATGCCTAAAACAAAACCCTATGAAAAGTCAGCACAGGCGTCTGGTAAACTTTTCTATTTCTCTATGTTTGTCAAATGCATTTAAGCTTTATTTTGTTGAAAGATTTATTTCAGTAAACACACTGTATCTATTAACCAGTTAAAAAAAAATTACAGTAGAGTTTTGAGTATAGTCATAAAAAATTAAGTTACAATGTTTACTATTGTAAATGGATATGAAGTTCACTTTAGACATTTACACAAGAAAACCAAATAAGAAACTTAAAACACATCCTTTATGGCAAGCTTACACTACAGGATTGGAAACTACCCAAATCACGGTGTTGCTCACTCTACGCAACGATGTTTCTTCTCATATTCTTCTACAATACATTCTGTAAATTCCCGACTATCAGCAAAAATAATTTTTCTCAAATAAATTCTCACCAAAAAAAAAAGAGATTAGGCCATTTCTTCAAGAATGGATGATCAACTTGCCCTTTAATTGGTCAACCTTTCTCCGTTCATACCATCTTTAAAGGAACACGCCCAGATTTTGGGAGTTTAGCTTATTCACCGTATCCCCCAAAGTTAGATAAGTCCATACATACCTTTCTCATCTCCGTGCGTGCTGTAACTCTGTCTGACGCAGACTAGCTTAGGTTAGCACAAAGTCTGGAAGTGAATGGCTCCAGCTAGCAAACTGCTCCCAATAAGTGACAAAATAACGCGAACATTTTCCTATTTATGTGTTGTGATTTGTATAGTCACACCGTGTACAAATAACAAGGTGACATGAGACACAGCGATCTTTTAACAGTATACATACTGGGAACTATATTCTCAGAAGACGAAGCACTGCTACTTGGGCGGAGTGATTTGATGAGGAACAGAGAGTTCGGTCAGAGTTGTGCAAATCACTCCGCCCATGTAGCAGTGCTTCGTCTTCTGAGAATATAGTTCCCAGTATGTATACTGTTAAAAGATTATATATATATATATATATATATATAGTCTTTAGAATCATACACTTATATCATTTTCTAATTTTCTTTTTAAATTCAAAATAGTACAATTTTATCAAAGGATGTATCAGGTTAGTATTCATTTCCCATATATCCTTCTTTCTTTGTCATTTTCTTTGTCATTAGGGCTTTTTGGCAAGGTCTCCACTCCCTCTCATGGGGTGATCACTATGCAAATAGGTGAAGTGACCCTGCAGGTTTCATCAGGAGACATAACTAAAGAAAAAACCGATGCAATTGTCAACTCCTCAAATCCCACATTTTCTTTAAAAACAGGTTCTTATTTTAATTTCAATATTTTGATATTATTCATTTTTTATATCATTGTAATTAAATGGTTGCTAGTAAAAATGTATAACGTAACTGTCAATTTCTCTTTGCAATCCAGGAGTATCAAAGGCAATTTTAGATGCTGCTGGATTTCAAGTGGAACAGGAATGTTTACAGATTGTTGGTTTGTATTTCTTTATAATTTACGGTTTTATCCTTGAACATTTGATTAAAACATTTGTCTTTCATTTTTTTGTGACATTAGTGCGTTTTTTTTTTTTCGATAGGAAGGGGTTCACCAAATTTACAGCAAACAGAGATTGTGACCTCAGCTGGGAAGCTCCCATGTGGAAAAATCATCCATATCATTGGTCATAATACACCTTCTGAAATTAAAGATGTTGTTTTGTCTGTTCTGAAGAGATGCGAGGCAAACCAACTGTCATCTGTTGCCTTTCCGGCTCTTGGCACTGGTAACTTTTATATACTTTAATTTATTGACAATTAAAATTATGTAACCTTCAGGTAAACATACTTGAATGCAAGAGTCTACCCATATACAGTCTTGTTCAAAATAATAGCAGTACAATGTGACTAACCAGAATAATCAAGGTTTTTAGTATATTTTTTATTGCTACGTGGCAAACAAGTTACCAGTAGGTTCAGTAGATTCTCAGAAAACAAACATGACCCAGCATTCATGATATGCACGCTCTTAAGGCTGTGCAATTGGGCAATTAGTTGAAAGGGGTGTGTTCAAAAAAATAGCAGTGTCTACCTTTGATTGTACAAACTCAAAACTATTTTGTACAAACATTTTTTTTTCTGGGATTTAGCAATCCTGTGAATCACTAAACTAATATTTAGTTGTATGACCACAGTTTTTTAAAACTGCTTGACATCTGTGTGGCATGGAGTCAACCAACTTGTGGCACCTCTCAGCTGTTATTCCACTCCATGATTCTTTAACAGTTCATTCACATTTCTTGGTTTTGCTTCAGAAACAGCATTTTTGATTTCACCCCACAAGTTCTCAATTGGATTAAGGTCTGGCAGGGAACTACACTAACCTTTTCCACTGGTGGCACTTGCGCTACCAACTTTTTCAGTTACTGGCGCAAAATATGATTTGGTCGCACATATTTTTTTCAAGTTATATTAAGGCGCTCTGGATAATAATGAACAATAATGAAACTGTATTGCATACAGATATGCTTTTTAATTTACTTGCCATCTTTTAAACCACATGCCGCCTTGTTTTCTTAAACGTTGCAGTGTTTCCCACAGATCTGAAATGTACTTGGTGGTGGTAGCCGGTGAAAAGGGCAATTATTACCCACTGGCAAATAATGGTCTACTATACATGTGATGTAAAACTAATAATGTGTGACACAACACAATACTTTGATTCATTGAAAATTAATATTAATTTCACATTATATTTCATCAATCTAACCACCCCAAACTTTCTTTGCCATTAAAAAAGCTGACACTGTTTGTCAAAGCACCACGAAAAGACTTACTGTTTTTGCACTGATATATGAAGCAATTAGACCCCTTTTATCAAACTCAATATAATACAATACTATGGGCCAGATTTACTAAGCGCTTGCGCCAGCGTAAACCATCATTTTGGCGGTAAATAGCGATGTCGGAATTTACTAAAGACGCGCAGTGGATCATTAGCGCTGAAAAGGTGTGGTCTAGTTCTTTTTGCGACTGACCTGATTGCATATGCATTTCTAGGAGTTTCCCTTTCAGACGCAAACATTTTGGGAGGAGACTATTTAAATGATTCACGCAACGCGATTTACTAATGTTTGCGCATGTGTTATGTATGGCATTTGCGCGACTATTTAACGCCGAAAAAAAGCATGTCTTAAATCATTTTGCGCTCGAAATGGCTGCAATTGTTGTTGCTAGGAGGAGACATCGCAGAAATCAGAGACTGCATGGTAGAAGGGAGAGGATTTCCAGGATCATTTTACCAGATAAGTTCACGCGTCTCTCTGCCTTTATTTATCGGCCTGTATATCACATGCACCTGCAGGAGCATCATCTCTGCTTATTTGCAACCATGCGCTAATTTGCGCTGCTCTTAGTAGATTGGTTGGTCATTATGGAAATCAGCTGTTGCGCCTGTGTTATTTAAAAAGCGCTTTTTTTAGTAAATAACCCGCAGATATCACCACTCCCATCAGCGCATTTTTGGAATTGCGCTCATGCGCTAATTTGCCCTGTTTAGTAAATCTGGCCCTATGTATAGTATATTAATAGACAGTGCAGGTCTATAGATTATAAATGTGACTGATGTTATGACTGATGTTATAATGGTAATAATTTCTATTAGAAAGGCACTTTTACTGCTTCTGCTCTATCTTTCTATTTCTCTCTTGCCGATTTAAAAAGCTTAATCCACGGTGACAGACTTTACATTGCTTTGCTCGTTCAGTGCAATTGGCTTGACATTAGCATTGCTTTTTCCTACAATCTCTGTCCAAACTTAATATGGATATGGTTTTAGAAAATATATGGTTAATTAATAATAAGATTATTAAAAAAATGTGAGAAAGAAAATGCAGCGCGTGGTCGTAACAAGAACCATCGCCATAGAAACCGGAGGCACGCTGAAACTGCACTCGAGCTTTAGCGCGGTAGCGCTCATGGACGTTTTCCGATCGACTCGGGTTATAAACACAACATTAATCAGACTTGGGACCCAAAGTAATTAAACTAGGACCTAACCGGACCCGACAGACCATTTAAAATATAAACCCGGAACCATACGGGTCCCGCGTCCTCAGTGAAGAAAGACCTCTGCTCAAGTTCAGAAACAAGGAAGACACTGCGCTTGCGTCGCGTCGCACCCAATTAATTGAGAAACAGCTGAGCACGCAAACGCACACTGATAGGGAGAGACACGACGTGCTTTCACGCAAAATGAAGCCAACGTGTTGATGGCTCAGAGCACGTTATAAAACGTATTCTTAAGATCCACATTTCTGTTTAATGCTCATAGTAAATCATAGCATATTGTCTAAAACATTAGGTAGCACATTTGCGACCCATTAAAAATTAGGGTCGCAACGGCAGTTCAAAAGGTCGCATATGCGACCATTTTGGTCGCAGTGTAGCTCCCTGTCTGGAGATTGGGCTGGCCACTCCATAACATTCATTTTGTTGGTTTGGAACCAAGACTTTGCCCGTTTACTAGTGTGTTTTGGGTCATTGTCTTGTTGAAACAACCATTTCAAGGGCATGTCCTCTTCAGCATAGGGCAACATGACCTCTTCAAGTATTTTAACATATGCAAACTGATCCATGATCCCTGGTATGCGATAAATAGGCCCAACACCATAGTAAGAGAAACATGCTCATATCATGCTCCATGCTTCACTGTCTTCACTGTGTACTGTGGCTTGAACTCAGAGTTTGGGGGTCGTCTCACAAACTGCCTGTGGCCCTTGGACCCAAAAAGAACAATTTTACTCTCATCAGTCCACAAAATGTTCCTCCATTTCTCTTTAGGCCAGTTGATGTGTTCTTTGGCTAATTGTAACCTCTTCTGCACATGCTTTTTTTTAACAGAGGGACTTTGCGGGGAATTCTTGAAAATAGATTAGCTTCACACAGACGTCTTCTAACTGTCACAGTACTTACAGGTAACTCCAGACTGTCTTTGATCATCCTGGAGGTGATCAATGGCTGAGCCTTTGCCATTCTGGTTATTCTTCTATCCATTTTGATGGTTGTCTTCCGTTTTCTTCCACGTCTCTCTGGTTTTGCTCTCCATTTTAAGGCATTGGAGATCATTTTGCTGAACAGCCTTTTTGCACCTCTTTATAGGTTCTCCCCTCTCCAATCAACTTTTTAATCAAAGTACGCTGTTCTTCTGAACAATGTCTTGAACGACCCATTTTCTCAGCTTTCAAATGCATGTTCAACAAGTGTTGGCTTCATCCTTAAATAGGGGCCACCTGATTCACACCTGTTTCTTCACAAAATTGATGACCTCAGTGATTGAATGCCACACTGCTATTTTTTTGAACACACCCCTTTCAACTAATTCAACTACTTGCCCAATTGCACAGCCTTAAGAGCGTGCATATCATGAATGCTGGGTCTCATTTGTTTTCTGAGAATCTACTGAACCTACTGGTAACTTGTTTGCCACGTAGCAATAAAAAAATATACTAAAAACCTTGATTACTCTGGTTAGTCACATTGTACTGCTATTATTTTGAACAAGACTGTATATATATATATATATATATATATATATATATATATATATATATATATATATATATATATATATATATATATATATAAATATATACATGATTGGGTGTGTTTTTATATATAAATAATAATTATACACAGTACACACACATATGTTATGTAAACACAAACTTTTATTTTAGATGCGATTAATCGCGATTAATCTTTTGACAGCCCTAATATATATATATATATATATATATATTTTTTTTTTAACACTTTACCGTAAGATTTGGTTTTTAACATTAGGTTAACATGTGTTTAACCCTTTAGGTAAGGGTGGAGCAAAACCAGCTGATGTTGCAGATGCAATGGTTGATGCTGTTGTTGAATTTGTGAAGAAAAATAAACCAACGAATGTGAAACTGGTAAAGTTCCTCATATTCCAGACGAGCATGGTGGCAGATTTTCACCAAAGCATGATCAAACGATCAGGTGAAAAATTGGAGGAGGACAAAGGCTTTATGGAAAAATGTAAAGGTCAGTAAATGAAGAGAATGACCATTTGATCAATTTGTCCTAGTAATTTAATATAACTGATTTCTTTCTGGTTCTTGGTTCCGCACAGACTGGACAAAAGAATTCTTTTTGGGGGAATCTCCCAAAAATGAAGAGTTGGTGATGGTGGTCGAGGGAATTGAACCAGCAGTGTTACAGCTGTGTGGGGAGACCGCACAGGACTTGAATAAAGCCAGGGATATCATCAACAACTTGATATTAGGAGAGTATCTAAACTTTCCAATCCGTGATCCGGCTATTGGTCATTTCACCAAAGAGGATGCAGAAATGCTGAGCGCAATGCAGAGAGAGCTTGACGTGAGCATCAAACTTGAGAAGAGAAAACAAGACTCTGCTATCACATTGGAGGGACTGAAGAGAGATGTCCACACAGCTGAGAGTCGCATTCGGGAAATGATCCATAAGGTGGAAAGGAATGAAAGAAAAAGGCATGAGGCATCCCTTAGCAACAAGGTTGAGTGGAAATATCTGGCAAGTGGGCAGAACCTGAAAAGCTTTGATAAGCTGACCAATTATGCCCTGGAAAAGGCCTTTCAGAACAAAAACACCTCTGTGAAAATCAAAATTGATAATGATGAATACACGGCCTATTTAGCTTTTCTACAGGCCACAAGAGGGAGTAAGCAGATTGAATTACAAAGAGTAGATTTGTCAGGTGAGTTTATCTTTATTACTTCAATGATGCATCTCCAAGTGGCATCCTTTTTATCATTTATTGTTTCATGTTGAACTTAAGGAATTTGGTGTGCAATCAATCTGTCACACTTTCATAATGGTTCTCAACCCTACCTACAGCAAAATTATAATAGAAAAATAACAGTGAAGCATATTAATTTTATTCAAGATCAGTCTCAATCACACACACACACACACACACACACACACACACACACACACACACACACACACACACACACACACACACACATGTTGCTAATGTATGTGTGGGGGCACTGTAATATCTGTTGTTTTTTAACATCTACACTTTTCCTGTATGTTTGTTTTAAATTTTGGTGGAAATACTCAAAAATAAATAAATATATAAATAAATAAATAAGAAACTTAGCAACAATCAAAATGTTTTTAGAACATAAACTTTGTCCTCTCATCAAATGCCTTGCTGTTCTAAATGTCATTACTGATGTTTGCAGTATTTATTCACCATACTCATGTTGACCGTTGTCTTTTTCTTTACAGGCTGACAGTGGTGATCTCTATAAGTTTATGACTGATGACACAAACAACCCTATCATGTTTGTGATTTTCAGATATTTACAGGCCTACACAGAATACCTAATCACATTCCTGTAAGGATTTAGTTGTCATTGAATTGTTTTATTGTGCTAGATAAATTAAAACTGAACTGTGGGAAATGTGTGTGTTTTGGAAGAAGTTGATTGGGAATTCTGCTAAAATATATTTTGTGCTTAATGAATGATAACAGATTTTTAATTTATGGGTGAACTATTTGATATATTATTGTAACAGAGGTGCATTGAATTAAAATTATATCTACATTTAAAAAAGTGTAGTGTATTTGTTCAGACATTTCCTGTCTGATTTACCACTAGAATTTTATAATAAATGTTGTTGAATTTTCGGTTTTTACCATTTGACAAGCGATAAAAAAGGTTGTGCATAGTTTATCATTTTCAGATTTATATTGAAGTAAAATTACAGTAGAGGAAAGGGTTTGACAATAATTCTCTATAATTTCAAGCTTTATTAGTGCCATCAGAGGTAAGGTTGCAACACCATCTGTTGATTTATTATTGTTGCTTACTAAGACGCATATTAAACGAAACTCAATGACGCGAACCTTACCACGCGCAAAAAAAGGAAAACGCGCACTGTGGTTAAATACATCCTACACAAAACCGATATTGTAAAAATTGAGACAATAATAACCCTACTTAAATTAACCAAACCATATTTTTTGTGGTAGGCCAAAATGTGTTGTAACCAAGTTTTTTTGTGTATTAATTATTTAGTTTAACTATGTTTTTCCAAAACCATTGTTATTTTGTGGTTATACCATGGTTTTAGTTTAGTGCAGTGGTTAATTTTCGTATGCGAAACAAATGCTAAGAAAGATGATAAAGTTTTAAAATATTTTTATGTAGCTGGCGTGCGTTTATTGTTTTTATTACATTTCTCTCGGATAAAGCACTTTCCGCAACTGTCCGCTGTCCCAGTTTCATGGCAAAATATCGCAGAAACGAAAGTGAAAACAAGCTGGAGGGAGTAACAGTATCGACTTGCCAGTCATTTCCTTATTATTCATATTGTCGGTATGGAGGAATATCCTTATCCGATGGTTGTGGAAGGGGATTGGAATCCTGAACATTCAAAAAGTTTAAAAAATAAACTCCATATTTACTTTCAAAGTAGGAAGAAATCTCAGGGAGGAGACTGCGTCGTACAAGTCAATGAAAATAGCAGCGCTGCTACAGTTCGGTTTAAATCATCTGAGGGTAAGTAAAACGCTGATATTTGTTGTTTATTTATTGAATATATGTATTCAGGCACTCGAGACAGTGTGCTTTAAAACTAAAATAGCTGTTGCATCGACTGACAATGAAGTAGCATAAAAGCTAATGGTACCACTTGTTTTAGATATGTCTTGATATGTCTGCTTACTTGTGTTCAAGTTCGAGATGGTGTTCTCTCCAAAGCGGATCATGTGATTACATTTGGGAAAGACAATGTCAATTTAAAAGTGAGCAAACCCAGCGATGCAGCGAAAGAGCCTGACAGCACCCCACAGCTGGTAAGCAATTGTACTAGCCTATCATTAGTAATTCACGACTGTATTAAAGAGACTGTATTAAAATATCAGAGGTTAAGTGTGTCTTTAATGGGCCACGACATATTTTTTACAGTCTATCTATGGTCACGACATGTGCGTAGTGTTTGACTGCCGCACGGTACCTTGATGTCATCAGCATAGAATCGCGAGAGCAACTTGCTAGAAATGCTCTGGAATAGCTCTCGCGATACTTTATTCCAAACGCCAAGCTATCTGCGCAGCTGCGTGCAGTCAAACACAACACATCTAAACAATTGCATGTATTCTGTGAGTTTTACTTGTTTGACACCATTACAAACATGAAGACTTGACTTTTTTCAGAATGAGCAGGCATCTGGATATCAAGAACCTAGTAAGTAATCATCTGGACTTTTGGTCTGCTTACTGTATGTACATGTACATTATTATTGTTTAGGTTTATTGTGATTTTTTTCTATAGTTAATAATTTGCTTAGTCAAAACTTATTTTACTGTAACTAAAAAGTAATGATCAATGGGTTTTTTTGGTTGAGGTTTAACTTAAGCATTGATGTTTTATAAATTGAATGTCACTTTTACTTTGCCTGAAGTACAAAGTACCCCTCCAACTGAAAGTGATCCAGATGTGAAGAATCTTGAAGAGTCATATGCTGTAGTTCTGGAGAATGTTGCAGATGACTTTACAAAAGGTGTTTTGTCTCTTTTGGTGGAGAATGTCAGTGGACTTTTGGAAAAGGACTTTAGTATGGAACTTATACCAGAATTAAAGACCGCAGTTGTGACTTTTAATATTCCCCATGGTAAGTTGCCCATCACTGTTTTAGTCTGACACACTTGATAAATAAGCTGGCATATTTTTAATATATTATCTACTTTAAATAGGGAGGAACCCCTGACAACTAAAATTGTAACGTTATAGTATGTTTACATGATACATAAATTTTTAGAACTTATTTATAAAAAGACTTTATATTTTGCATTGTATGTAATTTATATCATCAAATGAATCTTCTGTATTAAATAACATTTCTAATAGTTGCAGGAAAGTTTCTTGAGGAAAGTAAGACGCACAAAAAATTCAAGCACTATGGTCTGAAGGCCCGTACCCTGGAGAGGAGCACATGTATAAGGGTGGAGAATCTTCCATCTGATGCCAATAAGATGCTGCTGGAGTTGTATTTTGAAAAATGGGGTGGTCCGGTAGAAGAAACCATCACATTGCCAATGGAGCAAGCGGCCATAATAACATTTAAGAAAGAAGAAGGTAAATACATGTGTTACATTTGCTGCTAATTCCAGTGTTATGTTTTATGTATTTATGACCTAACAAGGAAATAAAGAACCAGGGTGTATGGTGCAGCGAGTTTTAGTTAACCTACCCGCAGATCATTCTACTTGACAGACAACTGTGATTCAATTTCTTTGCATTACTGTAAGAATATTTACTTTACTTTGAATTTCATTAATTTTGTCAGACATGGAAAAGGCAAAGAAGATGGAGCATACCATCAATGAGGTTCCAGTCAAGATCCACCCCTACTATAAATCCCTAGGAACAGCCTTGTATGGCAGCAACAGACCAACATGGAAACTACCTGAACCATTTAAAGTTGATATACATCCTACCATCAGGGAGTTCCTCCTCAAGAAAAAGCTAATTTCCTCTGTCGTTGATAAGATGAGCTCACAGTTCTGCCAAATAAACATAGACAAACCTGAAGTTCTGCTCAGTCCTGATCCAGCATTGCTGAAACAGAAAGGTTTAACCAGAAAACATGTTGATGGTTGGAGAAAGAATGCATCAGAGGCCTTTGAAAGCATTATATCCAACTATAAAGCATTTGAGTTGCCAGTATTGTACTCCTTGTGGACCAAAGTGGAGAATGAAATAAAGGAAGTGGTGAAAGATTTGGTTTTTACACATATGGATTCATCTAAAGGGGTCCTAACAGTGGCAGGTTTGGCCCATGATGTAACTGACCTGAGACCCCTCCTGGAGAAAATGTTAGAGCGAGCATCAGCTCAAATGGAGAGAGAGAAGAATAGTTTAACAGAAGACATGGAGATGACACCTGGCATGTACTCCCTGCTTCTACAAGATGGTCTGCAAACCACTACAGCTGCTTCTCCACAACTGTCCCTTGATTACAACAAAAAAATAAACAAATTACAATTATCAGGTGTTAAAACTGAAATTCTCACCTTACAGAATTGGGTCCTTGAGAAGAAATTAAATATGAAACAGGCGCCTTTAAAGATTGATCGTTCATTAGTGGAATTTTTGAGATCGGTGGATTGTGATGAGATGTCCAAAGACCTGTTTGTGTCTCATGGAATAAATGCTGTATACACGGTAGAAAATGGAGATCTTGTTTTG
This sequence comes from Paramisgurnus dabryanus, assembly GCF_030506205.2. Classification (NCBI taxonomy): domain Eukaryota; kingdom Metazoa; phylum Chordata; class Actinopteri; order Cypriniformes; family Cobitidae; genus Paramisgurnus; species Paramisgurnus dabryanus. Next base: position 16,511,425 of record NC_133346.1, read on the forward strand.
ATTGGAAGCACAGACCGAGCACTTTCTGAGGCGCAGGAGAGGTTGAATGTGGTTCTTGAAACTAAAGACGTCATTGTAGAAGATCAGGGTGTGCTTGCATTGCCACAGTGGCATGATCTCTTTACACAAGTGCAAAGTTTGTACAGCACATCCAAAAAGAGGACAGTGTTGATAAAGCTTTCGTCACAAAGAGACAAAGTAATAGTATCTGGATTTAAAGAACCAGTGATAGAGATCAGTCAGACATTAGGAGACTTCATGGAGAAACACACTAGAGTTGAAGATGTTGTCCGTGTGAAGTCACATGCCGTGGTTGAATTCATAAAAGAGAGAAAATCGCAGGACTGGCACCATTTTTTGAAGTCTAATGAGGTCACAGTGCATTTCGATTCAAAGAGACCGCGGATCAAAGTCTCTGGAGAACGAATGTCTGTACAGCCGGCTATGATCTTTTTCAAAAAGATGGCAGATGTTCTCTATGCTGACACACTGATCATTAAAAAGGCAGGAGCAAAAAAATACTTCAAGGAGGAAGGTCAATTAATGCTGTCAATGTTACTGAGGGAAAGTGGATTTGTGGTTGTGCTCCAGGAAGATCACATGCTGGAAGAGGAGGAGGAGGAAAATTCCAAGAAGGGTAGTTTTGAAAATTTTGTGGGATCCTGTGAGGTTCGGATGCCGGGTGGAGTAATTGTTTTAGTCAGAAAGGCAGACTTTTGCACGCTAAACGTTGATGCTGTGGTGAACGCAGCTAATGAAGATCTGCAGCACATTGGTGGATTAGCCATGGCACTTCTTCAAGCTGCTGGACCAGATCTGCAGGAGTGCTGTAACAGGTACATTAAAGAGAATGGGCGTCTGCGGCCCGGAGATGCCATCATCACTGAGGCTGGTCGTCTTCCCTGTAAATATGTAGTGCATGCTGTTGGACCTCGATACAGCAGTTCAGACAGACATGGTGTAGTGAAACGTTTAAGAAGTGCTGTGAGGGAAAGTTTAATGCAGGCGTCAAGCAAACGCTGCTCTTCCATTGCAATTCCAGTTATCAGCTCAGGGATATTTGGCTGTCCACTCGAACTATGCACAGATACAATTGCCAGGGAGGTGCGGGAGTTCATTGATAATCAGAACCGCAGTGCCTCACAAAGTAAACTCACTGAGATTCACTTGGTTGACAATAATGGCACCACTGTGAATGCCATGGCTCAAGCTGTCAGAAAGTATTTTGCTGATTTCAGCCCCAAAATGAATGTCCCTTATCAAAGTAAGCCCAGTGCACATGACAGCACTGGAGACAGAGGTCAGGGCAATCGTGGTCATGGACATACAGGCCAAGAGTTTGGAAATCACAATTATGAATTGAAAAAACATGATAATAGAGACTTTGAAAGACAACCACATTGGAGAGAAGGAACCAAGTTTTCTGGTGGCAGATCAGAGTCGTTTGATGGGTCGAGTGTTCTTGAAACCAAAACTACAAAAGGTGGACTAAAAATCATTTTGAGCAAAGGGAACATCCAGGATGCAAAGGTAAATTAATCTTTGATTACTTAATAGCATGTCTAATATGTAAATATGTGTGTATTAACAGTAATGCAACTAGCACTTTGTACATAAATATTCTACAATTGAATAATTGCTCAGATAAAAAGTACTGTACAAAAGTCTTAGACCACCAGCTTTGTTTTAGCAAAGTTTTAAAGTCCATCCATATTAATTTCTTCACTCTCTTTATTAAGATACAAACAGAAAATACAGGAAATATGTAAAAAAAAAAAAAAAAAAAATTTCTAAACTAAACGTCTTCTTTAGGCACCGGTCAGTATTTAGTGTGACACTTCAGCTTATACTTTTATACTGTTTATACTGTTTTTAATAATACATACAAATTTCCTGTATTTTTTGGTTGTATTCTTATAAAGAAACTGAAAAATAATTATATATGATTACCATACCATTGCAAAAACAACAAATCTAATGGTAGCATGGTGGCCTTAGACTTCTGCACAATACTGTATATCTAGTTTCAGTAGATAAAGTTTTGATAGTAATTTTTGATAGTAAGCTCTGATGCATCCTCAAGAGTGTTTCTCTTTTTCTCCTGTAGACTGATGTCATTGTAAACACTATATCAGAAGACCTGGACCTCCGTAAAGGTGCCATTTCCAAGGCGATCCTTCAGGCTGCAGGTCATCGGCTCCAGATAGAGGTCAATACAACTGTTCCTGCAAGCAGGCTGAATTATGGAGAGATGGTCATCACAGATGGGTATAACCTGAAATGTGCAAAAGTCTTCCATGTAGTTTGCCCGTATTGGAGAGGTTCAGAAGACAGGGTGAGAATAACAACTTTGATCAAAAATTAAAAGATTAAAAACATTGTACCAAAGTAATGTACCATATAAATTAAATGCAATGTCATTTCTTGCCAATCGTAAATTGTTTACTGGATTTTGAAAAAATGTCTGGAATTGCCTGGTAGGCTTTACTTGAAAGTCCTTTTGGGTTGATAATAAAGTTTTAATGTTCGAGCTGGTGTGATTGAGTGGAGGTGGGACTAATTTGCATATTCATGAACCACATGATAAGCTCAGATGCAAACTGCTAAACGCCACCTCCTTTAAAAAGAAGATGATGGTATTAACCGACTGCTCTCGGCATGAATTACACGTTAAGCAAATTTGCTTGAAATCTGCTTAATCACAGCCTTAGGCCATTTAGAAATGTTGCTTTGTTGGCAAAATCCATTAAAGGATTAGTCCATTTTCTTAAAAGAAAAATCAAGGTAATTTACTCATCACCATGTCATCCAAAATGTTGATGTCTTTCTTTGTTCAGTCGAGAAGAAATTATGTTTTTTGAGGAAAACATTGCAGGATTTTTCTAATTTTAATGGACTTTAATAGAGCCCAACATTTAATACTTAACTCAACACTTAACGTTTTTTTAAACAGAGTTTCAAAGGACTCTAAACAATCCCAAACGAGGCATAAGGGTCTTATCTAGCAAAACGATTGTCATTTTTGACAATAAAAATAACAAATATACACTTTTAAACCACAACTTCTCGTCATGTAGATCCGGTCGCGATGCGCCAGCTGACCCCATGCAATACGTCATGACGTCAAGAGGACGAACGTGAAACTCCGCCCCAGTGTTTACAAGTGTCTTGAAAGAGGACTGTTCCTACGTTGTTGTATGTCAACTGATACTAATTAATGTCTTTGTGTCAGTTTATTGTTTAAAATGGTCCGCAAATGTGCGTTTTATATTTGTAACACGTGACCTCCCTACGTCACTACGCATTTACGTTAGGTCGTGCTGGATCGGACCTACACGAAAAGTTGTGGTTTAAAAGTACATATTTTTTATTTTTCTTGTCAAAAATGATAATCGTATTGCTAGATAAGACCCTTATGCCTCGTTTGGGATCGTTTATAGACCTTTGAAACTCCGTTGAAAAAAACTGTTAAGTGTTGAGTTAAGTATTAAATGTTGGGCTCTATTAAAGTCCATTAAAATTAGAAAAATCCTGCAATGTTTTCCTCAAAAAAACATAATTTCTTCTGGACTAAACAAAGAAAGACATCAACATTTTGGATGACATGGTGGTGAGTAAATTATCTGGATTTTTCTTTTAAGAAAATGGAATATTCCTTTAAGAGTCAGAAAAATTCTTATTTACAAGAAGACATGTCAAATGGAAAGGTTTTTTAATCTGAGCTCCATTATCAAGCTAAAGTATAGAAAAATGTTATCAACTACATGGGACTTTAAAGATAGTGAAAGGTTATAATGTTATATTATTTTGATTTCAAAAGGTACTCGGTCAGATCATTAGAGATTGTCTGAAAAAAGCAGATGCTCTGCAGATGACTTCAGTCTCATTTCCAGCTATTGGTACTGGAATCCTTGGCTTTCCTAAGGATCTGGTGGCCAGGATCATACTGAGCGAAGTCCAGGAATTCACCCCTCAAAACCTCAGAGAAATAACTGCGATTCTGCATCCCTCTGACAGAGAAAGTTTAGATGTAAGTGTTTATACATTAAGGCAAGAGTTCACAAATGTGTTCACAAATCCTGAGTAAAGTTACAATGCAAATGTCTGCCTGTAGTTTTCTATATGCTGTAGTAAATTATTACTAAACCTATTGCCCAATGTTCACAGTGAAAAGCATGTCCAAAATTAGTTTTAAAGCTCTAAGTTACAGTTTCAGACTCAAGTTCTTTTTTTAAGTTTTATTTATTTATTTATCAGAAATTAAATGAAATAAGCGCTTATGCTAATGTTGTTTGTATATTTGTGTGCTTTATCCACTAGTGCTTTACCAGAATATTCAGACATGGGATTCAGAGTCCCATCGCAAAAGGAGCACATCAACATTCAATCTCTACAGCAGAACCTAAGTCAACACGGATGTCTGGTAAACCTTTTTTATCCCACTCTTGTCTGATATACTTATAATCCTTTGAACCCGGGTACATCTACCATATTAACCAGGAAAATATGCATGAAGTTAAAGAAATTACGAGAAGTTTTGAGTAGTCATAGAAATTAAAGTTTTTCAAATGGAAAATATTTATGCAAGATCAAGTTTAGATATTCATATCAAACACTTTATGGCATACTACATTTTGCATGATGGAAACCATAAGGAGGAGGAGGAACCAACAAAGGAAACCTAAAATTAGCGTATTGCGGCCCCTAGTGGTCATTGGGAGAAATTCTAACAAGCGTGGCAAGCTATGATGGGATTTAATTATATTGTTGTAAATTATATATTTTCCTTCTTTTTTTTCTTATAACATTGCACGATCAAATCATATTTTAGGTTTTAAGTAAAAATTACATGTACTATTTAATTCATAATATTTAATATATCAATTTTTCCATATTATGTCATCAGGATAGTGGCAAAATAGAAGTTTATACATTTACATCTATGTATCTTCTTTGTTTTTGTTTAAAGTCTCCACTCCCTCTCATGGGGTGATCACTATGCAAGTGGGTCAAGTGACCCTGGAGGTTTCATCAGGAGACATAACTAAAGAAAGAACAGATGTCATTGTCAACTCCTCAAATCACAAATTTTCTTTGAAAACAGGTTAATGCAAATTTACAGTTTTTTTTCAAACTCTTATATGTTTCCTTATTTCAAGTTTTATTTTAAATACATTATTAAATACATATTTAAAAAAAATGTAATTGCCAATTTTCTTTTTGCAATCTAGGAGTATCAAAGGCTATTTTAGATGCTGCTGGATTAGAAGTGGAACGGGAATGTTTACAGATTGCTGGTTTGTATTTTTATAATTGGTTATCTCATCTTTGCTGATAAACATTAGTTTAAATCAGTGGTCTTTGACTTTATTGTGAACAGTGCATGTTTCTTTCCACAGCAACAAATAACCAGCAAGCAGAAGAGATTGTGACTTCAGCTGGGCGGCTCCCATGTGGAAACATTATCCATATTATTGGACGTAATAAACCATCTGAAATAAAAGATGTTGTGTTATCTGTTCTTAAGATATGTGAAGCAAACCAACTGTCCTCTGTAGCCTTCCCCGCTCTTGGCACAGGTACCATTTATACATTTTTATTAATGGACTCTTATCTAAATATCAAGTAATATTATCATAGAATAAAACATCAACATATTTCAGTATACCTTTTTTAAATACTAAAATACCTTCAAATAGGTTCAGTTGAATAACATTAATGTATTAGATAGTACAATATACAGCAGTAATGTATTTACAGCAATAAATAAATAAAGTTGATTTTAAGTCTTAAATTTTCTGAAATTTATTAGTATATTATTAGCGCATTCAACTGGAAATTAACATTGACTAACATTAAAACTGCAATACATGTATTGATAATTATTATTTTATTTTATTGTAGTCAACCGTATTGTAAAGTGTTACTATTATTTAATAGGATGGTATTAACAAATATAATTTTAGCCATTAAAAGTGCTTTTCAAATATTAAATTAAATTATTTGAACAATATAGCTTAACTATATGTTTTATTAAAATTAATAATAAATTGTGCAAGCGTTACATTTTTTAAAGAATTAATTTCGAATTTATTTAAGATGACATGAACTGTAAAAATAAATCATGTTGCACATCAATTTTTAAGTTTAATCAACTTGAATTCAGAATTAATTTGATATTTTTTATAATTTTAAAAATAAAGTTTAATTAGCTTAAATTATGTAAATTTTATTTTTATAATTTATAGCAACTACACACTAGTAAAGAAAGTTTAAATTAATTTTGAATTTGATTAAATTTAAAGATTTAAGTGCAATTAGGATTTTTTACAGTGTGAATTAAAGCCTAAAAAATGTTAAAGTCGCAATGAAATTGAAATGAAAAACTATATATGTATTTTTAATAGTGTGGTATTATTAACAAATGACTTATCTGTGAGCTTCATTATTTTTTAAAAATTCGTGTGTGCTCATAATCTTTAATCAAAAATGCAAATCTCCTCCCCTCCTCAAAACGATCTCTCTTCACTTCCGGTCAAAAGTATGGCAGGTGGGCGGGGTCCGGGAGAAGATCGCAGTGATTAGCAATTAGCAACACGACTTAACTTCAAACGATCCAATCAGATCTCGATGGACAAATTCAAATCCAGCCCTGCCTTATTTCATCTCAAAAGCCGTTTCATTCGGATATACGTCACCACGGGGAAAATAAGGCAATCGCTACTTCCGTTTCATGGCGACTTTAACCAAAAAATTATACATTCATTTTAAATCCAATTATTATAAGGATCATTATAGAAATTGTCATTTTTGTATAATTTCTATAAAAAACTCCATTGATTGAAGTATAAAAACATCATCTTGGCATATCTTTATTCCTTTAGGTCAGGGTGGAGCAAACCCAGCAGATGTCGCAGATGCAATGGTTGATGCGGTTGTTGACTTTGTGAAGAAAAAGAAACCAGCATATGTGAAACATGTGAAATTCCTCATATTCCAGACGAGCATGGTGGCAGACTTCAAACAAAGCATGCTCAAACGATCGGGTGAAAAAGTGGAGGAGGAAAAAGGCGTTATGGACAGGTTTAAAAGTGTGTAATTCAACAAGAATTTAAATTTTTCAATTCAATTGTATTTATATAGCGCTTTTCACAATTGTTTAATTGTTTCAAAGCAGCTTTTCATTAAAAAAGCAGGAGAAAACACAGACAAATCGGTGAACAACATAAGAAGCAAAGTAAAGCGGCTAAGCTTAACCCCTACCAGCGAACATAGTAATGATGTAACATATAGATAAGGGTTCTAACTTAAGCCAATGTCAGCTGACTCCCTAGGGGTTGAAAAAAAACTTCTAAGAGAAAAAACAAGTGGGGAAAGTCCTAGGGATACAAAACCCTTGAGATAGAGAGCCAGATGTAGCTGATTCTATAGAGCAGGGTTATTCAAATCTTACCCTGGAGGGCCGGAGCACTGCAGAGTTTAGCTCCAACCCTGATCAAACACACCTGATTAAGCTAATCAAGGTCTTCATGATCACTAGAGAGACAATCACAGGTGGGTAAGTTTGATTAGGGTTGGAGCTAAACTCTGTAGTGCTCCGGCCCTCCAGGGTAAGATTTGAATAGCCCTGCTATGAGAATAGAATGACCATATGATAATTTTTTGTTTAAATAATTAATCCTTTCCTGTTTTTTTTCCACACAGACTGGACGAAAGGAATTTTGTTTGGGGAAAATTCTGAATCTCCCAGAAATGAAGAGTTTGTAATAGTGGTTGAGGACATTGAACCAGCCATGTTCCAGCTGTGTGGAGAGACGCAACAGGACTTAAATAAAGCCAGGGACATGATCAACAGCCTGATAATAAAGGAGCACATGAACATTCCAATCCGTGATCCGGCCATTGGTCATTTCACCAGAGAGGATGCAGAAATGCTGAACGCAATGCAGAGAGAGCTCACAGTAAGCATCAAGCTTGATAGAAGAGACCAAGACCCTGTCATCACATTGGAGGGACTGACGAAAGATGTCCACACAGCTGAGAGTCGCATTCGGGACATGATCCGTAAGGTGGAAAGGATTGAAAACAGAAGACGTGAGGCGTTCATGATCAACAGCTTGGTTGAGTGGAAATATCTGGCGAGTGGGCAGAACCTGAAAAGCTTTGATATGTTCACCAATTGTGACCTGGAAAAAGCCTTTCTGAGCAATAACACCTCTGCGAAAATCAAAATTGATAATGATGAATACACGGTCGATTTAGTTCGTCTACAGGCCACAAGAGGGAGTAGGCAGATTGAATTACAAAGAGTAGATTTGTCAGGTAAGTTAAAGTCTTTTAGACATTTACAGTATTAGCTGGCCATCGTGTACAAAGATAAAAACATTTATTTAATTTCTTGTATCATTTTTCAGAACGTCAACATGCTTTGCCTTCAAACTGGGATGACATGAATGGAAAGTCAGTTGTTCTGGTAAATCTCACAACAACTTCAAATGAATATGCAGATGTGGAGAAAGAGTTCAGAAGAACCGGCTTGACCTTTAACATAATTCAAGTAAGAACAGACGTACATCAAATCTTATGTTTGACCTATGGAAATTTTAAATGTTCTGGTGTAGTACTACAGTAGAGTAAATTAGTACTGATTTTTGCTGTTGCTAAATATGTTTTCTTTGTAGTAACTGGTGTGTTTTCTGCACAGATTGAACGAGTGCAAAACAGCACACTTTGGAAAAACTACATGATCAAAAAGGAAGATCTGGAAGCAAAGAACAACCATAAAAACAACGAGAAGCTCCTCTTCCACGGCACTGGTCCTGATAAGATTGATCACATAAACCATCATGGCTTTAATCGAAGCTTCGCTGGGATGAATGGTATTAGCCGAAATCCAGTGTAATCTTTGTTTGCAATTGTATGCATTGGTTTTTGTAATGAACTTGGTCTTACTGTGTTTTAGGAGCCATGTATGGGAATGGTACATATTTTGCTGTGGACCCAAGTTACTCAGCCCGAGGTTACTCTCAACCTGATGCCAGTGGACACAAACGTATGTACCTGGCGAAGGTGCTTGTTGGCGACTACACTCGGGGAAAAGCAGGCATGCTTGTTCCTCCTGCAAAGAGACCCTTAAGTGCTGATCTCTATAACAGTGTGACTGATAACACAAACAACCCTTCCATGTTTGTCATTTTCAATGACGTACAGGCTTACCCAGAATACCTTATCACATTTCAGTAGGGATTTAGAGTATCACTGAATATTTGTTTAATGGAACTGATTAGAAAAATTGTAAACATGGGGAAATGTGTGTGTGTGTGTGTTATATATTAACAAACTTAGTTTTGGAAAATGATAACAAAGAAGGCTGTGGCAACTTGCTTATACAAAAAATCCTGAGAAAATCTTTTCTAGCTGCTATACTGTTTATTCTTTCCATCCAATTGTCCTCTGTGTGAGAAGAAGACTGCCGTTCTGCTTAAATACCTTGTGTGCTTAATGAAAGAAAGTCATACAGGACCGGAATGAAATTAGGATAATTAAATGATAGCAAATTTTTCCTTATGGGTAAACTATAGCTTTAACATGTTTTTAAATATTGAGTATAACATTAAGGTATGATGAGTTTGAATTAAATATTTATATGGAATATTATAGTACTGTGTTATCTTTTTAATTGCACATTCTTTCATATATTTAAGTCACAATGAAATCCATGTGCCATCATTATCTTTAATCAAAAATGCTAATCTTCTCCCATCCTCGAAACAATCTCTCTGTATTTCGGTCACAAGGAAAGGTGAGAGGGAAAAGGTCAAAGCGATTAGCAAATAGCAACATGACCAAACTTCCAAAGAGCCAATCAATTCTCGATGGATAAATTCAAGTCCCTCGCTACCTTTATTTCTCATTTCAAAAGCCATTTCACTCGGATATACTCAACGACGGGGAAAATAAGACAATTGCTATGTCCTATCCACTGTGACTTTACAGTAAATGTACGCAAAATACTTATGTATATGATCTGCACAATCAATTATTGCCAAATGAAATGTTAAGGGCTGATTAAACTATTTTTTGCAGGGTCTTAAATGTTTCTGAAGGTGAACACTGTATTTAGACTTCTACTGAATTAAATGTTTTTATCTGAATTTAAAAAAACAGTGTTGTGTCTTTGTTCACCCATGTCCTGTCTGGTTTACAATTATAATTTTGCAAAAAGTATTGACTCATCATGTGATACACACACATGATACATTTAAATGTATTAAATGTAATAAATTCAAATTAATTTCTGTTATTTATGGTGCTGACCCTCACACTGCTTGTGTCATACTACATGTGTACAGTGGAGTGTACAGAAGTGGCGGCTCATGACTGCTCATCGGAGTGGCGCAAATTCAAGATGTGTTCAGAGTGTCATGTGTGTTGCTCGTGTTTTCAAAATATGTGTTTGTTGCATCATGTGAACCATGTGCATCATGTGTTTGATCAAAATAAGTGCCTGCTGCACACGCGTCAAAACCGTTTATGATAAAAGAGACGCTCACGTTCACAAAATACACGCAAGACACTCCCTTAACAGTAAACTCTGATTATACGAGTATCTGGCAAATGCGAGCGTTTCTTTAGACGCCTCTGCAACAGGCATTTATTTTGACAAGACACATGATGCACATGGAATCACTCGACGCGCAGAACACATATTTTGAAATTACGAACCACACACATGACATGCTACATAAATGTTGTGATGACCTTCACATCGAGCACCCTCGAAAAAAATAATGTTTCTGATCTTTTTATTCCGTTTTTGTTTTTATTTGAGCATGTATTGACCTCCATATAACCTCCACCTTTTTATTGCTATTTATTTATCTGTTTTGTATTTTTGTTGTGCTTCTGGTTATGCACACACACATGCCGAAAAAGATATTCATTGGTTTAAATTTCTCTGTTTGTAAATTAAAAGCAGTTAAAAAAGATACACTGGCTCATAAAAATGTTAAGATATGGTGCCATCATGTGATCATTGGTAAGTAAAACATAAATTCAACCATAATGGGGAATCAATAAAAGTGTTAAAGATGCATTGTGTAACTACTCTTATATACAGGACATAACAATATTATCAGTGGTGTATAAAGACCTTAAATGGAAGTCACTGCCATGTTTCTATAGTAGCCCTAAATGGACAAACTGCTCTATAGAGCGCGTTTCGTCCCTACGTTGTCTCAGATGACAACATGTTTGTCTTGTATTGCTACAATATGCGTTTTGAAAATGCAATTTGTAATCTCATCACTAGATGCCGCCAAAATCACAGTTGTAACCAATGGGGAAGCTACAAACATACCTAACTCTGCTCTCAAGGGACCTTTGAAAACTTACCTTTAATTTGGTTTATGATGTTTTCATGTTATTGAATGGGTGTTAGGAAATGATAATGATGCTTTACACTTTGAGCATCTTATACCATTATCGTAGAGGGAGACTGGCGAAGAGAACACAGATATATAAATAAAAAATAAACTTCAAATTTACTTTTAAAGTAAGAAGAAATCATTCATTACAATAATCAAAGCTGCACTGCGACAGTTCTGTTCAAGTCATGCAGTGCTTGAATTCATAAAAGAGAAAAAAATCACAGGACTGACAGCTTTTTCTTTAGTTTCATGTGGTGAAATGTGTACTTTTATCTTAAAATGGGATTAATTTGGTATATAGCTAGTACACCAAATTTCCCGCAAACTAAGATTGTGACATCATCCGGGGATCTCCCATGTGGAAACTCAGCAAAAGCATGCTCAGAAGATCAAGTGAAAGGGCGCAAAAAGGGAAAAGCCTGATATATTGGCTAAAAGGCCAGTAAAAATGAATACATATTTTATTATTGTTAGTAAGTTTAATAAATCAGTCCATAAACAAGAATTATAGACAGAAGTGTGGGCTTGCACTAGGTGCCATTTTGTAGTGGTTCTCAAACTGGGGTGTGCAAGAGTGTGCCGGTTTTTGACATTTTATAAAATACATTAATTCAGTAACCTTATTATATAAGGAGTGTAGTTTCTGTTTACATACAATGCATTGCAATGATAAACTCCACATATGACCACTAGAGGGAAGTAGAAGATGCAAACGGAGAACAGCAGCACACATTATTATTCAATTCATAGCAACAGGTCCTGCTTTCCTCTTCCTCCTCTCACATATAATAGTTCAGGTTGTTCCAGCCTAGGTTAGCTAAAGACAAACAGTGGCCAGTTGAATAAACTACTTAGACCAGTCTTAAATTTGACTGTATATGACCAGTCTTGAAATAAAAATAAAAGATGACAGTTACATAAAGATTCATCTAATTTTAGTCCAAAACGTAGACAAATTAGCAATTATACTATTTGGTCAAACTAGATTTAAGATAAAGTCTCTATCTTAGCTACAAAATATTGTATTATATTTGCTATAATAAAGTGTAGTAAATTGTATATTGTAGTATATTATATGTCATGTCAAATTGTCCATTATCCTGTAAAAGCAATATATATTGTAATAATCATCAGTGGAGGCACAAACTTGTCATATGTTGTATTGTACTTCACACTGTAAAAATAATGCAGTTAAAAAGTTAAAACAACTTGGTTTTGCAAGTTTATTCAACCTACTATTTTAAATTTTGACCTGTAATAAGTTGACATAACTTATAAAAACAAGTTGAAATTGTTTAACTTTAATTGTTAAGTAACAGAAAAATTATGCTGATTTGACAAAAAATCAGTGGCGGCTCGTGACTGCTTATCCGAGGGGGCGCTAATTCAAAATAAGGGTGCACTCACATTATCCCAACCAAACCAAACCATGCCTGGGCGCGATTGCCACCCCTCCCTACTCCCCCAGGTGCACGCACTCACACTGTACTTCTTATCGATCCGAGTACGGGCGCGCTTTCGTCATTAAGATGCGATTGTTTTGAAAAAGCAGGAAGTAAAGCGCTCTCTTAACACTGGAACCCACCGTAATGATAAGTCTGTGTTTTTTTATTCGGAGTCGTTTGGTACGTGATTACAGACAGTCCTCTCACATGTCATCATATTGCTTAGTTGATCTGTCACGTGCGCAGCTCGGACATTCACGTAACCCCGCTGCGCGCATCAAAAGGTTTTTACGGAGGCAGATGAAGGTGAGTGGTCGCGCAACTGACATCTTCACCTTTTGAATCGCGCTCAGGCACGATTGCGCTCACACCACAGCCTTCCGCGCCTGAGCCCAAGTGAACCGCGCTCCGGCCCACCTCTGCAACCCGGCCGCGGCGCGATTAAGCGATCACACTAGTCAAACAAACCAGGCTTTGGGGGTCAAACGCGCCCGAGCGCGGTTTGGATAATGTGAGTGCGCCCTAAGAGTTTGGAGTGTCGTGTGTTGCTTGCGTTTTAAAAATATGTGTTTGTGCATCACGTGTCTTGTCAAAATAAGTGCCTGCTGCACACGCGTCAAAACCGTTTATGATAAAAGAGACGCTCACGTTCACAAAATACACACAAGACACTCCCTTAACAGTAAACTCTGATTACGCATAAGATTATGCGAGTATTTGTCAAACGCGAGCGTCTCTTTTATCATTAACCCTTTAGACGCATCTGCAGCAGGCACTTATTTTGACAAGACACGTAATGCAAACAGGATATCTCGGTGCGCAGAACACATATTTTGAAAAAAGGAACCACACACATGACGGGCTACATACATGTTGTGACCAACTTCGCATCGAGCGCCCTCGAAAAAAGAAGTCACCGGCCGGCACTGCAAAAAATGCTGCATTTTTTTAAAACGTGAGATGAGAATGTTCAGTTGGATCGCTTTGTTTCTGGTCATTCTGCTGCGGTTTAGACACGAAAGTCTGTTTGATTTGAAAGGGGATAAAACAGGAGGCTTTTCCTTTATTAGGTTGTCTGCATTGAAGCAGCTGTCCATATGCCTGACGGAAATCCCGGTTTAGTGCTGGGTACAGAATAGGGTTCAACGCAGAGTTAAGATATCCCATCCAAAGAACCACAGAGTGGGTCACCTGGGAAGGTTTTGTGTCCGTCCACATGCCTAAGTATGTGAAGTAGGTAAAATAGGGGAACCAGCAAAGGACAAATGCACCAAGCACAGCCGCCAGGGTCACTGTGGCTTTGTGTTCCCGCACCGAGGCAGATGCAGACTGAGCACAGGATGGAGTGGCTGCCCGGATACGGCACACCTAGATAAGAGATGAAAAGATAAAATTACAATGACATTAACTTTATCTGAATACATATGCATGACTGTGTGGGTTGGAGGATATATTGGGTAGTTACCAGTGTATGTAAGGCCATGTCAAAGATTAAAATCAATGCATGATCAATGATTGAATTCAAACTTTGATGCTCCTAATCTCATTATTCAGCAGCCTGGATTTCACAAACTGAGTCACGTATACATACCTGCTCACGTGCAACGGAGAATATCCGATAATAAACTCCACACATGACCAGTAGAGGGAGGTAGAAGACGCCAATGGAGAACAGCAGCACACATTTATTATTCCATTCATAGCGGCAGATCCTGCCTTCGTCTCCCTCATCCCACATATGCCAGTTCAGGTTGTGCACTCTGAAGTCAGGTGTGTTCCAGCCTAGGTTATTGGGTAAAAAAGACACAGCCAGAGAGCACACCCAGATCCCTGTCAGGGTGATGGCCACACGCGGTGGCGTGACTCTCATGGGATAACAGAGTGGCCTTGAGATTGCTAAATAACGGTCGACACTAATGGCCAGTAGTGTTAGAATGGAGGCTGTGCACAGCATCACATCTAGCGAGATGTAAATGTTACAAAGCACTCCCCCTAAAGGCCATCTCCCATTGCGTAACTCCAACATGGCTGAAAATGGCAATACCAGCAAGGCCAACAGCAAGTCTGCCACGGCAAGTGATACTATGAAGCAGTTATTGATTTTGCGCAGATGCCGGCTGGTGGCCACGGCCAGGCAAACCAGAACGTTTCCGGAAATGGTCAGAGCGATGAAGGTTACCAGGATCAACCAGCGCAAGACGGTGGACATCATTGTTTTTTTTTATGAATAGCTTTGTCTTCCTACTTTAATAGTGTTATCCAAACTAGTCCAGTAATGAATCCACGCCTCATCTGTTCTTCTCAAATATTTAAGGGAACCATTTGAAAGCTGTTTCATTGGAAATTGTGTTTTGATGGGCAAAATGTCTAACAGCTTTGATCACATCTCGTATTCCATCGAGGTTCATACCTACAACAGAAATAAACAGTTAGAGGAAGATCTTAAAGGGATATAACACAAAAATAAAAATAAAACACCCTCATGTTGTTACAAACCTGTATTTTGTCATTTTTTTTTGTTCAGAAAGGAAAAAATATTGAAAAAATTAATGAGCCCCATTAACTTCCATAGTATTATTTTTTCCTATTATGGAAGTGAATGGGACTCATGATTGGTTTGGTTACAAACATTCCTGATAATATCTTCATTTGTGTTTACCAGAACACATAAATGTATACAGGTTCGTAACAACATGAGAGTAAGAAAATTATGAGAATTTTCATTTTTGGGTGCACTATCCCTTTAAGCTGCTAGTTGGGTTGAGCCTTTACTGATGTATTTGCCCCAAAATGTAGTCCTCTTTAGACTTGCTGAATTTAAATGAGACACCACGCAGATGGCGTCAGGACAGAGACATTTTCATCAGAGGTTATTCGCCGCCATTCATATTTTGAAACTTAAGTGTTAGCACAAAGAAATGTTAATGAGTGCACTTGTCTGATATGCTGTGGTATTATGTCTTCTGGAAGGTCACCAAAATAAATTTAATGCAAATTTGAATCTAAATCGAATGCAAATTTAATGCAAGACTTTGGCCCCTGTTTACTGCAAGGACAAAAAGCCATGAGTAATATACGAGACCTTAGAGAATACGATGGGTATTTTTATCTACCTAATATGAATATTTATAGTTATATTTATTTTTAAATCATGTTTTTTTGTAGGACTTTTAGAAAGATCTCTTGAGAGAAATGCAATATAATATACATAACCAGTGGTGGCCGGTGACTTATTTTTCGAGGGCGCAAAATGCGAATTTAGACTGTTATGTGTGTGGCTCGTCATGTCAAAATATGTGTTTGGCGTTTGAATCGATTTCAGACAGGCCTTTTTTATGGGAAACATGATTAATCATACAGCCCTACGCAATGAACACACATTTGGACATGACAAGCAACACACATGACACTCCGAACACATATTTTGAATTCGCCCCCCTCGGAAGAGAGGTCACTGGCTGTCATTTTGTCCCTACCCCCTGTACGTTGTCTCAGAGGACGACATGTTTGTCCTGTGGCAGCAATCGTAGCTTCGCAATCTCACCACTAAATGCCGCTAAAAAAACATACTAGACCTTTAATATATCATTAGATGCTACTGTAAACACTGTTGAGATTTGCATTGTGTGTTACCAACACAATCTCACGGCAGTTCGCACATATTTTGATGAGGTGGCAAATTCGTATTTATTTGTTTAACCACATTTGTAAGTTTTTATATGATTTGCTTTCGCTCCTCTTATGTTAAAAGCAGGGTTAAGGGTAGGGTCTCCTTATATTTTTTTAATAATCATATGTTTTTGTATGATTTCGTACAAATTCATATGAATTAGGCAGCTCATAAAATACATAAAATTTCCTGTGAGACCAGGCTGCTGTCATTGATCTCCATGTGAACTAGATGTGGTTTAAAGCAACAGAGACATGTTCATATAGTCACAGTATAAAAAAACAATATAACATAGAAAGAAAAATGTCTCTTTTACAAATGAAACATCACACATATTCAGAAGAAATCTCATGCAAAGACCTTGTAAAATTGTCCTTTTTATGTCCATTTAAAACCTCTGGGATTCCCAAATTCACTATCTGAAAACGACATCCTTTTAGAAACTGATGCAATCTTTTATGTTTGTCTGTAACAATGACTTTCGTGAGTAGGGTGCAACAAGTTCAGATCCATCTGGGTTATTTTATACATCCTCATTAAATAGATTTAATTGTTATTATCATGTATTCATATAATGGGACAACATAAAGTGCTGTTATCCCCATGCAATTTGTGCATGAAAGGATCATGCATTTTATCATATTTAATTTTAAAAAGTTGATGCTAAGCATTCATAAAATTGCATTTTCTCTGTGTCAGTCCCCATTAAGAGATATAAAGTAATTATATCCATTAGCACAAATATGGGACACAACATCATTTCCTGAGAATGAGAGTAAGTTTTAATAAAACAAAGGATTTTTTATGAGGATCTGTTTGCCCAAGGTAAACAAATCCATTGGTGGGCAAACTGATTAACTGTATTGTGTTATATATCAAATGTATTAAGTAGTTTATCATATCTCTGTACTTAAGTCTACAATCTTTACATCTAAACCATTACTCCGTTACCACAGGAACGTATTTACACTAGAACAAACGTTTTACGAAGGTCTGAAAAATGGCAGGTTATGAGGTTCGCAGACAAACATTAATGTAAGAACGAGAGATAAGCCAATAGCAACGGCACAATTAAGACACTATCACTCAGCATTCTTAGTAGTGTAGAAACATGGGCTGAAATATGTTGCCATGGCAAAATTTCCAAGCTGACAGTGCAATGTTACACAACACATTATATAATTATTAGCTCGGTGTCCTGTTAGATGTTTAAAGATCTGGTTTTTCTTTTAATGCACCATGAAGCAGTTGAATTTAATCATTTTTTATTTCACAAGCTTGTGTGTTGAATCGTGCTGTAATAAATTTGTGATCTGAGGATGCAGGGCGAAGCTGATGTATCAGTTCCAATATTATTCATTTAACTAACCACTGCCGGTGAAGAGTCTGCCAGGAGGAGTAAATAACATAATGTTTGTTCTTCACACCCTGGACCTATCAATCTAATCAACAACCATAATAACAAACCACATGCTAAATGAATAGCCTAAATAAAAAAGTAAATGTACAGAATGGCCATTGGCTGAGGTGTAATCATAATTTATGGTCATGTTAACAAATGATTCTTGGTGTGCGGTCTTGAGTCAAACAATTCTTTCAGCAATCCATACATACACTGTTTAACTTCTTGGCTTGGATACAAATAAATTACCAGGTAGCAGTCTGGAGATTTTCCAAAGCATGGGGGACACACTTATATGACCACTTACTATACATAACTCTTTAAAAAATAAAAACCCTTAAAAATCTTTAAAATCCTTTCTTTTTTACCTTTGCACATTTCAGGAACATTCATAAAAAAAGTTTCTGTAAAGTTTCTAAATGTTAAACTTTTTGAAATAGTTAGGTTAGCGCAATTCAACAAGATTTTTAAAAACTTGCAGGAAGTTGATAAAGATATAGATAAAGCAATTTTCTATACAAAACAAATGTGTGTATTTTCTTCATTCTGGGTCATAGAAAGTCCATTCTAAAATAACACTGTTTATAATGTAATAACAGTAAAATTATGTAACTCACATTCTGCAGGTGGATCACCGACATAGTATTGAAACTCCAGATTCCTGTATGAGCTGATGTTCACACTGCTTGAACAGCATACTGTAAATGTAAGATCTCCACTGTTTCTGCCCCCTTCACCTCTCTTTTCCACTCCCTCCGTCCTTCTTTATTTACAATCTGTTATTTCTTCTATGCAGTATATCTTATCACTAAACACTCTCACTTTGTTCTGCTTTTCTCACGGGACGACATACTACCGTCTGTACTGACTGTAAGATCAAACTTAATGTAATATGTTCAGTGCATCTCTTTTAACATGTTTAATAATGATCTTTTAGCTTAAAAAAGCAACATTTGCCATGAGGGTAATGGAGCAATCATTGCTGAGGATGGCGGCAGTTTATACTACATAACAGACATATAATATTGACATATACTATTTTATAATCTAATGAAAGTCATTGACTGTAAAATCCTTAAATAAGTTCACATTCAAGATACTGAAAGATACTGAAATTTTATTTTACTTTACTTTACTTTACTTTTAATTTAATTTTATTTAATTTAATTTAATTTAATTTTATTTTATTTTATTTTATTTTATTTTATTTTATTTTATTTTATTTTATTTTATTTTATTTTATTTTATTTTATTTTATTTTATTGTTACAAAAATAAATCTGAATTAATTTATTTTAGTTGACCTAAGCTTGTCTCCAAATTAAAATGTTAATACCATAATCCTTATCATACTAAAGTCATACTAACATTGTAAAGGATTGCCATCTTAGCTTTCATTTTTTAATATTAGGTCTGTCTATTTCAGATGCTACTGTATTACAGATAGACTCCGGGGGAGATCTGCTAGTGCTTTTGCTATCTGGGATGTTTGATGATTGGATACTTTTAGCATTTTTATTAAATACTTATGCATAATGCAAACATATTAGTTGTTTTTTTATTAAATCCAACAAACAAAAAAATTTACATTTACATTTTTCTGCTTCCAGCTCAGTTCCCACAGCATGGTTTCAGACACACTTTAAGTGCGAAAGTGAACACTGTTGTTATAGGTTATTGCAAGTTTACACGTCACGCATGGCATACGCATTTCTCATACGCCCTGCTTATGTACGTATATGCTCTGCTTGCGTACATGGTACACTTTAAACAAAATGATAAGCATTCATTGAAAAAAGAAACAATTTTACAAGTTTAATAATTATAAGTTGATAAGGTGTTTGACATTAGCCTTAATGATTGACAGCCTGGTGTTGAATTACAACCCTGTGCTTTACTTTAATCTTGTGCAATTAAGGAGCACATGGTGTTAACTGATAAGAAATGAGGTATGTGATATGAGTTTTTTGTGAGACACAAAAGTGCTGATATATTCCTCAGGTGAGTGTGTTTAAAGTTAAACAACAGATGCTATTGGTTTTGATAATACTTGACATGAGAAAGATCAGCATGCCAGGTTTATTAAAGAAATAAGTCACCATAAAATGAAAATGATCATTCCACAACATCAAATCTCATTAGTTTTTGAGTGTCTCGTGATGAAATACGCAAGTTGTCACGAGACACGTTAGAACCAATAAGATTCAACATTATCAACTTGCACAATATTTGAAAATGCAGGTAGTCACGAGACACAAGCTATTCAGGAGCAGTTGCAGCCCCGTGACTTCTCTTCCGAGGGGCGTGAATTCAAAATATATGTCATGTGTGTTTCTCGTCATTTCAAAATATGTGTCATGTGAACCATGCATCATGTGTCTTGTCAAAATACGAGCACACACGTCAAAACGATTTATGATAAAAGAAACACTCACGTTCACAAAATACTTGCAAGACACTTACTTAACACTAAATTCTGATTACAAATGAGATTAAGCGAGTATCTGGTAAATGCGAGCTTCTCTTTCATCATCAACCCTTTATATGTGTCTGCAACAGGCTCGTATTTTGACATCACACGTGATGCACATAAGTTTACTTCAAATGGTGAACCGACTGTTTACACAGCTTGCAGAGTTTCTGTGACTTTACACAGATCATGATATGAGGTACTGTACATGCTTTTCAGTTTCTGATTGGTCGTTTGTTGCATCTAAGGCTTTGAACCGGTTTACGGAACGAAAACCAGAAACTTTCTATGTTTTGCAAGGAACAGAAACGAAACACTTTAAAAAAATATATGTTCTGGAACAGAAACGTTTATTTAAAATAATGGTAACCGGTTAATACCGTTATATTTTCCGTTCTTTTGCAAAGTTTTACGGGCAATATGAAGTTCAATTGCGGCCGTCATTGACACATCGGAGACATAGGAAGCTTGCCACTAGCAAGTAGCCTACTCAAGCCCAAGTCTCTAATGCTCAATCATAATAGGTAAATATTGTAGGCTACCAAGCATTTCAAGATGTTAGTTTTTCACTAATTAGTGGTGTAACGGATCGCAATTGATCCGTGATCCATACAGATCACGACCCATGGTTCGGCTCGCATGCTATTCGCGGATTAATACTCAAATTTAAATAGAGCGAAAGTTGATCACATGTTTCGATCAAACGATCAAAGATCAGAACTCGTGATGTACAAACTTGAGAGAGAGTTTTGCTACTGTGTCTCATACTGTAGTTTATTAAAATACATTTGGCGAATAAAGCACTGAAAAACAACGTAATTTTCACTTTATGTGGAGCGACTTTTTATGCTGCATCTTCTTCCCGAAGCCCTGTTTGGAATTCATCCTCCGTCTGTGTGTGTGTGCGCGTGTTTAAGTGCTCTCAACAAATGAAGGCATGTCAGAATTACAGTTATGCCGCTTACACAATGTAGCCTTTTTTAATGTTTGATGACAAGATAGAGACTTAAGGAAAATTATGTAGACTAATAATTTAAGTTTAATGTTCTAATGATCACTCTACTTATTTGTATGTCCCACAGCTGACATGGAACGTTATTAACCGGTTCGGGAACTAGATTTTTTTGTTCTAACCGGTTCAGGAACTTCAATTTTAGGGTTGAACCGAAAAACGGAAACGTTAAATATTGTTTCTGTTCGGAACAAACCAATTGGGAAAAAATTCTGGTTCAAAGCCCTGGTTGCATCAAGTCATAACATTCTAACCTTGCTTCGTTAAACGCTAAACACATTTGGCACCGCAATGTGGCGTTAACACCACAAAAACGGTTCAAACCTTGCTTTTTTTGAGAGCTACCCTGCTTCTAAATAACAAAAAAAGGCTCCTAAACCCAGGGTTACGCACAGTGTGCCCTATTGAAAAGTCTAGCTAAAACCAGCCTAAGCTGGTGGGCTGGTTTAACTGGTTTGGCCAGCTTGGCTAAACTGGCTGGCTGATCTTAGCTGGTTTAAGATGGATATAGCTAGTTCAAGCTGGTCCTCTTAGATTGGTTAAAATTATCTTCCAGTCTGGTTGGTCAGCTGGTTTTAGCTGGTAACCCTAACCCACACCTCAAAAAGTGTACAAAACACCTCTAAAACCAGCCTGCTACATCAACTTAACAAGCTAAAACCAGACTGGGAGACCAGCTAAAACCAGCCAACTAGCTTAGACTAAAAGAGACTAAAATCATTAAACACTGTCTTCTGTGTGTTTCATACAACATCTGTATACCGGTGACCTTCTACAAATAACCATGTTTAAATCTAATGACTAGAATTTCAGCATCTGTGTCGCATGAGTGTGTGTCTGTTTGAAGGACGTTTCCTGTCAGCAGGATTATTTTCGCTCCGTGCCTCTTCTGGGCCAATTAACAGGGATTCAAAATATCTTCTGGTGCTTAGATCCTGTCTATGTATATCATTCTCATCTGTGTGTGTGTGGGTGTGCGAATAAGGCCAGGAGGAGCCTGTACTCTTTGCCTGTCATTAACAAACCCAAACACAGCGTTAAGCTCGATGTCGAGGGTCTTCAGCCACGTCTGTTCTCTGACCTCCACAACCTCCTCCTTCTGCTCTCAGAGTGTGGATTGCAAAGATGAACCACTGATTTTAGATGGAATTAAAATTGAGCAAACAATGGAATAGCTCGACTCATTAGCATGTTTTCCAACAAAAATCTTGCTGTTCAATAAGTGGTGACTTCTTTTGTGGATTAGGGAGGTGTTTTTGACATTATTTATTCATAGAAAAAAATCACAAGTAAAAAAACAGGAACAAAGGAGAGGGAAAGGAAATACTAAAATAAGTAATAATGAGCAAAGCTTGTTTCAACATTTTAATAATTTACTCATCCCTTTAGCTGTACTTAACACATGAGACTTGGGATTTTTTTATTTCATTTATTGTTTTTTTTCCATTTATTTTCAGTGTACACTCTGGGTGTTATGTTGGGTTATTTCAACCCATGGTTAGTTAAAAGGATAAACCCAACAGTTGGGTTATAAATAAAGAATGTTGGGATGTTTTTGGGTTGCATTTGGGTTGAAACAACCCAGAGTATGTTTATTTCTACCCAGTCTCATGTAGATGCGTAAAAATAGCATGAAGTGTGAAAATCGTGCAATACATATACCAAATTCCACTTTGGCGTGCATAGGATATGGCAGTCCATCCCATTGACTTAAACGATGCATCTTTTTTGTCATTTTATTTATTGGTTTCTCAATTTTTTTCTGTTATGTAAACCATTTTCGCTTGGGTTTAGGGTTAGATTTGAGATTTGCTTAAGAAGGTTACTTAATATACAGGTTTCTCTATGTTTTTGTCTATATTTAAGCAATGGTCGCTTGGAGTTGGGGTTAGAATTGATTTTTATATAACAAAAAGTTGTTATAACCCTAAACCCAAGCGAAAATGGTAAAAAATAGCAAAAAAATTAGAAACCAATAAATAAAACAGCCAAAAAAAGATGCACCGTTTAAGTGAATGGGAAGGACTGGCGTATCATATGCATGCCAGGGTGGAATTTGGCGTATGTATTGCACGATTTTCACACTTGAAACTCTGTGAGACTGGGTTCGTTTATTTATAACCCCGGATAGGGATTTTCAGAATTGTACCTAACCATACGTTAAAACAATTCAATATTTTTTAGAGAGTATAGAAAAATACTTGTCTAGTGTTTCACAAACCAAATTTAAGGGGTGTCTACACAACATCGTTTTAAAACTAATACCGAAACTTCTTATCTGTATCATTTTTGGAGATTTTGAGGTCCTGAAAAATGCAAAGTATAAACTAAAAAACTATGATTTCATGCACATGACAACTTTTGACCTGGCATGTATACTACTGTACAGTGCTTTTAGTTGTTTTTGCGAATCTGTGACGTTTTTAACTGTACGCAAAACTTGAACCTAAAACATTTTTAGTACACCATTGTTGTGTAAACATACCCTAAAGCCCAGAGTATATAAAATTTTTTACGTTTATGCGAAAATCCGCCGGTATGCGTACAGTACGTGCACTCGTCTGATGACGAAAATTGCATCATGTGCACTGTACGTGGATCCTCCCCAACGGCTAAACAAAAATGTACTATACTTCAGGCTTTAGTCATACAATTAAGGAACAACACTGGAGTGTATAAACTATACTTTATTTTAACCATGGTTGCATATGCGAGAAATATAAGGTGCTTTGAATAAATTGAATTAAATACTGATTTCAAATACTGAACTACTGATTCCTTATATTAGAAAACAAGAACATCTATATTTCAAAGAGCACCTGTTGTCCGATTCACGATTTTATATTTCCTTTGGTATGTAAGTGTGTATTAGAACAAGTTGACGATATGCAAAAGGTACAAACCCCAAAGTTAACAATGTTTCCAACGTGAATCTCTTTTTTTTACTACAAAAAACACACGGATTGTAGGCAACAGTTTACTTCCTGGGCCTGTTGATGTACACAAGACCGACATAATCATAATTCCTCAGCCTGTAAATTAACTCCTTTCAGCATTGCAATGTGTGCTAATTTTTCAAACATGGTAAGGAGCGTCACATTTCCAGCTGACATAAGAGGTATTCAGGCCAATCACAATGTACAGATTAGCTGGCCAATCAGGGACACAGCGCTTTTCAGCTTTTTTTGTTTGAGGAAAGCAGTATATCTGGAGCTACAAAAATGTACGGTATGTGGAAAATAATGTGTTTTTTTTTACCATAAACCACACAAACACATTGTATTATACCGGCTCTCCTGATTTTGCCAAGTGGTTGATGTCCTCAGGGCAACATTATGTTGACCCTGGGACAACATTTCAATCAACCAATCAGATTTCAGAGATAAGTTTATAGTTTATTTTAAGTTTAAGCTTAAAACCAGGATTAGCTGTTTCTAGACCATTGTTTTTCACTTATCATTTCCCACTGATTTTGTGGTTTGGTAAGGGTTGGGGGTGGGTTTAGGTTTTATTTAGAAAAATGTTGTCCTTGGGTCAACACAATATGTTGCCCTGAGGACATCAACCACTTGGCAAAATCAGTTAGAGCGTATTATGCCAAATACACAAAATAACGTTGTTTTAAGCGATGAAATAGGTGTACTTTAACAGATGGTTGAAACCAAGGTGATCCGTTCCACTGAAGCAACATGAGGTTAAATATGTTGTACAGGGGCAAAGCGGTGATATAGCAGGACTGTGATTTCAATGACTCTTCAACTGCTTCTTCATTCTCACATCTTAGCAACCTTGGCACCAAAAGTACAACCTCTCCAGAAACAGCTTGGAGCTGTAACAACTAAGCTATCATCAACCCCCAGGCCTGTCAGAGTCTGTCAGTGAATATTTGGAGATATTTAGAGCGGCAAAATTAACATGCTACAAACTGATTTCAGGTCAGCCTCTCCAATGACGCAACTGTCTGTAAGAGGGCTGTTTGTCAGGACGCAAGAGATTAAGCTCATGCTTGAGTTGGAATAATGTGGAATTACTTATCTGTGATCTTTGAGTGAGCTGGTTAAACAATTTAAAGTTATGTCAACTTATCACAGGTCAAAACTTAAAATAGTAGGTTGAATTGACTTGCAAAACCAAGTTGTAGCTGTTTGTATGTGCATGTTTTAGTGTTTGAGTATCTGTGTGCATGTCTGTGTATCTCAAAGTGTTAGCTATGCCCCTCCACTGTGATCTGTCATATCATATTGTCATTCTAGTAAAGGCCGACCTCATATCTCGGGAGACACATGCTACCCCCTCTCTCAGGCGAAAACACTGGGAGAAGAGCATGAGGGGGTTAGAACAATCTTGTGTTCCCCGTACTAAAAACATCCCTTTAAATATTGTCATCTGATACCCCCATGTGAGTTACAAAGGCACATCTGATTCACTTTAAAGGGTAAGTGATATGGCTGCTTCACAGATTAGCAGGAAGCAAGGTAATGTCAAAAATTGTCCTAGCTGTTTACTTGTAAAAAGTAACTTGTGGCCCTTTGTGTCTAATGTGGCCCTCTCAGCCATTGACGTTGAATACCTCTGATCTATGGCATTATCGTCTCATACTATCACTGTACCAAAGTACATTTTATAGAAGACATCATGACGGTGGCCTCATCTTGTTGACACATACACACACTCACACCCGGGTCTCAGCTTGCTTAGTAATTCTGCCCTTTTTGGTTCACTGTTTCAGAGTTACTGGCGTGTCCTTTAATAGGGAGTGTATTACAATTGCTTAAGGTACAATACTTTCTTTTAAGAGATAGCTGTGAGGTCCACTTGCTCTTTGTTATGGAGACAACCCAACCCTTGAGCAAGCAGTGAAGAGATGCTGACATTTGGGGCTTATGTGACATTACGCATACTGCAGAGATTCATGTTTTCGTAGGCTTTAAGTTGAGACAGAATCTAGTCCAAAAAAGTGCATAGCCCCTGGCAGCAGCTTATTAATCAAAGAAAGCCACCAGGGCGTGAATAGCTCTGGAGTCAACTAAAATGTGCGGAGTGTGTTTTTACACATAAAGCCATGAGTGTGTTGAGGTTTAAATTCATCTTTATGGTTCACAGATATCCTCCTACACAGCATTGATTGACTCCCAAAGCGTTAAGAAAGCTGTTAGGCCACAGATTGTTTAGGGCTTTCGAGACATCGAACATGCGTCCACCTTCCTTTGGGAGAAAAAGAAGTAGAGCTGACTACCGTGAGACTGACCACCATATCTCATAATTGTGTATGAGGGGATTCAATAGGATATACATGCCGACATTTTATAACTTTGAGAGTCGCTTTTGTTTGTGCACATGAAAAAAAAAAGATGCAAGACAACTTTCTTTCTTGCTTAACTTTAAATTTGCAGTTTATTTTGCTAAAGCTCCATACTGTATGTCAGGCTCATAACACATCACAGTTGTCTGACCCCTAGCAGATGATAGCTGTCCATTCGGAAGATCACAAGTGATGTTATGCGTACCACGAACTCACAGCACATTATGACCTAAAAATTTTGAAATGTTGAAAGCCCTTTCGTGTCTAGTCATAACAAGCATCGTATAGTTTAAATAGTTAAATCACAATAGTAATGTTGTACAGTATTTGGCAAGGTATTTTACAGTCACAGTATAGAATATTGCTCCATTCCTAAAAATATAAGTCTGACTTCAAAATGCATTAGAAACAAAAGGAGTTGTGACCAGAGGGTAGAGAGTCATGCATGAAACTACTCGGGGAACTGATGTAGTCACTTTCTTTGGACTCTTCGTGGTAACCAGCCGAACAGCTTCCTGTATAATTTCTTTCTTTTGATTTTGGCCCTAAACAAGGGTTGATTTGGGAGGCGATCGCTGGACTCAGTCTGGGGCAAAATCTGAGACTGAGTACGAAACGGAGGCATTATTTGATACTGAGTCTTTGTCTGAATCTGAGATAAATTCTGGGACTGAATCTGATAGATAATCTGAGATTGAGCCCGAGTCTGAATCTGTGGCATAATA
The DNA here is from genome assembly GCF_030506205.2 of Paramisgurnus dabryanus. Taxonomy (NCBI): domain Eukaryota; kingdom Metazoa; phylum Chordata; class Actinopteri; order Cypriniformes; family Cobitidae; genus Paramisgurnus; species Paramisgurnus dabryanus. The sequence goes on from NC_133346.1 coordinate 16,538,879, forward strand.
TGCGATTGAGTCCGAATAAAAGGCATAATATGAGAATCTGTATGGGACTGAATCTGAGTCTGAAACTGAGACTGACTCTGAGATATAATGCGAGTCTGGGTCTGAATCTGACTCTGAGATGTGGGCTGAGGCTGAGTCTGAATCTGAGATGCGGTATGAGGCTGAATCTGACTTTGAGAAGTAATGTGAGGCTGAATCTGACTCTGAGAAGTAGTGTGAGGCTGAGTCTTAATCTGCGACTGAGAAATGATGTGAGGCTGAGTCTGAATCTGAGATGTGGGCTGAGTCTGAATCTGAGAAGTAGTGTGAGGCTGAGTCTGAATCTTAGATGTGGGCTGAGTCTGAATCTGAGATGTGGGCTGAGGCTGATTCTGAGAAGTAATGTGAGGGTGAGTCTGAGAAGAAATGTGAGTCTGAGTAGTACTGTGAGTTTGAGAAATAATGTGAGGCTGATTCTGAATCTGAGAAATAATGTGAGGCTGATTCTGAATCTGAGAAGAAATGTGAGGCTGAGTCTGAGAAGTAATGTGAGTCTGAGAAGTAATGTGAGGCTGAGTCTGAATCTGAGAAGTAATGTGAGGCTGAATCTGAGAAAAAATGTGAGGCTGAATCTGAGAAGTAATGTGAGGCTGAATCTGAGAAGTAATGTGAGGCTGAGTCTGAATCTGAGATGTAATGTGGGGCTGAATTTGAGAAATAATGTGAGGCTGAGTCTGAGCCTGAATCTGAGACTTAATCTGAGAAATAATCTGTGGCTGCGTCCGACTGTCAGATTGTGTTTGGGTCATAATGTTGATGTTGAGCTGCTGTAATTTATGGTTCTGGATGAGTGAGGTTAGTAAAGAAAGAGATCCTTCATATCCTTCTTCTATTCTTCTGTCTGGGGATCGGGGACACAGACTCTTCACCAGCTCATTGAATCCCCTCTCCTGTTGCCGGAAATCATACTCCACACTAGAACAAACACAGCATGAGAAAAGAGGGTGTGAGGTAGACTGGAAAAGGTAGGGGGCAGAAAAGAGCAGATTTCATAATTGCTACAATGCCTGTGAAAACCCTGCTAAAGTCATTTTTTTAGATTTATTGTTTTATACATCAAATCATACTACATAATGTAAAGAACATTCTGTGAAAATATAACCATCATATTTTTAACATTGACTAAGGCCAAAAAAATCAGTGTCTGAAATCAAACTTTGATGCTTTAAATCTCATAGATTTTAGTCTGGATTCCACAGACAGGGTCTCATTATTACTAATAATTTTTTCTCAAATGTTTTATTGTCTCATTTGGTGTTTTCACCTGTAGACGGCACATGCAGTTTTCTGACAAGTGGGACAGTCACTTAAGTCTTGGCCAGTACGAAAACATCGCCGACTGCAAGGGAAGCAGTATGCACAGATATAATGTCAAAAGCATTCTTCTATTATGACCATAAATCATACCTAATACCTTCATAAATAAACCTGAAATAAAATAACTAATTACAAGTGTTATATTTTGAGATTAAAGTTTGTAAATAATAATAATCTAGTGCGTTAAGGCTTCATATACTGTATGTCATAGTTGTCTAGTTGTTCTGCATAAGGTAGCCTATATGTTCAAGCCTTTATTACATTAAGCATTCCATTAAATTCATTAATTATTCTTGTAAATTGATTACTAAATGGTTATAATTAGCTAATAAAGGCTAATAAAAAAAAATATTTACTAGATTGACTAACTGATCAAAATTTGTCTCTTTTTGTGCAGTCAGACTCAGCACACAACATAACATGATTTAACACACCTATTCATGGTAATAATTTATTCAGTTATTTATTACTTACAGTATGACTTCTTTGATCTATAGTTGAATTTATTGTTTAGACAGCTTCATCTGAAAACAAAATTACTTTAATTTCCAATACAACATTTTAGTTTTCATTATTGTTTTTCCTTTCTTTCGAAATATAAGTAATGTCTTATTATTGATTAATTTGGTAACTTTACTTAAAGGGGTGTGCATAAGACTGACATAACACCTTCATAATCATGACATGACACATAGAAATTTTTATGCACGTTTATGAGAACTGCATCTGTCATTTATTCAATTATGTAATTTTTAATGCAAAGATGACATTGTTTGAGATGTCTTTGTTGTGACAACTTGACATAAACCAAAACATCATAACTTGTCATAAATCTGTCATAAACATGACATAGCAAAACTTTAGAAACTACCTAGCTTTATGGGCTAACATTACATTAAACTGTCATTTAAATGTCATAAAGTGTTAATAGTCTGTTAAATAGTTTTATAACAGAATCATAAAATTTTTCTTTAAATATCTTAGCAAAATGCAACAGACACTTCAAAAGATTATACTACTTTATGTATGTGCACAGTACATAAAAACCTGACAACTAACAAAACTTGATCTTCCTCACACCGAGTGTTCTGAAATTTCTGACATAGAAGAAAAAACTAACAAAACATTTAATTAATTTATTGTAATAAACTGTTTTAGCAGCGATATGGACTCAACGCTGCATGGCTTAACCCATTATCAATTTTAAAACAATTTTAATATTATTGGATGATTGATTTTATTTCTCTAACACATGGAGGAAACTTAAAAACATTATGGACTGAAGAATAGTTATGATGCTGTTATAAGAATATTTGACATAGTATTAACACTTAATGGCATTTTAATGAAAAATTATATTTGTACCACTGTAGTTGAGGTCAAGAAAAATATTCATGATGCTTTTATTAAACTATTTGGCAGAGTATTAACACTTAATGACATTTTAAAGACAAATTATGTTGTATCACTGGTCAAAAGTGATCATTTATGTTGTCTTGGTAATGTCAAGTTGTCATGACAGGTTATGATGTATTAGTTAATGTCAAGTTGTTATAACAAAGACATCTCAAACAATGTCATCTTTGCCTTAAAAATGACATAATTGAACAAATTACACCTAATGACAGAAACGTGCATAAAATCTCCTTCATGTTCATGATACATGTCATGTCATGATTATGAAGGTTTCATGTCATTCTTATGAACACCCCTTTAAGTAAACTGTTACCATTAATTTTGGACCTAATCCTCCCCCATCCTCCCTCACATCTAAATGCAGTTTGTGTCCTGCTAGATCCTGCTCCTTTACAAACCTTATTGACCTGCCCTTGAAGAAAAAACTACATCTACATAAAACTTTTCTGAATATTTCTTAGTATTACCCTCAATACATCCTGTACTTTAACTGCTAATCTTGGTACATTTCTCCCTGTGTCTCTCACCCTTTGCCGAGTGCATGGCTCATTTCCAAGTCCTGGATGATGTTAAGTAGCGTTGTGATTTTCTTCTTGTTGGCCTGCAGACTCGCCTCTACGGTCTCTAATCTTTGCTCAGGGTCCCGCGGCCTGCTGCAGTGAGGCGATGCGGGCAGCAACCGGACAGCAGAAGGAGGATGGTTGTGTTTTAGTGAACATTGTTCATTTGGCACAGTCCCAACAGTCTGTGAGATGGAACTGGAATTAAATTCCATCTGTGCTTCTGTGTTGTGGAGACGTTCAACCTTCTGTATGTGCCGGACCGGCGTCTGTTGAAGGGAGAAGGTCCCGGGCAAAGTGCCTGTGGGTGACTGAGAAAGGTTTGGAATAGAGGCTTCATTCGAGCCCCCTTTGTCAATGCCCTCCATTACAAATTTCAAAGATGGAGCTAGCGGAGGTGCAGAAGTAGGCTTAGGAGGTCGTAGGCGTGTGTTTTGTACACTTTTGGGAGGTGGTTTGTTCGGAGGTCGAAGTGGTTGTTTGAGTGTTTGACACTTGGGTTGAATTGTTTTAATGTCCTCTGAGTCACTCAAAGACTTAAATTCAGTCCTGGTGTGTTTATCACCTTGAGGAGAAGCCCTAGTGGACGTGACGGCTAGTAATGAAGACTCGAGAGTGCCATTACTTGGCGGATTTAGGACAGAACGCCTGAGAACTTCGGGCTCTGTCTGGCTGCCCGCCGTATTTGAATGAATGCATAAAGCGCGAGACGCAGTTTTGACCCCAGGGCTCATACGTGAACGTTCTTTGGTGTGCGAAAGCGTCTCCGCTTCGGTCTGAGTGGAAGTAAATGCATTTGAGAGGTTTTGATGGTTGATCGTTTGCGTTGTAAGTGGTGCTTGCTGATGGGCCGACGTATTTGGGGCATGTAAAAACAATTGGGTGTCATCCTGGCTTTTTGACTCGGAGTGATGACATGACAGCGTGCCTTTATGTGAGGTTATACCCTGCAGTGATGCGCTGCCGGTGTTTTTTCTGTGTGAGGATGTGTGGGAATGTGTGCTCGTGTTTCCAGACGGGTTTGTGTCGGTGCGCATCGTCGCGCGACGGCACGAGTGTACTTCGCTGTGAGTTTCATGTGTGTGACTTACCAATTGAAACTGTGAATGTAATTCAGGAGGAGAGGCGGATGAGGATTCTGGGTCTGTGTCGGCACGGATTTGCGTAACGTTTTGGGGTTTAATTCTAAGATTCGTGCTTGAGCACGTCAATGGTTTAGCATGCGTGTCAGATTTGGAGTGTAACCCATTAGGGAATTGATCCTGTTTTTGTACGACTGAAGCAGTGGAGGATATGTCACTTTTATTTGCAGAACTCTGCGCTGTAGTTTGATGTTTAACTTTTGAATGTAAATAAGAGGATGCCGAGGATTTGGTTTGTGAATCTGTGCTTATCTGTTTTGGCTGTGATGTATCTGAGAATTTGGCAGGTGTGCTGTCTTCTACGCTCAGCGGTTTGAAGTTCTGCTCTGTGCCTGTGGTAGTTTCGGCTTTCGAGTTGGTTTCAGCGAACATCTGTTGTTTCACGGTGGTTTGCAAAGGTTTGAGGTGTGTTTTGGGTGCGCTGTGTGATTCTGACTGTGTAGGTGTGGATTGGTTTCCTTGATTTGGCTGTTTCCCATCAGGGTGTGAGTGGTAGGTGGATTTTTGTGCATTCAGATGTTGTATGCTCACCTCTGTGACACCTAGCTTTTCTGTGTTGACCTGTTTGTGCACATAAGGAGGGTGTGGAGTCATTGGGGGTCTGGGAGGGCATGTGTGAGGAGGTTTCTGGTTGTTCAAGTTTAAGTGTGTGTTTACGGCCTTTGAGCCTGGAGCTCTTTCCTCTCTCGCAGCATGTGTGTGAGTCTCTTGAACCGATGTGTGGCCGGTATGATTAATGTGTGCGTCAGCATTAGATTCCCTCTTGACTGCATGATCATTAGTGAGCTTTGATGCTTCACTTTGCTGAGCAGGCAGCAGAGATAATGGCCAGTTCTTGTTTATATTCACTTTGAGGTAAGAATGAAGGTTAGGGCTTATGGGGGGCTGGCATGACTGCGAAGCACTGTGCCTTTCAGTCTGCGTGTATGAATGGAAGTGTGAAATTCCCACATCCTTCCCGGGATAAAGCGAAGATCCTAATAAAGTTGGAGCTGTAACTGCCTTGGTTTGGCTGTGGAGAGCAGGAGGTGCTGAATTCTGCTTTCCTCCACAACTGCTGCAAATTGTCATTGGTGGTCTATGGAGGGCTAGGCATGAGGGTAACGTTTCTTTCCAAGAACGAGAGGGTTTTTGACTTTCGAAAGGCTCCTCCTTCTCAGTGACATCACTACTGATACCTCCCATTACCTTAGAGTCAACAATGCTCCCGTTGGTGAAGGGACAGTTCCGCTTTGTCTTTACTTTGCTGTTAGCCACACCCCTCGCCACAGGACTGGTTTTGATTGGCTGGTCAGGGATTTTTCTCTCAAGTCCCTCAAAAGTCACTCCCTTTTTAATTTTGCTCTCCAGACATTTCCCTTTATTAATGATACTTTTTGTTTTGTCTTTGCCACAGTCCTCTTTAATCACAGACTTATTTGAAACGTGCCCATTAGGTGGCATGATCACCTTATTTTCTGACGGTTTGCTGCATGTGTCCATGTGTTTGGCATCCAACTGTAGATGACTGTTTCGTATCGCAGGCGATGTCTGTACCCCAATATTACAGTGATGAGTCAGTATCAGGCCTGCCATACTGCTGGTCCCATTAGACACTGTTCTCCAACCACGTGTACCCACCAGCGCTGGCTCTCCAAGAACTGGCACAGGGGTACTGTGATCAGCTGCCCGTCTACCCATCTCAAGTATATCGGGCTTAAGAAGTCTTGAGTAGAAATCAATGCTTTTGACTACTATAATGCACCTGAGGGAGAAGGAGAAGATAAGGGGTAAAATCTCATGAAATAGGTCTTAATAACACATGTAAATATAATAAAATGTTATTTAGGATTGGTAAGATATCTCTGACATCATAGTATTAGGGAAAAAGCAAACTTTCTGTAAATGCATCATATTTTAATTGCAATCCATATAGCATTAAGATTTAGATTTTGTAGCTAACCTATAAAAGTATAAAGGGGATAAACAGAGACATGCAAAGGATACTGTAAATAAACTTGGTAACACTTTACTTGAAGAGGTGTTCATAAGACTGACATGACACCTTTATAATCATGACATGACAAGTGCCATGCAAATGAAGGAGATTTTATGCCTCTTAATGACAATGTCATTAAGTGTCATTCATTCAATTATGTCATTTTTAATGCAAAGATGACATTGTTTGAGATGTCTTTGCTATGACAACTTGACATTAATCAATACCATATATCATAACTTGTCATGGCAACTTGACATTACCAAGACAACATATTTGACCACTTCCGATCAGTGATACAAATCCAATTTGTCATTAAAATGTCATTAAGTGTTAATACTCATTAGCTTTATAGTTATAGTCTGTCATATAGTTTTATAACAGCATCATGAATATTTTTTTGACCTCAACTACAGTGTTACAAAATAAATTTGTCATTAAAATGTCATTAAGTGTTAATACTCTGTCAAGTAGTTTTATAACAGCATCATGAATATTCTTCAGGTCATAATGTTTTTTTAAGGTTACTATAGTTGTTTAAGAATTAAAATCAATCATCCAATAATAATAATAATAATTATTATTATTATAACTAAAATTGATAAAATTGTATTTTATTGCATTTAGAAACCCATTCACCTAAAATGAAATGAAAACACTACAACAATGGGTTAAGCCATGCAGCGTTGGGTCCATATAGCTGAAAAACAGTTACATTAATTAAATGCTTTTGTTAGTTTTTCATCTATAGCCATGTTTCCATCCACATGTTTTTATCCGAATTAAGTGATATCGAATGAAAAATGCCTTATGGAAACAGTAAAATTCGATTGAATTTCATGAATATCGACTCAAAAGAAATACGTTCGATCTCATCGGATTTTATCTTGATCGATATATGGTTTATGCGATAAACGCTGATGGAAACGTTATTTGCCGAATAAATAATGATTTGCGATTAAGATTTAGGTCATTTTATGGTTGCAACCCACACACAAAACAAAGAAGAAAAAGTTTTAGGTCCGCTCTGGTGGCACACATGGCGTGTGTCAACAAAGTCAGATGTAAGTGGACAAAGGACGAGACGAGATTCATTTTAAATTTAATTTACCAGAGAAAATAACGGCTATTTTAGAGCTGAAGATCTTTGCCCGAACCCGACAGGTTCGGTCGGATTCGGGCTTCATTTGTAACATTTTACACGGGCTCGTGCTCTGCCTTTGCACGGTAAATGAGCGGTCAAGTTCAATCCTGCTGGATGCCCTATCAGTAAGCGCAGGACCACGCTGAAACCATTTACAGTGGATTTAATAATTTCCTCAACAAAAATGTAGTCTAATCTTGGTGAGTAAAGTTTTTTTAATGTATAAATAAATACATAATTTAGACAGAGGATATAGACTAATGTTGGCATTAATGTAAAGAAAGTGAAGCAAATCCCACGGAACCTTAATTTCGTTATTCCCAAATAACCATCTTATTCAGAATGTATTATCTTAATTTAATTCGTTAAGAAATAATTGTTTTTATTGGCATGTTGGCCTATTTATAATGTACTGCATATGCCTATTTAGATCAAGATGTTACGTTACAGAATTCAGATGACTTATTTTTTTTCTTTGTTTCAACTTAAGTGACGTGTAGCCCAGTTAGTCATTAATAAATAATGTTAAAACATGTGTAAATTACTCATTCTTGATAAAATCTGTTTGCGTGCGCACATTTAAATAATGTCTGGCTGAAAACGGGTTCGGGCTTTTATAAAGCTGTCATCTAAATGTGCTTTTGGGTTCGGGCTGCATTCTGTCGGGCTCCGGTCATTTCAGGCCTAACTTTTAAGGCCCGATTCTATTTTAGATAGCAAAAATGTAAGAAATGCCATAATTTATTAGGAACTCGCGAAGGAAATGTCCAACAATGGTTATGACAAGACGTGGGACGTCCTCCGGAGTAAATGTAAGGCGCTCAAACAGCGATACGTGTTTCAAAAAAGAGAGTTATCTCGCAACGGTGCCGGAGGGAAAAAGAAAGCAAATTTGACCTTGATGAGATGGGTCCTCGGCCAAAGAACCCTCGTAGTTTTATTGGCTTCCAATATTAACAGCTCAGGAAATATATTTTTTCGTTCTCATTTACGTTAAGCATTGATCCGGACTATCATTTCACGTTAATGCCTCCGTTGTCGTCGGTCATTTACATGCATCTGCATCATCATAGCAATCATTTTCTTAGCTTGATATGTCGCTATCAGCTCAGCTGGCACAAGCACTTATAACTTGTGGTATGGCGCAATCCATTTTGTCTAGCAAAACTTTGTTCGCAAATGTTTGCTTGAATATTTTGCGATTCAGTGCGAAAATGAATGGAAACACCTTCAAATGTCTCAAATCAATTCGATATACCAATTTGATCGCAAAACAGCATGTGACGTCATTACGTACAGGTTTTTATTCGCTTTAAAGCCGTTGGATGGAAACACACTTTCACCCGCTTTATTCGCATACGTTTTTTTACCGAACTTCAGATAATTCGATTGACAAGTGGATGGAAACTTAGCTACTGTCAGAAAATTCCAGAACCCTCTGTGTGTATTGTGCACATACATAAAGTTAAGTATAATCTTTTGACGTGTCTGTTGCATTTTGATATTTTAAATGATTTGGCATAGTATTAACACTTAATGACATTTAAATGACAGTTTAATGTAATGTTAACCCATAAAGCTAGGTAGTTTCTTAAGTTTGATCATTGTTCCGCTATGTCATGTTTATGACAGATTTATGACCAGTTATGATGTATTGGTTTATGTCAAGTTGTCATAACAAAGACATTTTAAACAATGTCATCTTCGCGGGAAAAATGACATAATTGAACAAATGACACTTAATGACAGTTGTCATAAACATGCATATTATCTCCTTCATGTTCATAACACGTGTCATGTCATAATTATGAAGATTTCTGTCAGGACTCTGCCTTGAAGTCTTGTTAAATTTGTATTTTGTCATGGTGGCAGAGTTCTGGCAGTCCCTGGCCTTGTGTGGAGGTTCATGCCTAGTTTTTGTGTTTGGCATGTCCCTCCGGTGTCTTGTCTTTTGTCCCTGCCCCCTCGTTCTCCTGCTTATTGGTAATCATTAGTTTATTCACATCACCTGTTCCCGCTCGTTATCTTGTTTGGTTTTCTTATTTAATGTCAGTGTATCTTTAGTTCTGTGCAGGATCATTGTGTTGTGTGCTCGTGTTTCGTGTGCATTCTAGTCAAGCTATCTAGTCATAGTCTCAGTCTCAGTGTTATCTGTCAGTTTTATGTTTCATGTTGTGCACCCCCTCGTGGGTCTTTGTTTTGTTAAGTGTAAAAATAAAAGTGTTTTCTGTTTTCCCCAACATCGTCTGCATTTGGGTTCATCTGTTCTGCTAACCCTCACAGTTTCATGTTAGTCTTATGAACACCCCTTCAAGTAAAGTGTTACCAAAAACTTTAAAAAGTAAGATATCTGATTGCATTTAAAAAGCATAAAAAAGTAAGATGCCTGGTTTGCATAACATGTTTTACATAACTTTTTTATCTAACTAATATTTTTAAGTTGAATAACCTTAATATATATATATATAGTTTTTAAAAAGGGAAACATTTACAAATATGAGTTATGTTCTTAAAAGCAATTTTGCAATACATAGTCAGCAAAGAATTACATAAAATTACATCTAAAAATCAGCAGTCACGAAGACACAGGTTACACACTAATAGCACAGTTTTCAGAGCATGACCCACATACAAAAACTGCAAAGTATCAACCATCTGCTAGCGTATGCAGAAAGAAGTACAGTATATCAAGATTCTGGCTAAAATAGCAGAATTGCAAAAACAGAAGTGCAATCTATAATAAGAAATATAATGCCAACAAAAACTCTTGCAATGCTTCAATAATGGCAATGTTATTTTAGAGTGCAAGGCCTGGTAATAGAAAACCCAAAAGACCTTCCTGCCTCAGCTAGATGGATAAGAATAAGCAAAAAGGATGAGAGAAAGTGAACAAAGTGAAATTTAAAGAACAGGGTGAAATCAAATAGAGTTAAATTAAGAGCGAGCGAGCGAGCAAGAGAGAGAGAGAGAGAGAGAAAGAGAGAGAGAGAGAGAGAGAGAGAGAGAGAGAGAGAGAGAGAGAGAAATTGGTGCATATGATGTGCTAATTCCATCACCTCAGATCTGAACTTTTAGTTTTTTTACAAAATCAATGAAACAGTTTTAACATGTATGTGTGTGTGTGTGTGTGTGTGTGTGTGTGTGTGTGTGTGTGTGTGTGTGTGTGTGTGTGTGTGTACTGTACTGTGTGGGTGACTAATACAATTTTTCACACACTGATAAACGTTTTGTTTTGCTTTGACATAACTCTCTCTCTCATTTTCGCTTCTACACCTGAACCCCTGCTAGCCTCTCTCTCATTTCTCTCTCTTCTCTCGCAACCAACCTTGGGCATCTTAATAATTCATGCAGACAAAGAGGTGTTAATCAGTGGCTGACAGTATAGTTTTCTAATGAACCACTGTTTCATAGATGTGTGTGTATGTGTGGAGGTGGGTGGGTCTTGTTTGCATACATTTTGAAGACCAATGGTCCCGCAAAAACAGTAAAACCACTTCACTTACATTTTGGGGATTAGCTAGTAGTACCCAAGGAAAGAAAAAATTTATGAAGATACATACTAGGGACACTCCACTTTTTTGAAAATATGCAAATTTTCCGGCTCCCCTAGAGTTAAACATTTGATTTTTACCTTTTTGGAATCCATTCAGCCGATCTCTGGGTCTGGTGGTAACACTTTTAGCATAGCTTAGCATAATCCATTGAATCTGATTAGAACATTAGCATTAGCAAAAGACTATTTTTACTATTATTTTCCCTATTTTTGATATTACGCAGCATCTAAAAATAGTCCTCTTAGTAACTTTCAATAGCAGGGGACTATTTTCGGGCAGTGCGTAATATCATTGCGCCTCCTGCAGCCATGATCCGAAAAGTCCTTAAATATTATGCCAGAATGAGAGTATAGTTTTTAGCTATATCTAGATAATTGCAACTTTTAATTTTCTGTCGGTCTTAGTACACAATGTAACTACAGAAGAGTCAACACTGAAAAAAATTATTCATTCAATTTACTCAATTTTTTTAAGGTAAGCGGTTGCAATCAATTTATTTAAGCTAAATTTAAACAAAAGGTTTTTGTTTTGTTTTGTATTTCTAATTTGTTTTGTTTAAATGTAGCTTAAATAAATTGATTGCAACCACTTACCTTAAAAAAATTAAGCAAATTGAATGAATAATTTTTTTCAGTTAAGTTTTAAATAAGAAAATATAGAAACTCTCTAGTTATTTTTTTAGGGAGATGCTAATGGTCTAATCAGATTTAATGGATTATGCTAAGCTATGCTAAAAGTGGTAGCCCCAGACCCGGAGATCGGCTGAATGCATTCCAAAACGGTAAAAATCTAAATTTTAACTCTAGAGGAGCTGGAAAATGAGTTTATTTTCAAAAAAAAGTGGAGTGTTCCTTTAACCATGCATAAAATATGAAATGTTTCTTTAGGTTTAAAAATAGACACGTGCATTTAGAAAATAATGTTATTATAAATAAACGAGTAGCTAATGCATTGGCTCTATTATAATGCAAAAAGAAAGGGACTAAATGCTTACAAGCTGAAATAAAGGCATTATTTCAGTGTGCAAGCATTCAGTCCCTTTATTCTGATGAATTGTTTTTATGCACTGCACCTGAGCCCCAATTGTTTATTCGGATGTGCACACTTTCTGCCGCACTTTCCTATCATAATACAAGAACAAATGTGTGGATGTTTGTCAAATATGAAGGAATATGTCAACATGACATGAAGAATCAGGGACTTTGAAATCCCACAATGAACATTGTTACTGTACTGTAACTGTGATCAGCCAAACATCATCACTTCCTTTCAGCACATCATGCAGCAAACGCACACGTTCCCTCAGCCCTCAACGTGCACATATTTCAGATCATCTTGTCTAGTCCTTCCTGCGGTCTTTTAATCATGATCTGTTGTGGATGTCAAACTGACCCCTCTGGGTGGCACCATGCAGGCTGAAGCCACACACGTGACAACATGACAACAGTCCAAACTCACTGTCAGAAAGCTTCTAGTTTAGTAAGCACACGACTGACTATCTTTCGATTTTAATACTTACATTTTTTAAATATGTGGATATAAACATAAAACAGAGAAATGTTGGGAATTGGATCAAGAAACATTGCAAGATTTGAACTTGTGCTGCCCAAATGAGCACCACAGCTTTATACTGTATATCAAGGCACACGCATTAAGTGCTACAGTATAGGCCATGGCTCAAACACAACAGATTTAAATGAAATATATATATGCCAAAATTAGATAAAACATAAAACATTAACCATTTCCTGGTACATATAAAGGACCTACCTTCATTTACGTCTTAAGACCCAAACTCCAGATCTTTCAGACGTGTTGTAGGTGTTTATCTGAAGATCTCAGTGTTCAGAAAAGGTCCAGTAAGTGGGGGCAGCAAGGAGTCTCTCTAAGATGACTCAAATCCGCACACGAGGTTGTGTTTAAACACAGCAGCTGCCTTTACTGTCACTTCTCCAGCTCTGCGCAGACAGTAATCACGGTCCCTCAGATGCTGATTGGATGCCGTTCAGCTGCGTCTCGCTCCTCTCTGGAGGGGTCTGCTTTTGATTTGTTTTGATTTGCTCTCACCTTCGATTGCTGAGGCAGCAAGTACAAAGATGCATTGATCTGTGTCCTCAGCTTTGCGCACTCTCTGTCTCTCTCTCTCTCTCTCTCTCTCTCTCTCTCTCTCTCTCTCTCTACCTCTCTCTCACACGTACACACACACACACACTGGGTCTCAACCGCCTCACCCTCTTTCATATATGCACATCCAGTGCTGGGTCAGTAGCATCCTAAATTCAGCTGAAATTAGGCAGAGCTGATAGAGAAAGAGAGAGAGAGAGAGAGAGAGAGAGAGAGAGAGAGAGAGAGAGAGAGAGAGAGAGAGAGAGAGCCAAGGGGCCGTGTGAAAATTACTGACATTATACAAAAGCACATTGATTGGTGGAGTTAACAGATTTTTATCTCTGTACGTATTTTTTTCCACTTTATGATTGCATGTGATTTATTTCAATCACATTACCAATAAATTAGGGATGATATGAAATGTATTGTATGCTGGTGGTCGAATTTTGATGAGTTCAATTTGTCTTTGTGTGTGTGTTTTTTAAAAAAGAAGGGTCCAATACTTACTATGGATTAAAAAAAAAAAATACATTGTTCCAGAGAAAAGACACATAATAAAGGTTGCATGCTATATAACTTAATTGTACTCATGATAATTCATATTTTTTTATCTATAATATACAGTTGCAAATAGAAATGAAATGTATATAATTTTTTAGCTGGTCTGTTTTTTATTTGTCTTCTAAAAAATTTCATGCATCACTCCCAAACTTCCAAAACACTAGGGGCTCTTTCATACACCCGGCGCAATGCAGCGCAATGCATGACGCAAGTGTCTTTTGCTAGTTTCAACCCTGCGCACTTATCATTTTCACGTTTAGCGCCACAATGGTTACACTTGGGCTTCTGATCTAAAAACGAGGTGTGTTCAGGCGCGTTGTATGCCTGTTGCTATTTTGAGGCAACTAAAATAGACTACGCCATTAACCAACAAAAACCTGGTCTAAAGTCAATTTGTTTTTGTTATTTAATGAGCGTGTTCGAAATATTGCTTTATCACACACATGGATGTGCAGCTTTTAACATGAAAAAAATTTAAGCATTCAAATGTAAAAGATTATTATTGAGTCTCTTTGACATAAATGAGGACCAATTTTGAGACGTTAAAAGGCGTAAAAAGCTGCTTCACCTGTAGCCTGGTAAGTAAATAAATCCTTTGCTTTAAACAAATGCATCTGTTTTTAAATGTTTTTTTAAATGCTATCCCACGGATGTATTGTATATGATGACTCTGTACCTGTGGATATGGTGAGATGAGAAACATTTTTAAGTAATGCTTTAAAAAAAACTCATGGCGCTGTCACGGTGCTGAAGGCTCTCCACACGTTTGTAAATTCTTTATCTCTTGTTTGTTACAAATAGAGTATTTTAGAGTACAAACCTTTTCTTACATACTTGTAAATTATTTTTTTGATGATATTGGATAGCCATACATTTACAGCAATTAAAAGCCTGCTATTTTTACTTCCATGACTAAAAGAAAATGGGTTTTAAAGGTTTTAATAAAAAATTACCATTTCAATACAAGTGAAAAACAACACAATTATTTAGCATTAATCTTAAACTGGGGGTCTTCTTCCCCGGCTTAGTTTTTCAGTTTACAAAGTCTGTCATCTAAATAGGGATTACGCACAGCGCCAGCGCAACTGGCTTTTAAAAGGGATGAGAGCTGAGACTCACATTGGTTTATTGCACGCCTAAAACACTACCATTACTCATTAAAAGAATAGGAACTACCCTTTTAGGCCGTGGGATCGGTGCACAAACCATTTTTCCCGTAGTTAAATTAGCAAAAGTGGATTCGGACATGCCAATTTAGACCGTGCGCCGCACTGAAAAAAATGAAACTTTGGATCAACTTAAAAAAATTGCTGTATACTATGGACCAACTTAAAAAAATTGCTGTAATTTGTTACAGCTAAATTTATTAGTTTTTCCCAAACTATATTTTTGCTTTGGTTGAAACTTTTTAATTTAATATCAATCAAAATTGTTATTCAGCCCAAGATAAAAAAAATTACATTAGAACAAAGTTAAAATATTGTTTTTCATGGAGACCAAATCATTATTTTTACTTTGGTAAAAATGTTCCTGTCTCTAATTTCTTATAGACTGTTTCTTTTTCTGGAAAAAGTAATAATAAAATGATAAAGAAAGTCATAATATTAAATGCAATAGATAAATGAACACTGCCTTGTGTATGACTCCATCTTACAGTTTTAAAAAGAGTTAAAAGCTGCAATCTTTCACTTTTGCCTCTCTATCAGCATCTCTGTTTGAAAACTAAAATTACAACTTGCTTGCAGAGTTACAGGGATGAAAAGTTTAACTTCTAAAGAACGGCTGTAAATCTGGTTAATAAAGTTAGTCACCACTGTGACGATTAGTGTTTCCCTTAGTTGGGCACTTGGGTCTTGAAGTTTGGCATTGTCTTCTACTGTTATTTATGACAGTGTGTTTCTAAAGCACATTTGTTAGAGCAGAAGATTATGTAATAGATGAAGTCTGAAACTATTGATATATAATTGTTAATTATTGTGATTCAATCATCTCAAGCAAAAACAGAGTCACTGAATTTAAGTTATTTTATGTTCTGTCAATCCTGTTATGCTTCTGTACTGTAACTATGATGTAAAAATCCATAATGCCTGAAGAATTGTTTTTTTTTCACATAAATCTAATCTGTGGTGTTCATCTGACACACTGAGACATCAACAATCAGACTATGAAACGCAACAATGGTGACAATCAACAACAAAGCATCATCCCGCAATGCATTCTGGGCACCAGGATTGTAGAAAACTCATTTATAACTCCCATAATACATTGTGCCATGATAAAAGTGTGCAACTTTCTTACCATTTACTGTCACCATTGTTGAGCTTTGTATCAAAAGTGTTGATGTCTTTCTGATGCAAAAAAACCTAAAGTGTTGCAACTAGTGATGGTCGTTTTCGAAGCACTGCTTCATGAGGCTTCGAAACATTTACGAATCTTTTGTTTCGAATCAGTGGTTCGGAGCTTGTTTCAAACTGGCCCAAGTCACGTGATTTTAGCAAACGAGGCTTCTTGAAACGTTTCAAAAATCTGATGGTTCACCACTAGGGGGAGTTGATCACATGACCAGTGTCTTATATGTTTAGGTAAACTCGGGTCAGTTTTATTATGCAAGTTCATAAAACATTTATCCTTCTGACAAATAACACTGCCATTTTGTCTACTTTTTGTTTATAGACAGATTTAATGACAAAAATAAAAGGGTAGTTAGTTTTAATGATTTGCTTGCCCTAAATAAACTAAAAACACAAAATACACTTTTAACTATGTCTTAATTAAGTTATATCATTTTTTAAACATATTTTAATAAAAATCTTGCTATTATTTTGTAAAAAAAGTGTAAAATGTTTGGACATATCTGCTTTTACACTATTTTGACCAGCAGGGGTCGCCAGCGTGTGTGGTGTTTCGAACTGCTTCGAAAAACTTAATCAATTTCCGAAGCAATTGTTTCAATTGATTTGAAGCTTCGAAAAGCTTTGTTTCTCCCATCACTAGTTGCAACAGTCTTTTTTTAAACTGTGTCATTACCACGTGTGTGGATGCTGGAATAGTTGTATCTTGTTCTGACAGCAGTTGTTTAGAAGTTAAACATCATCCATGTTTAGAAAAGAACTCTGCAAGCAAGTTGTAATTTTAGTAAAAAAGTGAAAATAATGATTTGGTCTCTATGAAAAACAATATTTTAACTTTGTTTCAATGTAACTTTTTTATCTTAGGCTGAAGAACTATTTGATTGATATTAAATTAAAATTTTTAAGTTTCAACCAAATCAAAAATATAGTTTGGGAAAAAACTAATAAATATAGCTGTAACAAATTACAGCAATTTTGTAAAAGTTGATCCATAGTATACACCATTTTTTTTTAAGTTGATACAAAGTTTCATTTTTTTTTCAGTGCATACACCATTGAGGTTCTCACATTTCAGTTCAAATACATTAGAAAATTAAGATTTATTTATTTTAAGACATACAGTCATTGTAGTTTCATTCTTACCTTGAAATGTAAAGATTGCTTTTCTGAAATTGAACCTGAAATATTAAACCTTGACATGTATGAACCATTCAGTCACTGGTAATAAGCATTACTGATCATACAAAAATACTTTCATAACAATTGTAACAATTTTTAAAATATTTTTATTACAAATTGTCATGATGTCACAATGTTTATATTGGTTTGTTCCAGCTATACATGACAATGTAAAATGTAATATCATTAGTATAATGGATAAATGAGGAATCCACTAAAAGTGCTGAGATTATCTACACTGTCATGGATGGTGTAACCTGGAAGAAGTTTCATGGTAACTACATCACCCACTTCTAACTGTAGGACAGCTGCGTTTGATGCATATCTGTGCTGATTGTGGTTATGCCACTGACCTACTGCCACAATCTTCTCATTATTCTTGTACAAAAATCCACCTGAAGATTTTGAGCTTTGCACACCACATACAGTGAATCTGAAGAAGTAAACACCTTTAACTGGCGCTGTGAAGATACCTGCCATTGAAACAAAACAATCAAATCCATGCAAAACTGGGGGAATGTGATTTTTTAAAATTCAAAGTAAACACCATAACAAAACCAACTTTAGGTAAGACATGAGCTACCTGTTGTTGGATTGTAGCTGTTGCCAATATTGGTGAAGATGTTATTGAACGTCAGTGTGATTTCAGTATTATAGGGACCTAAGTCACCACGGTGACCTAAATCAGCTGAAAATGCCACCTTTGGGGTTGCTATGAACACAAAACGTTCAAAACAGAAGTCAATAAAAAAATCGAAACATAATCTCTAAAAACAAATGGTGCTAAATAGCACTAAAAGTGGTTCACTGGCTCGTTTTCATAGGAGAACCATTTTAAGTGCTATATAGCACATTATGTACTACCTGCGTAGAACTATATTGTGCTTATAGAACCAAGTCTGGTGCTATAGTGGTGCTACATCACCCCCGGACGGTTCTTCATAGGTGCTATATAGCACTAAAAAATGGTTCCCCTATGATTACAAGCTTTTAGTGCTATTTAGCACTCATTTTTTAGAGTGTAGGCCTATTAAACACAACTATCAACAAAAAATATTATACAATCAAAGCTGCATTATCGAAATGTTAAAATTTAGGACCTATTTTCACAACATCATTATATAAATTTACCTATTTTCTCGTTCTTTAACTCTGCCAGTTGGGCTTCACTGATCTTTAGTCGTTCAACCAATCCTAAAATCAAACAAATCATTTATTTCACATGATCTCTACATTTATAGTCAAAATGGACCATTTGTTTAATGTATAGTGGCAACTTTTGTAAGCCAATTTACTTTTTGTAAATAACAGTTATTTTAAAGGGTGAGCCATGTAGCAAGGTTATACTAACCTGCATTCTCTTTTATCAGCAAATCCATCTTGACTTTCAGCTCTACCATCATATCTCTCACTTCCTTCATCTCAGTCCAGATGTTGGGCTGGTTTTCATTTTCTGGTACATCAGTTTTTTCTGCATGGAATGGTGCACAGCGCAACAGCAGCAGAGCCACAAACACCCACATACTCATGTTTAGACAGGAAAATTTCAGTGGTTTATAGACATAAAACTTGTCAGCTTTTATATGCTTTGTGATTGTTAATCATTACTTTATTTGCTGTTGATACAGGTGCGTCTTATTCAATAAAATTAACCTCCTACACTCTGAGGCTATTTGGGGGATTTCCGCCTGGATTTGGCCTACCCAATTTCAAAAGCTTCCCATACATGCAGACGTACAAAAGTTTGGTATCATTTTACAGGAAACCCTTTGAAATTACATAAAACACTGTTGAAAGTGCTAAACATGGTTGCATGTTTTGTCAGTCCTCTAATAAACACAAAAATAAATAGGCGCTTTTGGATGTTTTTCTCTAAAGTCTATTTAAAAGTGTATAACTCTGGCCCTGAGAAGTAACAAAACCTGTTTGATTCCAGCTATTGTCAGCTTACAAAGGAAAAATGATTTTTTTCTCTATCATAATCTATGCAAAAGTTATTCTACAGTAAACACCCAAAAAAAGAATGATCTCTTTAGCATGTCGAATTCAAAAGTTATTCTTATTTTACTGAAGGGAGTTAAAATAAATTTTTCTTATAAAAATACTTTGTTTTGTTTTGCACATATAATAAATAGCAAGGGAATAAACAATATATAGTTTTATTATTAAATGGCACAGAGGTAATTAATCATAGTTCTACTATAAATGACAGATTGTTAAGTCAGAACAAGTCGTAAAGTGCCAAAAATTGTGTTTTTAATACCTGAACAATGACCTTAATGGTTTTGTTTATTCAGAAGAGTCTAAAGTCTCTGTGTACTGTAGCTCAGATTACCAAATCACCATCATTCATTTTGTTTCTGTCTGGCCCTGGTTTTGAAAAACATCCTAAAATAAGACATGTATACAGAAACACTGTAAGAAATCAGACATAAAAACTAATCTTCACACAAAGACATCAGCAAAAATAGCATTGCTTAATCATTGATAAAACTGACACAGCTATTTCCCACACTGTAAAAAAAATCCAACTTCAAAATTGTTCTTTCAACAAAGATAATTAAGTTAATTGAACAAAGATTTTTTTTGTTGAAGGGTTCAATTTATTATTATGTGTTTACTGAATTAAGTAAGCATAATCATCCAGCTAACAAATATTATTTTGTTGACTGGACTTTGATGTGTACGTTTTTGTCCAACTCGTTTACCCAACCTGCCAAACTGAGTAATCTGAACAAACAATTTAAAAAATCAATCGTCTGAATGGTTCCCAGCATCCATTGCGACATTTTCACTTCTTTGGTTAATATTTATTAAAAAAGACGACTATTTTAATGTTTGTTGGCTTTATTTATGTTGTTAACGTTAGTTATATGTTGTATTTAGAGTTATTTTGAAAGAACGATGTTTGTTAATTGTTACCATGATTCAGAAATGTGTGTTCAGTGTAGAGGGCGGCACAGTGGGTAAGCACACATCATTGTTGCCTCACAGCTTCAAGCAAGGGCCAAGCCAGACAAAGACTTTGTCCAGGAGACCTTTCTGTGTGTTTAGCTGAACTGGATATACTAAATTGCCCTTTACCCAACTTGTGTGTAAATAACTTTATGGATAGATGCTGCAATGATGTTGGGACAGTTGTAATCTTAGTTGAGAGGACATAAGTCACTACTTTGTACTAACTTAAGGTTTGCATTACTCAGTAAATTTAGTTAGCTGAACTACATCAAGTTCTTGATAAACATAAATATTTATGTTGTGACAACTTGTGATGTTATTTTTTTTATTTGGTCCTTGTTAGCTGAGTTTACTCAAAAATGTGTGTGCGACAGGTTGACTTGAAATTTGAAAAGTCACTCAACTTTTTTTTACAGTGCACATGCTCTTAAGTTTGTCATTCAGTCACTCAAGTCAAAGAAGAAATAATGTCTCTGGACTTACAAGAAAATATGAATACAATTAAACTATATATAGTTTTATTGTTAAAGCAGCAATTAATCATATAGTTTTACTATAAATGACAGATTGTCAGGTCAGAACAAGTCGTAAAGTGCCAAAACTGGTGTTTTAATACCTGAACAATGACCTTAATGGTTTTGTTTATTCAGAAGAGTCTAAAGTCTCTGTGTACTGTAGTTTATATTACCAAATCAAAGTCATTTATTTTGTTTCTGTCTCTCACTGGTTTTGAAAAAAAAAAACACATCTTAAAATAAGAGCTGTAATGGAAACACTGTAAGAAATCAAACATAAAAACTAATCTTCACACAAAAACATTAGCAAAAATTAGCATTGCTTAATCATTGATAAAACTGACAGCTATTTCCCATCCAAATAACATGCTCCTAAGTTTGTTATTTTTTAGAAATTCAACAATTTAGTAAACATAATGGCATTTTATAAACGTATATATACATATGGTTACAGAAAATGTTTATTTATAGATTGTATTTACTCATAATCATCCTGAACTCTAAAGCTAAAGAGATACAACAATTGTCAGAAACGATGACATGTTAATACCACTAGATGACGCCATTTTACTACTAATTACATCCAGACTGTCAATCTTAAGAGAAAAATGAATCTTGAGCAGTTGGTCATGATTGTGAGAACTGATCTTGTGTTTATTTATGTTATATTATGTTAATTGAAAATAGCCCTTGTGTGCTTATATTTATTTCAGATTGTAATGTAGCAAAGTTGACTAACCAATGCACACTATGGTAATTTCTATTTTTTTAGAAGTTCAAACAACACACTTTTTATTTATTTATTGGAAAAAACACTGAGTTTCCTTTAATTATGTATTTTTTAATCAGCTAGTGTTTTTAAAACTGCATGATATTCACCAAACTTGATTTAATGGCTACATAATGTCTGCCTTCTCCAACTGATGAAACACAGTTTTTAGTCAAAGCCTGTCAGAAAAAGCGAAGTATTTTTTGTTTTTATTACTAAAAAATTTTAATAATTAGTATAATTTTTTTATTACATCTTCTATAGCATGGGGTATCCAAAGTCGGCGGAGGTCCGAAAACTTCCCATTAAAACCTGACTGAAATTTTCTAGTGTGCCTAGAAAGACCTCAATTAGCTGGAATATGTGTGTTTGATTATGGTTAAAGCAAACACTTCAGAGACACCGGCCCTCCAGGAGCAGGAATGGACACTCCTATATACTATGTTTCTTTAGATGATGGCAGTGAAATTCAAGTTTTTATAGCTCAACTTATAGAGCGTGATGCTAGCAATGCTAAGGCCATGGATTTGATATCCAAGAGACAACTATAACATTTTTAACTTGAAAAAAAAAACTGTAATTTGCTTTAATTAAAGCAACTTAATTTTCTTACTGAATGTTTTGACTCCAGGTGATTTAAATTAGACTATTAGCGCAATTTACATATAAGGTACAACACTTTACATTACAAAACTTTATATGATTTTATTTGTCTTGTTTAGTATTGAAATGTTAACAAGAAATTGCGATTTCACTGTTACCCACAAATCAAAGATGCTCTGACTGAAAATGTATTGTAATGTATCACACAATAAGGATAACTGTTGTATTATTGTTGATATGTTTTTTTGTCTTATACTAGAATGCACGACTAACCAACACACATGTAAACCAAGGGTGTCAATGTAACAATGATGGGTCACCCTTGTCTTCGTTGCCACTTGCTATTATCATTTCCATTGACTGTATAGAAAATGATCGTAGTGCTGTGTCACTTTAGAAAAAGCGAATGTGTTCACTGCAGTCGAGTGCTCTTGCCTGCCTACCTGCCTGATGCCCTTGAGGCTCACAGCTCTTTAAAATGCAGAGAATGTTGCCTGCATTGGGCTGCAGCAAAATACTGTACACTCTTAAAACAAACGGTGCTAAATAGCACTAAAAGTGGTTCACTGGCTCCTAATCATAGGGGAACAATTTTAGGTGCCATATAGCACCTATGTAGTACCTGTGTAGCACCTGTGTAGAAACATATTGTGCTATGTAGAACCATACCTGGTGCTATAGTGGTGCTAAATTAACCCCCGATGGTTCTTCATAGGTGCTTTATAGGCTTTATAGGCTTATTACTTATGCAGAATAATCATGACCAATAGCATGCTCTCTTGAATAAGATGAGCAAGTTTTTCAAATTTGATTTATAGTATATAATGGATATAATGGAGTATATAATGGAATTACCATTACAGTTTTTTTCGATTGCTAAACGACAGTGAGCACAACTGGAGCTACATGTACAAAACTCAGTCTGCACAACAGCAGTTCATGTGGACCAAACTCTAGTTCGTTTTTCATTGGTTAAACACAGTTTTCAAAACTCTACACACTTATCCCATGACTTTAACCACAACCTGCACAACACTGTGGATTTACAGCACTTTGTTCAAATGCTAACACATTGCTGTCAAAACTGGGAACCACACATTCAAAACAGAATTGATTTCAGCATTGTGCCTATCAAACACTGCTGATTGGAATTTCATATAAATATAAATTCCAATTTCATATATATATTTCATATATATAAAATATACCTTAATATGATTATATTAAATATGATAGGTAGAGCTCAGAAAGACTAATTTTGGAAATGGAACAAGGAAGACAGGTTCGTGGAGGGTATAAGGGAGGCAGGTAGTGGCTTGATGCTAGAGAGAGGCAGGATTAGCTCCTCAGTTATTTGTTTGAATTACAGTATGTACTTTTAGTTTCTACCTTTTTTCTCATTACTGTAATTCCATAAATTACTACAGACTATTGAAGCAAATGGCTAATTTTCATTTACCTTAAAGAATTGTTCTGTTCTAAAAATTCCAATAAATCATGTGATAAGTAAATAAATATTCTTTGAAAAAAATATAACTTTGTATGAAGTCACTGAAATTGTTCAAACTGTAAAGATAAAAAGTTAGTATTTTCTGTATTGGTGTTTGATGCTAGTGTTTTTCCTCTCAGTGTGTTCTGTGTGACAGTGTGTGTTATCTCATTGAGGGTTGTGCATAGTGTTTGGCTGCACTGAGCTGTTTTAAGTCATGTGTTAAGAGTTGTGTTGCTTGTGAGTTTTGCAGGTGATATGAACAGTTTAGCTCAGGTGACTGTTGGTAGTGCAGACTGTAGTTAGAGTTTTGCACATGTAGCTCCAGTTGTGCTCACTGTCGTTTAGCAATTGAAAAAAACTGAATTAAATCACTTGTATCAGCAGGAGAAATTAAAGTGTTTGTATAAGGTGAAAAAAGAAAAGATTGTACTTGTACTTTATTTACATTCCTTAAGTTTTTATTTGATTTTTTTATATTATAAAACAATGCAGAATTAATAAAAATAGTAAAAATGGTTGCTCTGCATTGCAAAATTATTTATTTATTTAATGTGTGCTACTTGGAATTGAATCTACAACCATTGGCCTGCTAACACAATGCTCTACTGAGCTGCAGGAAAAATAAAGTTATATTTAATAAGAAATGTCTATACTGTAGAATCCTTTAATTTATATCTCAGTGTCCATCCTTTAGAATGTTCTGCCATGTTAATTTTTATTATCTATTCATTATCTATCCATTCATCTATATTTAATCTTCATTATGGGCAATGCACAGAATCCAGTAATTGCTACCCTTTTTTTTACTTCACAGCTGTAAATTTAATATAATTTAAATATAAATAATGACTGCAATAATACTTAAGTTTGTTTTCATCCCTTTGTGTGCTGTAGACTGAGTGTATTTTAATGATCATTTTTATTGTCTGCATCAAATTATTAGCCCAATATGTTAAAATAAGTGATAAGTATGATTGTTTTAATAGATAATATGAATATTTGAAGTTTTTTATTGTTTTGTAGAGCATATTCACGTGATCAAATCACATTTGCTTAAGATACTAAATTATTTGTGAAAGAAGGCTATTTATTTTATTTTATTTTTAATTTTTTGCAGGAAACAAAACATCTAGGAAATTAATAAAGTAAATAAATACACATACCAGTGTGAACTGTGCAACTTTTTGTCAATAGTTTATTATGTCACTTAAATGTTTTAGTTTTATTTAATAAAAAGTAAAAGAATTGACATGATATGAAATAAACAATTGTAGTTGCACACATCAAACACCAGATGTGCGCAAGTGAGCTGCTCTAAAACCCCACCCTCTGGGCGGTCTTCCCGTGTGTGGGCCGCCCATTTCCTGTTGTAACTCGGCCCATTTTTCTCCCCCCTCTCGCGGCCCCTCCCGACCTCGACCATCTGTCACAGTGCCGACATTTCCTGCACTCCAGCTGCCAGTCCTCGGTTTATTATTTTCCTGCTTTTCTGCGGCTAACAGGATGAAAGGATCCTATTCATCCATCGACCCCCCTCCCTCCCCTTTTTCCTTTATTCCGTCTCCATGGGAAACCAGCAACTCCGGGGCAAAAGAAAATGCCGCATAAACAAGCGTGCTGTTTTCGCGCCAAGCGTCAGCAAGCTGAAAGGTGTTGTTATGGGTTTTAAAGATTAAAGATACACAGTACAAAACGTAAACACCAGATTATCATTACATTTTCAAATACCAAACTTTTTTAGCCCAAATTTGTTCATTTGAACTTTTCATGATACAACAAAGTCCTGAAATTATATAGATTTACATGTGTGTATAAATATATATTTTCATACTCTACATTTGTTTAAAGAAACGATTGTTTTTAAGCAAATTTTACCCACACGCCCTGTTTATCTGCATTGTTATTTGTGTGAGGCACAATTGTGTTGTAATTCAGTGACAAACAAACTTCAGGACAATACAATTCCTCATCAAACCCAAGGGAGTTATATTTGAAATAGAGTAAGCACAGTTAATGGGGATGTAATACTAGACCAAGTTTTCTTCACAATAAGTTGTGTTAAAATTCCAGGTCACCCCCCCCCCCCCCATTTATTTTGGCATCCTGAGTAACTCCAAAACTCAAAGCCTTTTAAGGAGAGAAGAGAGTCAGACCGGGGAGAGAGAAAGTTGAGAACAGACAGAACTTATATTGTTACACAGAAGTGAATGTGGTTAACAGCAGATTCCTAAACTTCTAGGTCACAAGACGAAAAATGTCCATGTTATCTGTTTGTGTCCTTGATGAATTCAAGTACTGTCCTGTGATTTTAGCTTTGGTTAATGAATTACATGGTTTTCTACAGCTTGTGCTTTTTTGTCTTTGAATGTGCATGTGACTTAATGTGATGAATGGTGTCTACTGTCTAATCACATGCCATTGGTTTATGTCTTTAAGTCTGAGGAAATCATATTTGTTTAGAATTCCTTCTTATAGCGACACACACAAAGACACAAACACAAACCTTTTTTGTCAGTAGGGGGAGCTATTGAACTATGAATGAGTATATCCTAAAGTTTCATCCATTTTATATTTTTAATACACATCCTCTCTTTTAATAATATGTGGCCCATACTAACATAAAGTGATGTGTGTTGCGTTCCAAATCATAGCATAACTTTTAGTCATACTTTATCCCTACCATCCCCCCTACCCAGTGTGAGTCATGCCTAGTCACCACACTGACACAGATTTGGCCTGGAAGAGGGAACTAAGGGGGGCTCTAAAAGGGGCAGACACCATTTACTTCTATTAGTATCTATCTATCTATCTATCTATCTATCTATCTATCTATCTATCTATCTATCTATCTATCTATCTATCTATCTATCTATCTATCTATCTATCTATCTATCTATCTATCTATCTATCTATCTATCTATCTATCTATCTATCTCTAAATAAATGATAGACATTCTAGTAGTCTGTGTGTTGGGGGTGAGGTAGAAATAATGCTTCTGGATGCAGCTGCTAGTTTGACCTCTGTAGCGTCAGGGTGATTCTTGGAGCAGCTGCCAGCGTGTCTGGGTGAGAGTGGGTGACTGGTTGTAAGAAACTTTTAACTAATAGTGCTGACCTACTCTGTGCATCTGTTGTCACTATAGGTATGCAAAGTAACTTCTGCTGTTGGCAAACAAGCCACCAGCCAGATCATGTGTTTCAGTATTCAAAACCTCTTTGTGGTTTTAATTGTGCTAGCATGTACATACAGTGTTGTTAGTCGGCTAAACAAAGCCTGAATGCTTTCTTACCTTCTTTTGCCCATGCACTAAAGCCATGCAAATCAGCTTCTACATGCACCATCTGTTGGTCTTTATTTAAACGTGTTTGCATTCAGGGTTGCATACTTTGCAAAATTGCACATGCAAAAGTTGATTTGCATTTGCATTGAGTGCAGTGCCCAAATGAGGCATGGCGGACTGTGTTCAAATATATTCTGTCAAATCATGTCCTTTTTTATGTTTTGGGCTTGAAAATATTATGTTGACTCAAAAGATGTGCTTAGTTTATATATATGTGTGTCCACATTTAGCATCTTATTTAATTTACCAGGGTAACGTTTAGGACTATTGGGGGCGCTCTAATATCACTGCATGTCTTTTTGGGGCTGATAAAGGTGTGTGCGTGAACGTGTGTGTGTCCTCTTGTGACACTGTGCTGTGTTTGGTGAAGACCTTGGAATGTGTGCTGGGAGTTTGTAAACCCTCTAATCGGAATGGACCACAGCTGTGATGCATTTATGGAATATTAAAGCAGGATTAGGGTGAGAACATTGCATGGGATAGATGAAAGTATTTTAAGTGTGAGGTGAACACTTCTTGCTCGGCCCAAAAACACAGAAAAAGTATTTCCCAAAGGTTCATAGAGAGAGAAAGAGAGAAAGAGTTGATAACTAAAAACTAGTAAAGACCAAAAAAGAAAAAACCCTGTAAAAGCATTTAATCCACTTATTCTGCTGGGGTTTAGGGACTACATGAAAATCGGACACAGTAGCTTTGTGTGACTTTGTGAAGGACGAGGTTTGTGTCTCTGCTCTGAACTGCTCTGCAGAGATACTGCAGTACTTTTAATGCAGTGGTTCTCAAACTGGGGGGCTGCGAGATGGTGTTGGGGTGCAGTTTTATGACATTATGATTTTTTCATAAATTCTGTGTAATTAAATCTCAGAAAAATAAGGCTATTAAACACCCGCACTACATTGCATAATTTAGTGTTTTGTTTAATTCACATTCTGTGTTTAAGATCCTTTAATGCTGAGGGGGCCGCAAAGGGATGGACCTTAAGGAGAGCCACATGCTGAATAGTTTGGGAACCACTGCTTTAATGAATTACTGCATAATCTTCTGTAGCATGGATGTACATAAGAAATGGTTTATGGTGTAGAGAGGAGACTTGGCTTGTTCTCACAGGGATGGTTATATTTAAATTTCAGTAACTATAAGGTTTGGAGCCAAAAGTAAAAAATAAACAAATGCTAGTTTTCTCATGCAGTGGTTTGTATGTTGATTTCAAACTCTTATGGAACATCTTTCTTAAATTGGAATCATATTGGTAAATATTACCTGAAGTATTATTTATATATTGTCATATTTGTGGTATAACTATTTGGTAAAAGACCCAAAACCAAACAAGCATCAGACAAGGTGTGTAACTAATAAAGGTAGTTTTTAACTAAAAAGTTAAACTTTGTTATCACTATGATATATATTTAGGTATCATTAAAGCCATGATTTTTGCCTGACTTGTACTGTATGTGTATTTCTGTTCGAGCTAAACCCTTATTTTTTATGTGGCTATGCACATCTGTTTCTAATCAGGCTGTCTTGCCCCACATTCCTGTGCCTGTGTGTGTTATAACTACTCTTCTCATGTTTCACGTTCACATAAAAACACATGCCTTGTCACTGTACAATGAATTCAAGTTGTTTTTAACTTGCTTTAGGACAAAACATTTTTGTACATTATTGTTTTTCAGTTTATTTCAGGGTATTAGTGTAGGCCTATTGTTAAAGAAGGAAATCCTGGGGGGAGGATTCTCCTTCTTTTCTTATTTGTTGAGTCAGAGTTTTCCATCCTCTGCATGACTGCCGGCCAGCAAAACGATGGAAGGAAACTGAGAACATTCTCTGGAATTGCTAGTGACACACATCTGGGGTGCTTGAATGTTTTCCCACTTAAAATAACAGCTTGGACCATAGATGCAGTTTCTTGCACTTACCAGTAGAGGTTAGTGTTGGTTTGTGAAGAGCCACATCCTAGATTATTAGTAAGTGTGTATACTTATGTATGGTTGTGTGTGTGAGTGGTCACATGTGTGTTAGTGGGTCAGCTGTAGTAAGACCGTGTCTCCTGCAGTAGTCAGTATTGTTGAAAAAAGGTGTATGGTACAGGACAGTCGTTGCAACGTGAGCTGTGTGACTTGAGATGATCAACCAGATGGTGATGCTGTTGTTTGATTTGAATCATTTTTGTTTAAAGTATCAAACCTGTTCAAATGTTAGATATCAAAATCCATGACTTATGAAAAATAATGTCTGTGGGGCGACGTAGAGTCACATTGAGAATTTATAACACGTAAAATGAATCAATATATATTATAAATCATGTAGTTCCTATATTAGTAATGTAAATGTTTTAGTTTTAGTAAATTAAAAGGCTTCAGTTATCTTTACCTAAGTTGGATGTTTGTTTTGTTTATTAAAACAAATAGTTGACAAATAGCAGAGCTCAACTGTTTTCAACAAACAGACAATAATTAAGATTCAGATTTATAAATAAATGTTTAAGGTGGTCATATGTAATTTAATTAATAATACATATAGTTAATATTTATGATTAATAATTTTGGTTTTGATAAATATTTGATGTATTCTTTTAATTATTATGAGGTTTAAAATTTTAATGTATAATAAATATACAGGAATTAGAAATAGGTTTAAAGTTTTTTAGACAGGGCACAGAAGCTCATACTGTAGGACACTGGCAAATCTGTTTTGAAAACATGAAAATATTGTTCTTCTTGAGCTTGATATAAAAAAGCACAGGTGTTGCCCACTAGATGGGGTGTAAGATCTGTAGTGCAGTAAGAAATTGCTGATATCATTTGGAACAGACCATCAATGAGTTTTCGATGGGGGGATTTGCCTAAAGTGTGTTAGTAGGGGAATGACGTCATTGTAGCCACAGAGGATGATCTGCTAGAGAGAAAATTAAAAATCTTAATTTTACCCTAAATCTACATTTGTTTCAGTCATGGTTGTTAATAAAGCAAATCATCCTTATTATGTCTATTTCTGGAGGCTCAATACATGTTGTAATAGATCTTTTTTGTAATTGATTCTAGCAAAAGAGTGTTGGGGAAACATGTTTATGTTCAAAAGCAAGATAAAGGAAATTAATAATCATAAATGTAGATTTATTTAGATGCTTTTTGTCTACAATTGCATATGTGCTGCAATAATATTAAGCATGTCACCTTTTTAGTGTTTTTAAGTGCATTTCTATCTTTTTTATGATACTGGCAGGAAATATTAATTCTAAAAGATTTATAAAAAAAAGGTTTTTGATGCAGCAGACTGATACTGTAAGTAACCATTAGTCTACTTGCAGATCCTTTGTCTCACTGTGCAGGTGAGTCGCTTTGTGTCCTTGTGTGTATTTGTTTATTTGTCCATGTCAAATGACAAGGGAAAAGATAAAAATAAATATAAGAGCTGTCCAAACTGAAAACAACTTGCACTGACATATCTTAAAATACATCAGTGCCCTTTGTTTTGCCTCAAATGCACACCAGTAAGGTTTTTAGTAAGGCATGTTTGTTAAGACTAGTTATATTTCCTTGTTAAACTAAGGCCTAGTCCTGGTTTAAGCAAATCCCTGTCTGGGAAACCACCCTTAAATGTTAATAAAGTTAAATAAAAATGTAGATAACATTTTAATACATGATAATAGACTAAGCTTCTATTTTCTTTTGTTTAATACAAAATTATACACTGTAAAAAGATTCCGTAGAAATTACAGTATTACTGGCAGCTGGATGCCAGTAACTTACTGTAAATTTAAATTTATGTTATTTACTGACAACAATTTGTTCAAAATTAAATGAACATTAAACATTAACAAGTCTTTGTCTCACAGAATAAAAATATAAAATAACAGCCTCATGCAAAGCATTCTGGGAACCAAAAATCCTTATCAAGCTTTTTCTGGGTTTTTCCTTCAGATTTAGTTTCCCAGAATGCTTTGCTTGAGGCTGTTATTTTAGTTTTATTCTGTAAAGATACAGACTTGCTAATGTTAAATTTTCCTTTAACTTTGAACAAACTGTTGCAGGTAATTAACATAAATTTAAATCTACAGTAAGTTACTGGCATCCAGCTGCCAGTAATACTGTAAATTCTACGGAATCTTTTTACAGTGTACTTTTAGGCAGCATGTTATTGAATGTTGTCTAAGTTAAAGAGTAACATGAAAGGTAACAGATAAATAATACCCAAGCTCATTTGGGGAGGTCAGGGATGTGCCATCTGTTTTCCTTACAGTATCAGAGAAATTGCTTCTGTCCAGTCACGTGATCTTTAATCACTTTGTTTGTGGTCTCACTAACTTATTTGGATGACAGACAAGATGAGGGGGCGATCAGAGCCTGATGAAACAAATTGGGTTACAGACCTGACTGAAAAATCTGCCAAGGAGCAGTTTGACAACACTGTTAAAACTAGGGGATGTCTTCTTTATACCCGTAAATTAAAATATTCCCATCTTATTCTTTACCTCATGTTATACAATTCCACCCTATACTTTCATTTTAGGCAAACTCTTTATTAAAGCTAGGAGAGGTGATATATCAAATACTTATCTATGAATGGACATCATTCATTCAAAGTTTTCTTGACAGTCCTTCTGTGCTCTCTTTGTTAGGATCATTTATCCATTTGTGCACATGAGCAAAATCACTTTTATGTTGCAAATATGCCTTGTATGACACCCTTTATCCTTGTTCTTTTTCTGTGTGTGAGTATGCGTGTGTGTGTTTAGCAGGCATAATGGTCTCATGCAGCAACAGGCTGTTCTGTGAAAAGTTAATATATTCCACTTTGGCACCGCAGCCTCCCAGACACACTTCCTCTCTCTTTCACAAAAGCGGGATCCATTTCTCTCTCTCCCCCAGCTTTGTGTTGGAGAACAAAGGGAGAGCGTGTGCCACCGCACAGAGTCTGGCCTTCTGTCCTGGAATGTAGCCTGTTTGTGTGTGTGTTAGTGAATAATGGCTGTGGTCATATACCAGAGTGCTATAGAACACTCAATAAAGGAACATCTGCACAGCTTTAACACAAAATAACAATTAACATAAAAATGAAACTAAGACACAACTATTTAAAGGAGCAGTTCACTTAAAAATGAAAATGTATTATCATTTATTCACTGCATGCCCTTCTATAATAATGCTTAGTGCTTTTGCGTAATGATACTTTAACATTTATATTTTAGTTTTATGGAAAAACAATGTGTGGTTTAGAAGACTGAGCAAATTATGACAATTTTTTTAACTATACTGTAAAAAGTGAAAGCAGCTCTACTTAAAAAACTTACTTCAACTGGTAACACCTAAAAAATAAAGTTTTATAAACTTAAATTTTCTCACTTTAAAGGGACACTACACTTTTTGCTCATTGCTCATTTTCCAGATCCCCTAGAGTTAAACATTTGAATTTTACCATTTTGGAATCCATTCAGCTGATCTCCGGGTCTGGTGCTACCACTTTTAGCATAGCTTAGCATAATTCATTGAATCTGATTAGACCATTAGCATCGTGCTAAAAAATAACCCAAGAGTTTTGATATTTTTCCTATTTAAAACTTGACTCTTTTGTAGTTACATCGTGTTCTAAGACAGACGGAAAATTAAAAGTTGCAATTTTCTAGCTCGATATGGCTAGGAACTATACTCTCATTCTGGCGTAATAATCAAGGACATTGCTGTGGTAACATGGCTGGAGGAGGCGCAATGATATTACGCAGTGCCCGAAAATAGTCCCTGAAAATTACTAATGGGACTATTTTAGGCGCTGCGTAATATCATTGTGTTTTAAATAGGAAATATATTGAAAATCTTTGGTTATTTTTGAGCGTGATGCTAATGGTCTAATCAGATTCAATGGATTATGCTAAGCTATGCTAAAAGTGGTACTGCCAGACCCGGAGATGAGCTGAATGGATTCCAAAATTGAAAAAAAAAATAGCATATTTTCAAAAAAGTGTAGTGTCCCTTTAAGTGAAAAAGTGAATTTAAATATTTCAGATTTAACTAACATTTTTTCACTTAAGTTGAAAAACTTCAAATTTCAGGCATTTCCAATTGAATAATTGTTTGTTTATCCAACTTTTACTTTTTACATTTTTTTACATTTATACATTTTCTCCCTACTCAGATCCACTCTTTTTTGGCTCATGCAATAATTGAAGTTTTGGCTTCCTAATTCATTTTTCCCCCTCTATATGTGTCTTTAGAGTGGACCGATTTTAAAGTTTTTATCCTCAAGCGTATTGAAGCTTGACTCTCTTTATACTGGGTCATTTGCACAGAATTCAATTAGGGCTTTTATTTTTTGCTGCATGTGTTTTACCAGAGTGTTCCTCACAGGAACATGGTGTTAATGGAGTTTGAACGCTGTCATATCCCAGAATAGATTCTCTAGTGAATTTTAGAGGCATTAAATGTATTATATTTGCCTACTGCAGTACGCATGGCGCCACAAGCAATCTGCTTGTTTCTTTCTACAGTGCGAAGTAATGCTTACTACTGCAGGCTTTTTGTCCTGGGTTTGTTTGGGAGCAGATGGTCTATTAGTGCTTTCAGCCTTTACAACACACTTCATGCTCTGGGCATAGACTAAATATAGGCCGTGGATTGATGGTGACGGCACAGATCTCTGCTTTATGACACAGTGTGACCACATGCACGTGCACACCACCCCAAACATTCAGGCACGTAGGATTACGCAGATTTTATATGTATTATAGTGTTATTAAAATTTGCAATGCACATGAACAACACTAGTTGGCAGCACCTATGATCAGCTTTATTTTATCTTTATTCTGTGCCACTCATCTGTTTTTCCTTTTGTCCATTCATTCTCGTAAACTATCATCTTCATGTTTTCTCTTTTGTGTTGTTTTGTACTCATGCACTATTTTATGAGTCACATTTTTTATAAGCTGATGTGCATTGCTATTTTGTTACACTGAAAAAAATGATTCATTCAATTTACTCAACTTTTTAAGGTAAGTGGTCATAATCAATTTATTTAAGCTACATTTAAACAAAAGTTTTTTGTTTTATTTTTCTTATTTCTTTTGTTTAAATGTAGCTTAAATAAATCGATTGAGACCACTTACCTTAAAAAATGAGTAAATTGAATGAATATTTTTTTCAGTGTACTGTCATTCTGACCTAAATTAGATTTTGCTCCCACAGTTTTGGCAATGGGATATATAGTTGGTCTGTTCACCTTGGCAGTCTTTCAAAGACATTCGCTCACATCTGACTGTCTCAATTCACATTGACAAACATTAAGCTACAGTAGCTGCCTATAATGCTTGTATTACTCGCTTACTGGAAATAATGCTCTCTTTCGCCCTCCCGGCTTCTCTCATTTGCTCCCACCCTGCATTTTGAACATGCAAAAACAGCACGGCGCTGCAAGGGTTACAGAAATCAACCCCACCCTGACAGAAACTTACTGTGACCTAAATAATCCAAAATGGCTGCTGTGCAGCTCCATATATAAAAATATATCTCTTTATTCTCTTACTGAGAAGTCTTTGTCTCTCCTCTTATATTTTTTTCTTTGCATTGATCCAGAAATTAAAGTATAATAAACAGTAGCAGTTCACTATAAGGATCCATTCATAAACATTAGTTAAGCTATAATGTTTTATACATTAAGTTAAATTAATAATATATAAAATATTAGTTCGTTTCTACTACATATACAATTGTTTGTTCATGTTAGTTACTTGTGCATTATATAAGGTTAACAGGTACAACATTTGACTTGAGATTTAAGTAAATGTTAACATTAACATTAGATTAATACTGTAGACATACTGTTTATTGTTAGCCCCTAATGTAACTGTACTGTACTTAACTGATGTTAACAAAATGATCCTTATTGTAAAATGTTACCAAATGTATGCTGTCAGCAAATTTCAGACCTGCGGTCTCTGTCAGAATCATGGTGTGTTAACAGCAGGGGCGTTCGCTGTGTGATCATAGTGTGACACCATGTGTTCCTCTGCAGGGATGAGCTCTGTTAATCCTCCATCTCTGAGATTAACACAGATCAGATCAGCGGTTCGGTTTCTTTGTGTTTTTCAGCACGTGCAGTTCGAAGTTCAACTTCAGGACAGTCAAAAGTGTGTCAGGGATGAGAGGTTTGAGCATTTTGAGCATGCCAATAAATATTTTGACCTATTTGCCCCCAATTTGTACTAACGTTCTATTGATTGGTTGATATTTTTGTATAGTATAGTTTTTATCAGTAACACTTTATATTACATACAGTCTTCAATAAGTTATCTTTTGGGCTGAGGTGAAATTAGGTCTGATGAATTTTTGCATGCCTGGAAAAAAATCTGGAACACGCAATAACCTGAATAGAATCTTTAAAGCCTCCTGGACCTCAAATACACCTTGGATATAAAATGTGGACTTCACTAGTTATGAAAAACTCAATCAGGAGATTCTTTGATTACAGAAATTAATAGATGCAGCTTAATAAAAAAAAGATGAATTTATAACTGTAGGCAATGAAAGACAACATTCAGACTGTTTGTGTGTTTATTCTGTAATATTAGGACAAGTATGTTTTGCATTTAGCTCTTTTAGAAAAAAAAGATGGCTATTCATTACATGCCTGAGGTCACAGCTAGATCAGATTGTGTCCTCTAAACCGTCCAACACTTAAACGCATTATTCTGCCCAAGGGCATAGACAACCAATCAGCTTTAAGAACTCGATGTAAGTCAAAGCTGATTGGAGGTGTATGGGAGTCTCCAGGTAAAACATCTCATGTAGGAAAAAGCAACATCCCTGCTACACATAGATAGATAGGTAGATGAATAGATAGTGCTTTAATCTTCTGTGATAAGCATAGAAGTCAAGTCTAATCTGCAGAATGAGATGTCTTCATCCCTGTTAAACTACAGTCACCCTCATTAGCCTTTATGAGCGCAATCTAAAACATACGCTGAGATTACATGGCTGTGTGTAAATCGTGTACAGTGTGGAATCACACTTCCATGGATGTTTAGAGCAGAACGAGAGCGAGAGAGAGAGAGAGAGAGAAAGAAAAAGAGACGTCTTATCTCATCACCCTGCCCTTCATCTGTCAGTCTGTCACAACTCAATTAGCTTTAGGCTAACCGTACAAAATGGCGTCGACTACTTCATCATCACTTCATGTTTACAGCGAAATATGGGGAAGGCTGAAGATGAGACAACAGCCTTGCAGTCTTTACCGAACAAGCCATGCAGATATGTTTTGATGTTATTAGCAACAAAGTCACTTGTGTAAAGATGAAAGTAACTGCCTTAATCGCAAATATGATTTTGAGAACACATGGTTGAAAGTAATAGCAAATGGCTAGAAATGTGATGTTACACTATAAAAATCCTGGGTAATTTTCAACCTAGCATTGGGTCAAAAAGAGACGAACCCAGCCATTGGTTTAAATAAACCCAGATTTTTTATATTTGACCCAACAATGGGTTAAAACAACCCAGCATTTGAGGTTGAAACAACACATAGGTAAAATAACAACCCAAGGGGCTTGTCTTGACCCTTTTTGACCCAAATATTATCTTTTATTTATGGCCTTGCTATCCAGATTGCATGAACTGTATTAAGGCTAACAATGAATCACCAGCAGAACATGTTAACATTTCCATTTATAAGTGACATGATATGTTTTCTTTGATGTTATGTAAGGAAATTCACCATCTTACCTCCTACAAGTATGATTCAGGGATGAATCTCTTTCCAAAAAAACATCTGGGGCAGATTTCATGGACATGGTCAGGGCCGATGTGATTGATGTGATGATGAGGTGGGTCAGTGCAGATATATTGCTAGGGGTGGGAGGCAGTCAACATAATACATTTGTATGTGTACTTCTTACTCTATAAGGGCTTACTTACTGACAGTACTAGCTTACAGTAGAGTATTTTGTCTCATCCTCTTTGCTAGCTTGTTGAACTGTGACAGCAGACCAGTCAGTCGCCGACCTACATCAGTGTGGCAGGCGGCATGGAGGAACAATTGGGCTATAGTCAGGGAGGGGGAGGCCATACACAAACAACACATTTCTCTAGTGACCACTGAATGATTATCTGCTGAATTACTGTTGCCTCTTCAGGACTGCCCACACTCATCCAATCACAGCTGTTTATTCTGTCATTATAAAAAATACCTTCAATGAGTATGACACACTTTATGTAAATATGACTGAAAGAGTGCATGCCGCGGTGTATTAGACATTTATATATAATATCTAAAAGTATAGTTTAGTTACAACACAGTGTTATTTTCAGCCCACCATTGGATCAAAAAGGGATGAACCCAGCCCCTTAGGTTGTAATTTAACCTATGCTGGGTTGTTTTAACCTATTGTTGGGTCAAATATGAATATTTTTTGAGTTACTTTAAACCAATGGCTGGACTCAAAGCTGGTTTAAAAATATCCCAGGATTGTTGTAACATTTTTGCCTTGTTTAATCAGACTACTAATGCCATTAAAACCTTATGTGATATTAATTAATTTGAAAGGATCACTTAAATTTTTTTAATTCTTCTTAAATTTAGATCCATGCAAGTGTTGTGGCTTTATTTTAATCGACATTATCATCTCAATGTATAACATTTTCTTCCACCGTTCACCCTACAAAATGTCGTCATCCATTCTTTGTCTGTTGCCATGGTTACCTTGCTCCTTGTTCATGATGAGGTTCCTCTTCCCCACTCCGTGTGTGCGGTCATGTGATATGGCATGTTTGCAAAAGCATCATACATTTTTTCAATATATACAAAAAAAACAACAACTAACAAACACTGTACGATCACAATTCAGTTAATAGGAAGTGCCTTAAATGCATAGTAAATAAGAGCACGGGGACTTTATTTGTGTGTAGGGTGGGTAAGTAGATAACAATAATCTTCTTACACCGATGGCACACTGTGCAGCTTTAAACATGATAGTTTTGGCACAGAGCAAGCAGAAAAGCAATAGACTTGAATCAGAGAGAAATATATAGTAGGTACATTGATGCACAGGATGTTTACAATTATTTTTAGTGCTAGTTTTACTCCAATGACCTGCAAAATGCACACAGCTGCTGCACAGGTGGGTGAAGGTTGCGAGCCTGCGGTTGTGAAACGCAGTTCGGCATCTAGATTTAGGGATGCGAGGTTGCTATGGAAACGGCCGTGGCAGATGAAAGTGGGGGACAGGCTTTATGAACCCACGCTCTGCAGATCCTCTGCGGTTCATGAATATTATAGAGGACAAGGGCCGCTGCAGTGACAAGAATCTATAAATATAGACAAGCTTTAAAAGACACGATGTATAGCAGAAAAGGAAATAACTTTTTAGGATGCAGTAAGAGGAGGAGGTAGATATAAAAGATTGGAGTAGGAAGTGAGAGTCAGGTTGGGGTTTGGTGGGAAAGGTGACGTCATGTTGCATCCCTTTGGTGCCTGTTAAGTAGGGCAATGAAGTGTTGCTTTTCTTAGGAGTTCATGATTTTTTTAACACTCTTTGCAAAATGCAGGCATGTCTTAAGGAAGGAAAACAGAGTCTTTTTATTTTTAGTGACAAACTAGTTGTATGTATATGTGTGTGTATTTATAAATATATATTTTTGCATGTATGTTGTGTATAAATATAATTTTATTTTGAACCTTAATGGCTCTCTTAGTTTCTCTTGCTCTTTTTTTTACCTTGATTATGTGTCACTAGCACATTTCTTCACATTACCATAAGTGAGTTTAATTGGCTTTTTAACACACCAACCTAATGACTAAACAAAAAGAAAGATTTCTGTATTCTTTTCTTCTCCTTTTTCCAAAATGTCATTTTTGGATGCTCAAAACCTTCCGTGCTACCCCTGTGAGGATGGGAGGGCTCTGCCGACAGCCTTGTTTCCATGACGACGGCAGCTGCAGAGGTTTTTTTGTAGGCTGCCGACTCTATATTCGCTCTGTCTGAGCAGCGTGGGGGGAGGTAATGGAGTTGGGGGGTGGGGTGCGGATGCTTGTTCGCCTGGCAGATGGAGTCTTTCTGTTCTGGCAGAAATACTCCCTCTCTCCTGTTTTCTCTCTGAATGACTTCAGTGCTGCCTCACAAAGCAACAAATCTGTTTTCAGAAACACAAACCACCCTGTCTGCAGGTTTTGTGAGGAAATTAGTGCCTAAAACATTAAAAACGCATTACTAAGGCCACATGACAGTGATCAAGTTACTGTATGCTTATAGAGATCCTTTTATAGATACATTCAATTGTACGAAGAAGCCTGATTACTTGACAGTCACTGGTTAGTTGATCTTTTACAAATAAATTGGATGCGGTAATAAAATGAACTGACCTTTCACTGATGGAATGACCAGTGGCTCAATGTAATGACAGCTGAAAAGACCATCTGCCCTGCAAGGGATGCTTGTGTGCAGGTCCACAGGCTCTGATCAATGACCTTATTTATGCCGGTTAACGGGCAGCTGTGATTGAACCGCATAAATGAGGCCATTGAAATGTTGCCGGATATAAATCAATGATAAGGAATTGCAAAGCGTCTGACGTCCTCTGAACCACTGTGCGAGGAACCAAGTGAAACTGTTTAGAGAAAATCCAGCCTTATGGATGTGACATTTATAGTCTAAATCTAAATATATTTTATCAGAGAATGTTTTTATTACCGATATATTGAACCATCTTTTTATGTTTTCATTAACCTAATGATAGAGTCCAGACATCAAAGTAATTTAATCTATGCATTTGTTTTCTGTTTTAGATAAGGGAATTATACTTTTGTTATGGAGGTGACAAAAAAGGACATGTTTTTGGGAGACATACTTTGTAAGAATTCTGTGAATAAAAATGCCCAAGGATGCAGAAGGAACGACTCTTCACAAACATACATTTTATTTTAAATTGCATGTGTGGATTTATAAAGAAAAACTGCATTATAAATGTGACATGTTTGAATGTAAACCGACCATTTTGAATGTAAACCGAGACCTTGCATGTGTATTTAAGCCACCAAAGATAACAGTATGGTTAAAAACTTCATTT
This sequence comes from Paramisgurnus dabryanus, assembly GCF_030506205.2. NCBI lineage: Eukaryota > Metazoa > Chordata > Actinopteri > Cypriniformes > Cobitidae > Paramisgurnus > Paramisgurnus dabryanus. Next base: position 16,578,950 of record NC_133346.1, read on the forward strand.
AATGTTTCATTTATTCATGGTAAGATTGACATTTGCATGAAATTGCTCTTTAACTTCCCATTTTTCCTATAAAAATTACTCTATGTAAATTTTGTTTGAGTTCAGACAGCAGCACTGATTGATTCTTTAAGCAACTTGGTGTGTATGGTGGATACAGACAGCTGCATAATCTATGGCTAAGAGGAAATGGAGAATTAAGCATTGAAACATCTGCTGCTTTGGGATATCTGACCGTCTGATGATGCTAAATGTGTGCTTATACTGAGAATTTACAGTTAATAGAAAGTCGTGCGTATGACCTCTAATCCAGCTGTAGCCTCTCTGAGTCATTTTCCTGCTGCGTGATACTGTATCAGCATCTTATGCGTTTATAAAACATGATGTATATCGTATGCTTATATTTGAGAGCTATATGAAGACGTGAGTTTCCTATACTTTTGAAATGTTTAAATAAGGCACATCATAAACAATTATACATGACCATGTTTGGTTTGTGTGCCAGCAGCTGGGTTATTGTATGCATTTCACCTGACTGAGTGACTAAGATGCTGCTGTTTCACAGAATATTGGAGCCTTTCTCTCATCACCAAGGCAACCACTGCAGTTGTGTCTGCCATTTTGTGGAAAAGAGAAAATAGCTTCGGTGAGAGCAGCCGCTCTGCTTTAATAAAATGGAGGGTTAAGGCTTTAAGTGGCTCATCTAATTTGACACTGTTCTCAGCTTCACTCTATAAACAATCTATAATGTGAGTGTGTAAGTGAATTAAAGAGCACATAACCTTAAGTTTCACTTTAGAAATGTTTTGCAAAACCTAATGTTGGTGGTGAGTCAGCTTGCTCAGTATAATCACTTTAGCAATCAGAAAGCTACGATTTTGCCAGTGGCGAGCACTTCGTCCGTGGCAATCGAATACATGTTGTTATATGTGACCCTGGACCACAAAACCTCAGTCTTAAGTCTTAAGGTTCAATTTGAAATTGAGATTTATGCATTATCTGAAAGCTGAATAAACAAGCTCTCCATTGATTTATAGTTTGTTAGGAATTGGCCAAAAATCTGGAATCTGAGGATGCATAAAAATCTGAATATTGAATATAAAATCGCTATTAAAGTAGTCTAATGAAGTCCTTACCAACACATACGGAAAGTTGTGTTATAGTCACGAAAAATTTGATTAATTTATGCGTGACCATGGTACGAAATTCAGCTTTTTTGCATGCCTTAAGCACGAAAGTCATTTTCGTGTCACATACATTTCTTTAAATAGTTTCTCGTGTCCGTTGCACGACTTTCTTTTTCATTTCGTTTCATTTTATGTATTGTTTTCTCATATGTTTTTTCTATTTTCTTACTTTCTGTTACATTTTTAGACATCTAACCCCAAACCCCAACTCTATCCCCAACTCCAGCCGAGAATAGTTTTAAAAGCGGAATAAAAACATGTAAAAACCAATACATAAAAGTACATCCTAACCCAAACCCAAAATCTAACCCCAAGCAACGATTTAAAAATAGAAAAAAAAAAACTATGAGAAAACAATACATAAAATGAAACGAAATGACACTGAAAGTCATGCCACAGACACAAAAAAATGTAATAGAAATTTGTGCGAGTGACACGAAAAAGACTAAAAAAAGAACGAGTAAAGATGAATTCCGTGTCATGGAAACGGATATATTAATCAAATTTTTCGTGACTATAACATGACTTTCCAAGAGATCATGTTGCACACATATTACAAATGATAGATACATTTTTGGTATATTCACAATAGGAAATTGATCAAATATTTAGAACATTTGTTTTACTTGATATCCTAATGATTTTTGTAATAAAAAAAGATAATTTTGATGGTTTGACCCATACAATATATTGCTGGCTATTGCTAATATAGGGTCACTGCAGCTGGTGAGTCAGTATGTGACTTTTAAAGCTAAAATTGAGATTATGATTGAGAGTGAGAGAGTCATTTCCACCAATTCGTTTTGAAAAAAAAAAGTTCCTATACAAATAAACGTTAGATTGGGCTACTGCCTTTAAATGTTAAATACATATTACAGTTTTATTGTGTTTTTTTATATGATCAGATGAAATGATCACACTTCTGGTCAAGTTTGTCTCATGTTTATCCAATTCTTATTTATTCACCCCAAAAATTCTCCATTTGGAGTGCTTCTGCAATGGATGCCTGAAAGAACAGAGCCAACGTCCTACTTTCTAAATCTCATTCTGACACCAACGTTCCTTCTGGGATGAATCAAAATGACGTTTAAAATGAGTCACGTGTTTGAAAGCTGCAGATTAGCACATTTAGATTTCCTTTTAGGGATCATTCTGCAAATATAGCAGTAGATGATGTGCATTGCTCTGCATTGTGGACACAGAAACATTTATGTACTGCGAAAAATTTGTTGAAGTCTAATTGTAGTTTTATGCTAAACCTACTGGTAAATTCCAAGTATTTCCTATTAATTATGACTAGTAAATCCCATGAATGATCCAATGCATAATCTATTCATCATTTCTATAGAATTAACAACCATTGTAAATAAAGCAATGATTTCAGTTCTACCACGACTGTGAGTTCTGACAAAATTTTATTTAAAATGTAAGTGTTCCAATAATAAAGTAACAAACATAAATCAACAGCAATATAAATATTAGCATATAAAATAATAATGTAACATGAGGTGCTAAGCATCGCTTGAAAAGAATCACAATCAAATACAGAAAGGTAGCCAAGCAGCAGACAGACATTTATATATAGATAGAGATAGATATTCATAGTCAAACAGACAGGGGTGGCATTCCACTATCATAATCCATTGATTGGAATTACAAGCACAGAAAAGTACATTTAGATGTGTTGGTACTACAAACAGTAAGCATCATCTGTTATTTTTCAAAGTTTAGGTGATTGGAAAAAAGGAAAGGAAGAATAACACAAAAATATGCACATACTTCACAAGCCATAAGCTACAACTGCGTGTCTTTAGAAGTTTTAAGTTGTATTTACAGTTTGGTTAGTCAATGATCTTGGGTTTTCTTCTACAGCACTACACTATCTTTTTCTATTGTCTTTTTTGTTGCTTTTTCTTTAAAAATACTGAAACATTCCTGTAATAGCCAGCACTCGTGGCTCTAACGTTTGTACAGGCAGGTTACATATTTTATATACACTATGGTGATGATGGTGTAAAACAATGAATCCTTTTACGATCAAACATCCATTCAAGTACAGTATGTACGCAAGTTAGGTAAGCATTGTTAGCTTGGTCATTTTAGCATGTCATAAAATCAAGGTGCCAGCTCTCATCGCCATGTGCTATTTGTTTATCATCTCAATCCATTATACAAGTCAGATTGCAAAGATCTCACTGATCCTCATCTTTAATGTTTAAACAAAACAACATGATTCTCATCTTTTTCAAGGTTTAAAAACACTTACCTGATGCATTTCTAAAGGATTCATATACCACACAATAGCAAGGAAATAAAAACAATGAATAGTTCAACTATGTTAACCTAACATTCAGCTCTGATTTACTAGCTGGCTACTAGGAAGTTAATAAGAAGACTGAATCTGTTTTTAAATACCATGCCATCAGTCAATATCTCACCTTTAGGTGTTACGTTAATGCATTGTCTTACTCTAAAAACAATCTTGATATACTTAAGTGTGTCCCCTTGTTTCGTAGTACGTCTTTCCACTGCATAGTTTAGCTCAATACTCTTATTATTCAGTCTGGGACTTGGTTGTGGCACATTATAAAAAGCCTAACAGCGTTTCATTATTGTACACACTAGAAGCATCTACTTTGCTTTGAAAAAAAGGACACAAAACGCCCAAAACATGACATTTTTTAAAAATTAAAAAAGTAAAGTGGTTGTGTTTTCTTGCAGTAATGCTATATTTACAGGACAAAGTTCTCTGTATTATATAGAACTAATAAAACCTGAACACATCACTGCTTTGCCTGTGAATCGCCTCATTTTAAGAAATGCTCTAAAATCCCTCATCTTGGGTTATTGATCAATAATACCATAGTAAGATCAAAAACACACTGATTTCAAAAGAATGGGAGCTCTAACACCAACCAAACAAATAAGATCCACACCGACATGAACGCTATTTTTAAACTTATGATTCTTCTACGAAGCTTGTGAACAAACAGACGTATTTGGAGGAGATATGCTCAGAAACGTAATTCTGGAGCTTCCTTCTTGTCTTATTTCTTGTCTTTCTTGGTGGGCTTCTTCTTGCTGGCCGGTGTCTGAGCAGCTTTGGGGGCTTCGGTGGGGGGCAGGGCTTGGGGAGGGGGTAGCGCCTGCTGGAGTACCTGCTGCTGAGGGTTGGCAGTAAGGGTGGCGGTACTGCCCGGAATGTAGACGTTCTGGCGGTAGTCGGGGCCGTACTGTGGGTTGTATCGAGGGCCCAAAGTCGCCGTGGCTTCACTTGCTTCTGACACAAATAGGACAGCATGAGAAAAAGAAGGAAAGAGTAGAAATAGAAAGGTGGGAGAAAGAGTAAGAGAAAAGGGTTAAATCAGTTTTTTTTATAGCACAGTCGCTCTAGTACTGCATTGCAGCTTCTTCAGTAAACGCTTCTGCTCCCCACCCCCCCGTACATTATGTATGGCGTAACATCGACACAAATTACATACTCAGCACCGCTCCGACAAGAACGGCATAGGAATTTTTAAAAGCATGTCTACATGTCTTTCTGTGCATACATTTATTTTGTCACAATAATTTCTGACAAAAGCAATGAAACACGAATGCTGATAAAGCAAGCCAAAAGCATTTCCACAAATTCACAATGAGTTCACATCGTGGGCAGTTTATTTCAGCCCCACACAATAAATAACAGATCAGATCCTGAAATAAATGTATACAACAAAACATTTAGTCTAATTATGTATTGTGTTACTAAATAAACAGTTATCTGTAAATAAACTCGCTGTGACAAATTCTATAGAGATTGTGTTTAATAGAAAGATAATGTTCCTGTTATACAGAGACGAAGAGCCGCAGCACAGAGCTGCAGCTGGTAAGATGCAGAAAGGCTCCTGTGTGTCTTTATATTCAATTAGGTCGACTCTGTAACAGTCAATGACTGAGATCTATTGTAGCTTCTCGCTTGAAGCTGCACTCTCTCTTCCTGTATCATCCGGTTACTAACAGACTTCAAAATCTGACCTTGATGGTTAAGGCATATGCACAAGCCTCCCTGCTAAAAGACAGGTATAGCTTGTCCCCCATTTTGTTGCTTTATCATCTTAACCAGTAAACTAGCTTTTTAGTTTTCGATTTTTAGAGCAATCTTATACTTTTCTTTATCTTTACATTGTATTTTAAATAAATTTTTGTCTTATAAATATGCATTCTATAAATTCTATATAGACTAGGGGTGGGCCGATCCGATATTCGTTAACGGTATCATTCCGATATTGGCGAAAATGGCCGAATCTAATATTGTAGAGGTCGGGGAGTACAACCCGATCCGATACCAACACGGACCTTAACTGTTATGGCAACTTGGCGTAAAGCGCGACATTTGCACAAAGTTGCACTTTAAATTGTCCAAAGTTACACCTTAAATTTAATTGTGAATTTTTGTGCTGACTAACTAAAAATGTTGCTACTAGTCTGTTTGAAACATTAAAATAAAAATGAAGCAGCAGTATTGCACAATGTTTCAGTGAGTCTTTAAATTGCACAGGCATTTGTTCTTTTTGTAGGGCTAACAAATGTGTTATTTGCAGCTTAATTGATTAACAGGGCGATAGAGATGGATCGGTATCAACAGATACTCAAGGTTGTGGTATCGACATCAGTGTCAGACATGAAAAAGTGGTATCGGCCCATTCCTAATACAGATCAGATTTCATTGCGCACTCTTATAAATAAAAGAGCTTGTCTCGCATAGCTAGACCTTCATACTAATGGTCTAGGAACCATAGCAGCATCCAAATAAACATAAAGCATCCAATCAAGTTTGCTTTGACATTTTCCACAATAAGAGACCGATGTGCAACCAGTAAAACATTAATTCATTCGTCTCAACAACATTGGCAAACGTGTAAAATCTCTCTTTTAGATTCCTCTAATTGCATCAAGTAATACTCTTGGATGTCTTTTAAAGACTTTAACCTCGCATACTTTTTGGCTTTGTGATGTTTCGAGATATACCGTTAAAGAATATGACACATGCATATCCCGGAAATCCTGCATAACTCAACCAATCAGAGGACGACTTATATAGAGAACCATTAACATCTGAAGAACCGCTCTGTTACACGGTAAAGTTCTTTGTAGTGAAGTGTTTTTTTTTTATTATAAGGTACAAAGCAAAATCTGGTGATTTTGCTGTGTATGAAAAACTTATTTCACTAAGAACTTTTAACTTGTTAAATGGAAACAACAATGTGTCTTCTATAGCATTGCAGTGAAGAACCTTTTAAGCATCTTTATTTTTAAGATTGTACGTTGAACACTTATAACTGTGTGTGACAAATAAACCTCAAATACTTCTTTCTAGAACCTAACAAACCCTCTAAGCACCCATAAAAATGCTCTTTCTGATTACAAGTATTTTTACAGTTTGTATCACAAATTTACAAATTTAATTTTACTTAAAAGCACTATGAATTTAATATTCTGATACAATTATGTGTACTTATTGACAATATATACATTTGATGAAAAGATAAATGCAGGTTTATGTGATCACGCTTTAATTACGATGGTCCAAATGCAGACCTACAGACTGTAGTTTTTTTTATGGTTCCTTACATATGTCTCCACTGCCCATGCTAATGTGTTTTACTGTTAAGCTGCTTTGCAACAATGCAAAACAAAACCAAGTATTGCATTTCTTCTTCCTACTGCAGAGGGTGGGGGATGCCGATGCACAGAAGCACAGCACTCATAAAACAGATGGAGTGATAGCGAGGAAGAAAATAAGCAGGTCTTGGTTGGGAAATCATGAAGTGAGATTTACCGTTCGCTGCAGCCATCAAAGCCTGAAGCTGTTCGGCTTCGGTAGGGGGGTTGGGCCATGGTCCTGTTCCAGCTATGACCCCAGGGCCGGCACCTGCACCATCAGGATGGGCTCCAGCCCTATACAAAAAAGAGGGGGTTAGTGACTCAGTACGCACACAGACAGACAGCTTTGCATTTGCGTAACACTTCGCCTCATTTTCTCTCTCTCTGCGTCATTCTGCCATCAGGGTTGCAAGCATAAACATGTCTGGTTCATTAGGTAAGACGGCCATTTTGTGTGAGAGGGCACGGCAGGACGGTGCAGTGCAGGCAGAAAATGAAGGCTTGGGTTGGACAGAGCAGAGTTTTACCGTGGTGTAAACAGACAGCCAAGCAGACTGGAATATGGAAGCGGATTTTTTTCGTTTTGTCAGATTACACCACGTGGCAAGACCACACATAATGAACGCTTTGCCCCAAAATAGTGCTACTAACTTACTAACTTTGCTGTTTAAAAAAAATACATAAAGAAGCCTAAGGTTTTACTGTCAAACAGACTCATAACATATGGGAAAAGTTTTTCCTCTATCTGTAAGGGGACAGACTTCACAGACTCGGCTCTACAAAGCCAAAATAAATCAAATTCAAACAAACAACTAAAACGTATTTACTAAGCACAGGTAAACACAACGCAACGACAACCTGCAGAGCGAGATGCAACAAACAGCTCTCAGCGATACACAAACATCCAAACGTCTTGTCCTGAAATGAACTGCACGTAATTTATGTTCACATTTATATGTGTTGACGCACTCGGGAACACGCTGGACAGCATGTCGCTGGAAGCTGCAGAACATGTATTTTAAAAGACCTTAACACAACATTATACTAGAAAGCTACACCAGATGATGCCAAGCTCTACCACACTAGTCCTCTCCTTCACTCTACCTGGACTTCTCGTATGGAGTCCATCTCTGCTGCAGGGTGTGGAACCTGTGTTGACTGAAACATAAGCACAGGAGCATGCAGCCGTCACTCAAGCACCCTGCGTCCATTCGGGACGAGACTAACCAGAACATAGTAGATGGGTGAGATGACCTTTGTTTCTCCTTAAAGTTAGAGTCTTAGGGTCACATATAAATTTGCTGTTGCGTCTCACTGTTAGTAAGTTAAATTTAAATGTAGATGTTTCGGATTAAATATTTAGTATTAAAACCTGAGAGGTACAATCTTAGAATTAACAAAATCTTCAGAAGATTAAGTTTGCGTGCTTATTTGAGTGATTTTGAACACTAACATCAGTAGACATTCATCATCAAAATCTTAGCTGTATGATCGATTGCTCATCCAGGTAACTGGTTTGCCCTTCACCATATTTGAAGTGTTTAATATAAATTGTATGTATTCTAGTATATGTTAGATATCTGATGCATCTTGTGTCTCCAATTGTATTATAAATGCCCTCAGAGAGATGCTGTATTATTATTCAGTTTTTAAATCACTCAAGGTAACAATACATAAATTATTATTGTTGCATAGCTGACTGTTTGCTGCATTATAATGGACTATTTATATTATTGTTAATTGATATTATTTTAATAAATCATATTAAACTTTAATCAATAATAGGCTTTATGCCCAGCTGCACTACTTCCGAAACTTCAGCCAGCGCCTTGTTTCCTGTCTTCCATTATTGGACAAACTGATTAATCCAGGTGTGCCTGACCTCAGTAGTCACAAACAAACTGATTAATCCTGGTGTGCCTGACCTCAGTAGTCACAACAACAATAGTCAGACACACCTGGATTAATCAGTTTGTCCAATAATGGCAGACAGGAAACAAGGAGCTGGCTGAAGTTCAGGAAGTAGTGCAGCTGGGCATAAAGCCTATTCATGATCATATACAGTGGCGACCAGTGACTTGTGTGTGGCTCGTCATGTAAAAATGTGTGTTCGTTGCGTCATGTGAACCATGTGCATCATGCGTCTTGTCAAAATAAGTGCCTGCTGCACATGCGTCGAAAGGGTTTATGATAAAAGAGACGCTTGCGTTTGACAGATACTCACTTAATCTCATGTGTAATCAGAGTTTGTCTGTCGAGTATTTTGTGATCGTGAGCATCTCTTTTATCATAAACCCTTTCAACGCGTGTGCAGCAGGCACGCATTTTGACAAGACATATGATGCACCAAACACATATTTTGACATGACGAGCAACACACATGACACTCCAAACACCTATTTTGAATTCGAGCCCCTCGGAAGAGAAGTCACCAGCTGCCACAAGTCATATATGTATTTATTTATTTGATATTTAGCTGTTGAATAAAAGAAAAAATGCTCAGTAAGCTATTTATGTATTTTGATATATTTTGCAATAATGACCAAATAACTGTATATTATTTACATACACATATTTCTGCATGTGTGCAAAGACAAATAAAATAAAACCAAGCACTCACCCACTGGGTCCGGGCCTCTGGTTAGGGGGAAACCTCCAGTCAGGGTTAGGCGGCTTTTGCTGAAAATAGTAAGAAAAGGCTTTTATCAAAATTTTGTTTAACACAGACATCCAAAAGCACTAAATGGCTGTTTGTGGAGCTTGAATCCTCCATGACGTCATGTGGATCTGTAATTCTGAAACACAGATTTATGTTATTGGCAGTGTCACAGAACAACTAAACGCTCATCCGTTGTGCATCCTCTGAGCTGTTTGAAAAAAGGAGGAAGTTTAGTAGTGAGGACAAGAAAGTAGTGAGGTAGGAAACAGGTCAAGGGAAAGAGCGTGTGAATAATAGATGGATCGATTATGTTGCTGACTTGCATGAGTGAATGTACATGTAGCGAATACACACAGGTCTGTATCAAATAAAATATGAAATATAAATTCGAAACCTTTATAGAAAGATGGTTTTAATCCACAACCAAATTTAACTGTTTCTGCTTTGTAAACCACAAACACTGCACACATCTACTTTACTTAATTCAAGCATTTAAACAGAATCCATTAGTATAAGATTTCTTATATTCATATAAAAGTCTGTCATCAGGCCATGAGAATAGCTTGGGCACTTTGCATTATAGAGTAGTATAAAAGATGATTCATAATGACCAATACCCAAAATAGTCCAAGAGTCAGCAGTAATTGACACAGAGTAGTAAAATGCACACACAGAGAAGTATTTATAACTTACTCTAGCTGCTTTTGTGTAACACCTACGTGTCTCAGTTAAACATTGTAAGATTTATATATATATTTTTATTTATCTTTATTGAATGTCTTTTATTTAAAATGCACCATTTCTCACCTTCATGAGTGAGTGAGGGAAGAGTCTTTTTGAAAGTCGCATGCTTAGCGTACTTTGTGGGGCTTTAACAAACACAAAGTCGCTCCCGCTGGAGATGGTGGAAAAGCCAGGTGTGTACGTGTGTTTACGAAAATCTTGGGAGGTGTCCACAACCTCCATGAATCTGATTGGACCGTCTGTATTAAGCTGCAGGTGAAGGTCGTGGTGTTGATGTGTGTGAGTTGTGTTCTTCAAACCGAGTTTTTGCATGAGGAATGTACAGTAACTGTGGTGGTCGTGGTGGCCGAGCCAGCGTGCCACAATGGCACTGATTGTCAGGACAGAGAAGCCAATAACGAAGGATAAAGAAATTATAAGGTAAAGGGTGAGATCCGACTCACTTGGCTTTTTGGATGCAAACCTGCGTTCAGTAGAGCCGTCTGAGGCTTTCTCAGACAGTGTGATGTTAACCGCTACACTAGAAGAGAGAGACGGCATGCCATTGTCTTTTACGATCACTATAAGGCTAAAGACAGACTTGTTGTCATCTGCGACCAGTTTACCTCTAGTACGCAGCTCCCCAGTATGAGCACCAATGTGAAACAGTCCTGCATCTGGCCCTGAGAGGCTGTAAAATAACCAAGCGTTATGCCCACTGTCACCATCCAAAAAGGTTATGCGATTGACTAGGTGTCCAGTGCCAGCTGTGCTTGGTACCATAAACTGAAATGTTCCACCAGATGGGATTGCAGGGTATATAAGAACAGGTGGGTGATCATTCTGATCTTTAATAAAAACATGCACTGTGACATTGGAGCTCAAAGTCGGGGTTCCCTTATCAAGAACCTGCACCACAATCTGAAATGCATTAATTTGCTCATAGTCAAATTGTCTAATGGCATATATCTGGCCACTCTCTGGATTTATATAGACATATGAAGACACAGAGGTGCCGAGAGCCTTGCTCTCCAAGATTGAGAAAGAGACCGTCGAATTCTCACCCACATCTGGGTCGGAGGCAGACACTGACAGAAGTGGAGCATTTGGGGCATTGTTTTCAGCTATGTCCACAGAATAGGAAGGCTGTGAAAAGACTGGGGGGTTGTCATTAACATCTGAAAGACGTAGCACAATGGATTCCTGTGAAGAACGGGGTGGGGAACCAAAATCTGTTGCTGTCACGGTAATGGTATATTCAGCAACAGCCTCTCTGTCCAGAAAGCCATCGGTCAGTAAGGTTAGGAGCCCCTTATATGAAGAACTTAACTTAAAAGGCAATCCATAAGGGATCTCAACATTCACTTCACCATTTTTCCCTGTGTCTTCATCTCTAACTCTGATGAGTGCAACGACGGTGCCTGAATTCACATCTTCAGAAATTACAGAAGAAACCAGATTGATGTTGATTACAGGAGTATTGTCATTTACATCAACAATCTCTATTTTGATATTACACGAACCCTCCATGTAAGGTGTTCCTTTGTCCCTGGCAAGAACCGTGACGTCATATATATTAGCAAGCTCGTGATCTACAGATCCTGTAACTCTAATTTCACCACTCACAGCGTCTACTCTAAAAAGTTTCAATACGTTTTCGGGGGTGTACTTATCAAACATGTAAGTTATTTCCCCGTTTGGACCATGGTCCGCATCAGAGGCATTAAGGGTTGTAACTAAAGTCAAATAAGGTGAATTTTCTAAAAGTGTGACCTTTCTTGCAAAATTATGAAACTGTGGTGCGTTGTCATTGACATCAAGAATATGCATAGAAATGGCAATGTTGCCCGATTTTTCTGGACTACCACCATCGACTGCAGTTAAAATTAATCTGAATATATTCTTCTTTTCTCTGTCTAAAGGCTTGTTTAAGACTAAAACTGGTATTTTAGTTCCGTCGCTTTTAGTTTCTACTTTCAGAATAAAGCAATCGTTTTGACTGAGAAAATAAGCGCGCAGTGAATTTATTCCCACGTCAGGATCGTGCGCGCTTTCTAAACGGAACATCGTTCCTGGCGCAGCCGCTTCTGAAACATGCAAAGAAATGTTTTTGCTTTGAAAATTTGGAGCGTTGTCATTAACGTCCACGATTTCGACCGTGACACTGTGCATTTCCAAAGGATTTCGAAGAGAAATCTGAATTCGTATATGACAATGTAAATTCCCCCCGCACATACTCTCTCTGTCCATTGTTTGTTTGACCACCAAAGCTCCACTTGTCAGGTCTATGTCAAAGTATTTGTCTTCATATTCCGATATTATTCGCATTTCTCTTGAAATTATATGTTTAACGTCCATCCCTAAATCTTTAGTCAAGTGTCCAACAATAGTTCCTGGTTTAGATTCCTCTGCTGTGGAGTATAGAAGTTCCGATGCGTGCGTTGCAAATATCAGAACATGACAAACAATCCAAATTATAGCCCAATCCAAAGATCTATGAAAAGGCTCCTTACTCTCCATTTTAAGCTGGTATTTTTCACCGCTGTAGACTCCTTCGGGATAAAAATTTATACATTTTTTTAATCTATGATTGTTCTGCGCTGAACGCCTGCGCCATTTGTTGTAACTTTCTAAACTAATACATAGCTCGAGATCAACAAGCGTGTGCGGGTCTGGTAAAAGTGGACAGTGGGTGGAGTTAAAAGCTCGTGCGTTGCTATTGGATGAAAGTTATTTTGCCCAGACAAAAACATGCACGCGCATGCACAGGACCCGAGGCGCTGTCCACAGCTCAGGTGCTGAAACTAGCCTAAAGAAATAGGTGCTGAAACTTCTACACACTACTAACTGAATCATTTTTAAATTGAAACAATATACAATTTATTTTAAAATTTCATTTATCTCACCTGTTGGCTCTCGAATGTCCACGCGCTGTCTGGCAATGACGCATCAAGGACGTTTAGCGTGTCTGTAAAGTTTGTAGTGCTGCTAGGTTTTACCAAAGTGAAATCACTAAATTCCGACATTGGAGAGAGATAGGAGCCGAAAGACTGACTCTGAGACATCATGTCTCCTCCTAGAACTTCCACGTACTTAATGGGCCCGTCAGTGTTGAGCTGGATCTGAAGGTTTCTGTTGGGGTTCTCGTAACCAGAATTAGTTCGTTTGAAACAGCAGCTTGAACTGCCTCTGCTGCCCCGCGCACATTTCACTAGTAAGATAAAAAATGTCACCAAAGACAACAACGAAACGGCCGCGAGTGAGATGATTAAGTACAAAGTAATTTTTCCACTTTTTTTGCTGGGTTCTACAGTTTTCTTATGATAGTCTGAAATGGGCTCATGAAAGCCATCTTCTATTATTATTTCCACTGTCACTGTAGTGGACTTTTCTGGCTCTCCATTATCCTTTATCTCTATCAAGAGTCTCTGAGAAGAATCATCCTGCTCTGAAACAGAACGTTTAGTCCTCACCTCTCCAGTATGTAAATTCACATTAAACAAAGACATGTCCGTGGCCTCAATGAGCCTGTATGAAATCCAAGCATTGTGACCAGAGTCAGCATCCACTGCTGTTACCTTAGTAACAAGATGTCCTAATTTAGCAGAACGGGGCATCCTCTGATGTGAGACAGACCCCATGACCGTGGAGGGGTAAATAACAGCAGGCACATTGTCATTTTGGTCCAGAATGAACACATAAACTGTGGCGTTGCTGGATAGAGATGGAGAGCCATGGTCTTTAGCCTGCACGATGACCTCAAGCATCTTAATTTTCTCAAAGTCAAACGAATGCATGCTAAATATGCTGCCATTATCTGCATTTATGTACACATATGACGAAATTGGTGTATCAAAAACTTTAGGGTTCTCAATAGCGTATGAAATTTTACCATTTAATCCAATATCAACGTCTTGAGCGGATACTGAACAAATAATAGATCCTGGAGTATTATTCTCTGTAACGTATACATAATACACATTATTAGAGAACTTCGGGGCATTGTCGTTAACATCAAGAATTTTAACTGGAATTATAGTTTTGCTACTTAAAGGAGGTGAGCCTGAGTCAAAGGCGGTGATTTCTACGTTGTACTCTGGAAACGTTTCGCGGTCTAAAACACCGCTTGTAACTAATGAATATTCATTTGAGAAAGATGGTTTTAAAATAAATGGAAGGTCGGATTGTGTCTGCAGCGTTACTTTTCCATTGACACCAGAGTCAATGTCTCGTGCGCTTATTAAAGCCACAACTGTCCCGCTTGGAGCATCCTCGCGTACAGGACTTGGTTTAGACGTAAGCACTATTTGCGGCGCATTGTCGTTAATATCTGAGACTTCAATTTCAACTCTACAATGGCCCTCCATTTCTGGAACACCTTTGTCTTTAGCACTTATCTCAATGTTGTACATAGGAGTGGTCTCATAATCCAAGTTTCCATTCAGAGTAATTTCTCCGGTTTTCTCGTCAATACGAAACAATGAGCGCAGTGCATCAGAAGTATGTTTCCCTAAAAAATATAGTATTTCACTATTTTGACCTTCGTCCAAATCAGTTGCTTTAACCTTTATAAACGACGTGCCCTGCTTGGTGTTTTCGTTAATAGACACTTTGTACACCGTTTTCTCAAACACAGGGTTATTGTCATTGATATCCAGCACAGTGACATTAATTTGTGATGTTCCAGAATTGGCCGGGCTCCCTCCGTCTAAGGCAGTTAACAGCAGTTGATGTATCGGTTTCTTCTCACGATCCAGGGCTTTCTCCAGTACTAATTCAGGTACCTTTCGGCCATCTCCAAGGTCTTTTACTTTTAGACTAAAGCATTCGTCTTTGCTTAAAGTGTACGATTTCAAAGAATTACTGCCGACGTCCGGGTCTACTGCACCCTCCAGAGGAAAGCGCATACCAGGTACAGTCGATTCTGCTATTTTTAAAGCACTGTCCGTCGATTGAAAATGTGGATAATTGTCATTAATATCCTGTATGTCAACTTCCACTCTATAAAGTTGTAAAGGATCCTCGATAACGATTTGAAGAGGCAACAGACACTGTGCGTTTTTTCCACAAAGAGTCTCTCTGTCGATTCTCTCGTTAACCACAATCTCACCTCTGCGTAAATCCACGCTGAAAAACTGCTTACCCGATTCAGAGGCTATTCGCAATTTACGCTCATAAATCTCGGATATTTTCAAGCCCAAATCTTTAGCAATATTTCCAACAACAGCGCCAACATTCAGTTCTTCTGGAATCGAGTAGCGAGTCTGTCCTTCTGTCATATTCCACAAAAGAATATAAAGAAAATAGGAAAGCAAATGACGCCTCCACCCTCTTAATATAATCCTCTTTGTCATTTTGTTCTAAAATCCGGACGATTCACCTTGCTAATAAAAACTAGGGATCCCACCACGACTGCAATTTTGCTTGTCCATTTTGTCTGAAATATATATTACAATCCATTTTGTCCGAGTGATCAGAGCATCCCCTCTTTCTGCTTGGTCTGAACATTGTATTGCCAGTGGGGGGAGGGAGTAGATCTCTTTGTACAATTCTGCATGTCATTGGTGCAGACAAGAACTGCAATAACCAATAGGAACAGAGCTCTCTCTTAAAGGCGCAAGCTCCAGAATCAGCATCTTCTGCCAAGCTCACAGAACCTTGCCTAGTTTGTATAAACGATATTATATATTTTCTCTGTACAAATAAAATAAATATTTGAAAATAAAAAAATAAAATAAAATATAAAAATACAATTTATTTAGATGGTAAGATGAATAGAAGTATTTTTATTAATAATTTCCCTCACGAATAATAAGAAAATACACTAAAATACTACACTAAAAAAATAATCTGCTGGATTTACTTAAAAATATAGTTGCATATCTTTGCATCCACTTTTTTAAGGAAACATAAGTAAGTTTGAAATTGCTTAAAATTCCATGTAATACTTGCTTAAAAAATGGTTGCAAAAATTATGCACTATACTTTTAAGTTTTTAGTATTGGCACAGCTTAAATGTGATTATATAATAGAGAAAAATAAATCAAACTTATATATTGGACTGATTTGAACTGAAATCAAGTATTGAGTACATGACAACAGCGTTTTTTTATTTTCCTATATGAAAACGTTATATGAGGTCTGCGAGAATATTGGAGGGTCCAAAACTCTTAAATTACCAGCCTTAACAGATGTTAACTCTGGTAAGCCAAAGTCGGTGGCTACTATTTCTGTTATATTCTGCACTACCTTCGCGATCTAATTAGTTAGTTAGTTAGTTACTAAAGAATAATGGTTATCAAACGATGGTTTTAGTTTGAAAGAGGGATTTGGGGAAACCTTCTAGTTCTGGATTTCCTTTGTCTTTAGCGCAGACATATATGATTTAATTGTTTCATAGTCCAGTATGCAACTGTGATTTCTCCATTATCTTTGTTAACAGTAAAAACTTGCCTAACAAAATCTGTTGTGTGTGCACCGAAATAATACAACAGTTGCGCATTATGACCTTCATCTAAATCGGTAGCTTGTATAGTTAAAAGCATTGAACCAACAGCAACGTTTACGGAAGCTTTGTATGCAGCCGTTTCAAATGTTGGTTCATTATCGTTTGTATCCTGAACTAATTTGTATTAACCTCGTGCCAGAATTTACTAGATCCCCTCCATCTGTGGCTATCAACACGAGCTTGTGAACAGACTGCTTCTCTCTGTCTAGAGACTTCTCAACAACTAACTCTGCCACTTTTCTTCCATTTTTCAGAGTTTTCACATTAAGGCGGAAATAATTATTACTGCTTAATGAGTATGACTTTAAACTGTTAATGCCCACATACAATCCTATGCACTTTCGAGAGGAAATCGTGCGCCTGTAGCTATTGATTCAGGTATTTTTAATACGCCGTCTTTAGTATGAAAATTGGGTGCGTTGTCATTTATATCTTTAATTTCAATTTCAACACGATGAAGCTGTAGTGGATTTTCTATAATAACATGCAGTGGCATCAGACAGCTGACGCTTTGTCCACAGAGCTTTTCTCTGTCTATTCTGCCGTTGACAACCAGCTCACCCTTCTCTGATTCCACACTAAACTATTATCTGTCCAATTCAGAGGCTATTCGTAACTTGCGATTGTTGAATTCTGAAATGTCAAACCCAAGATCCTTTGTAATATTACCAACGACAAAACCTTCTTTTAGATCTTCTGGTATTGTGTAGCGAATCTGAGCTTCAGCTGCATTCCACAAAAGAAAGAGACCAAACAGCAAAAGCGCTGCTTGTTTCCACCCACGGATCCACCTATATCTCATTTCCCTGATGTATTTTTATCCATTAAGAATTGTGCCATGACGATCTAAAATTATTATAATTTTACTTCATTCTGAAACAAAACAGATCCCTTCAAAACCACAAATGTATCAAATGTACAGTTCTCAACATTCTGGTTGGGATGGAGTAGATCCCTTTATATAGTCTCTTTTGTTTTTTGAGAAAGCTTTGTGGTTACGCAGAAAAAATAATAATCATACATTTTAATATCACTGAAAATACGTTTAAAAAGTGTTTAATTTGCAACAATACTGAATGCAGTATCCACAACTTAATGACAAAGTGATTTAATGTGACTGTACAAGACAAATACCAAATACCATAATTTTATTATTTTTAAATATTAAAAGTTTATTTTAATACATTCCTATTTAATTAGGATTTTATTAGCATATACAACTTTCAGAACAACGAAAAATTGTATGTATTTTAGCCTGTAAACTTTAACTTTTACTCATACGCTTACTCATAGCGCTGTCCATGGTTCTGAACTGAAAAATTTGTTTTGTTTCTAAAAATGATTACGTGCAACTCTCCATTGATGCAGGCAGGGTGCGATTTGCCGGGGGGGATGCGTGGGATTTCCCCCTTTCTGGTCAATGTATCCCTGCCTCTGCTTAATTATTTTTATCCCCGGTGGGGATAAATTTATCCCCCCCTCAAAGTGATCAGTGCTACTACACTAGTGGCGAGACGGATCACAAAACATATCACTGATCCGTGGTTTGATTAAAGTCAATTTTGTTTTAAAATGCGCTGCTTTGGCTGGCTCTGATACAGCTGCCGCGCGCAGCCTCTCTGTATTCACCACTCTGCAGACTTGCTCAATGTCCGGCCCACGGCGCTATCTGATTGGTTACAGACCCGGTTACACCTCACGAGTAGCCTATCAACACATGCGAGATGGTTATGGAGCTGTGTGTCGAAACGGTGGAAGGCAGCATATTCATCCGCATATTAATAAAGCGGGAATAAACATCACAATCTGATTATCTGTTTATGATGACAAGCAGAGTTAGTGTCCCAGTCACACCACTGAGAATGGCCGAAGTTACACGCAGATGAGGTGTTTAGCGAGGCGCGGGCGCGTCCAGTTTGCGCAAATGAGGCTAAGTGACTAACACATAATGCATCTGTCTTTTCTATCATTTCACTGTAGCTCCGCATTGCGGTGTAAAGTTAATATTATTACTTTAAAAGCAGCAGTAAAACTGTTTCTACTGTAATGGTTTAACTTTGCAATAAATACATTGTTCATATTTATGTTTAAGTTGACACTACATTGTGCCATACAGTTTTGCCATTCAAGATTTAATTCTTGCGTGTTTTTTCGTTGTGCATGATCACAGCTCATATGTGTGGGGAAAGATAAGCTATTAGAATAAAAATATTGCGTAAGGCTGCTTCATGAGTTAATAAGAAAAAAGATTTTACAATTCCTGCAAATGCAGTGATGAGTTCATGTTCTCATTATTTATTTTTATGAATTAAAATGTTTTGAAATGTGCTGTGGACAGAGACGCATTATGTCAAGAATGATAAAAAAATCGTCAATAAGCTCATAATTTGGGCTAAAATAGTCTAAATGTTAAGTTTTAAAACCATTTTAAAAAGCTGGTTATATTTTGATGTTTCTGCGCAAGTTCAGCAGACAGTGAGGTTCGGGTTTGTTCCGATCAGAGCTCGTGAGCGGAGAGCGCATTTCTGAATATTAGAAATATTTTAATTAGAAATATATAAAAAATAATAATAATATTATAATGGATTTTTGTTAGGTCAGACAATAATTACCAAATTTCTCTCTCATATTGTTCTTCATAACCACTGAAAACAGTCAAAAAAGTAAAAACTAGTGGTGGGTACAAAATAACTCGACGCCTATGAAAACATCCCCCCCTCTGTTTTTTTTCACAAATCGCACCCTGGATGCAGGGTTAAGTATATTTTATAATTTGTCTCACCTGTTGGCTCTCGAACGTCCATGCGCTGTCTGGTAATGACGCATCAAGCACGTTTAGGGTGTCTGTAAAATTTGTAGTACTGCTGGGCTTTACTAAAGTAAAATCACTGAATTCGGACATTGGAGAGAGATAAGAGCCGAAAGACTGACTTTGAGACATCATGTCACCTCCCAGAACCTCCACATACTTAATAGGCCCGTCAGTGTTGAGCTGGATTTGAAGGTTTCTGTTGGGATTTGTATATCCAGAATTTGTTCTCCTCATACAGCAACTTGAGCTGCTGCTATTGCTTCGTGCACATTTCACCAGTAAGACAAAAAATGTCATCAGACACAACAAAGATACAGACGCCAAAGAAATTATCAGATATAAAGTGATTTTGCCGGTTTTCTTGTCGACTTCTGGTCTGATCTTACGATTGTCTGATATGGGCTCATGAAACCCGTCCTCTAGTAATATATCCACTGTCACTGTGGTGGACTGGATTGGCTCTCCATTATCTTTTATCTCAATTACCAGTCTTTGAGGGGAGTCATCGTGCTCTGAAACAGAGCGTTTAGTCCTCACCTCTCCTGTATGTAAATTCACATTAAACAGAGAAGCGTCCGTGGCATCCGCGAGCCTGTAGAAAATCCAGGCGTTATGACCAGAGTCAGCGTCCACTGCTGTTACTTTAGTAACAAGATGTCCTACTTTAGCAGAACGGGGCATTTTCTGATGTGAGACAGACCCCGTTACTGTGGAGGGATAAATGACGGCTGGTGCATTATCGTTTTGGTCCAGAACAAACACATGAACCGTGGCGTTGCTACTCAAAGATGGCGACCCATGATCTTTAGCCTGCACTACAACACTAAACAATTTGACTTTTTCATAATCAAATGAGCTCATGCTGTACATAGTTCCATTCTCGGAATTAATATAAAAATACGATGATGCTGGCACGTGATCTGAATTTAAATCCAGAAGAGAATATGTCACCATAGCGTTATTACCTTGGTCAATATCAGTAGCAGCTACAGAAAACAATGACACACCTGCCTTGTTATTTTCTTTTATATAAATGTTATACGAAGACTGTGAGAAGAGTGGAGCATTGTCATTCACATCAAATATTTTTATATTGATAGTTTTCGCAGTTTTTAATGGTGGTACACCGGAGTCTGTGGCCTGTATTAGTACATTATATTCAGAATGAACTTCGCGGTCTAAAAAAGATTTAGTTATCAACGAATAATGGTTAAGAAAAGAGGGTTTCAGTTTGAAAGGAACATCCGGAGAGACAAATAGCTCAACCTTGCCATTATCACCAGAATCTAAATCTTTTACTTTAATTAAAGCGACCACAGTTCCAACAGTCGCATTTTCAGGCACAGGACTCGGTGAAGATGTCAGGATAAATTCTGGAGGATTGTCATTTTCATCTATGATATCAATCTGAACAGATGACCGCCCCTCTAGCTCTGGATTGCCTTTGTCTTTTGCGCAAACCTCAAACGTATATGACTTTTTGTTCTCGTAATCTAGTTTTCCATTCACCATGACTTCGCCGGTATCAGCGTTTACAATAAAAGCGGTTTTTACAGGTTCAGGCGTGTGTGCACCGAACAAGTACAGTATTTCGCCATTCAGACCTTCGTCCAGGTCGGTCGCTTTGATTGTGAGCACACTTGTACCAACCGTGACGCTTTCTAGAACCGATGCCTTGTAAGTAGAAACATCAAATTTGGGTTCGTTGTCGTTTATGTCTTGAACAATTATGTTCAATAAGGATGTGCCAGACTTGACTGGATTACCACCATCAAGGGCTGTTAATATTAGCTTGTGTATGGACTGTTTTTCTCTGTCTAAAGGTTTTTCTACTACAAGCTCCGGTATCATTCTTCCATCTTGTAGAGTTTTTACATTAAGGCGGAAATAATTGTTATTACTTAGAGAATATGTCTTTAGGCTATTGCTGCCAACGTCGAGATCCTCCGCATTTTCAAGGGTAAATCGTGCGCCTGGAGCAATTGATTCATGTATTTTCAATGTGCCATCTTTTGTATAGAAGTTTGGTGCATTGTCATTTATGTCTTGTATTTCTATCTCGACACTATGCATTTGTAATGGATTCTCAATAACGATTTGCAATGGCAATAAACAACTGACGCTTTGTCCACAAAGCGTCTCTCTGTCTATTCTCCCATTAACTACCAGTTCACCCTTCCCTGAATCCACACCGAAATACTGTTCATTGGACTCAGATGCTATGTGCAACTTACGCTCGGCAATATCTGAAATGTCAAAACCAAGATCCTTAGCGATGTTTCCAACGACAGATCCTTCTTTTAACTCCTCATGTATCGTGTAGCGAATCTGAGCTCTAACTGTAATCCACAATAGACAGAAACCGAACAGCCGAGGCGCTGCCCATTTCCAATCGCCGGTCCTTCTGCGTCTCATTTCTTTGTTGAGCTTGATATTTCCATCAATAAATGCTTCGTATATGTTCACAGATAAACAGACCGTTATTCCTCATTTTCAATCAATTAAGTCTACTCAGCGCTCCCTCATCCTCATAAACCGTGCATGTTTTCTCTGACTCTACAGCTCTCATCATACTCCTCCTCTTACTGGGGGAGGGAGTAGATCCTTTTGTGCGGTCTAATACATGATTGGTACAGAGCTAAGCGCTCTCTCGTCCAATAGATGATTTTCTGTTTTCCTGGCATAACCAGGCCGTCTGTGTTACGCAGCATCTGTTGGTGAATTGTGCTATTTCCACGTGTAGCTCGGCTAATATTAATTGTTTGCTATTAATATTTGCTCTAATGCAATGTCCAAGCTACAAATTATTAGCATTCAAACATAGCATTACATAGCATATTGAACATTTGAAATGGTTTAATTGTGCTGTTATAATTCGCTATAGGGGAAATTACTTTATGCTACTACTATTTCATTATCTAATCATTTAGATCTGTATTTATGCGTAATATTTTAAGAGCTTAGTTTCAAAAATATTTTTGTTTTTTTTATTTAACATTAAACGAATTTACTGTGCAGCAACGTTTGTATTCAAACCAAAATTTGGAACTAAAAACCAGAAGAGCTGCCAGGTCTAAGGGTCCTGAAATAAGAATGAAACTTTTGCAATTATGTTTGTCTTTTAAACATAAAAGTGCCCCTAAAGACGAATTACCCACCAGGTTTAACGTTCTTAAGCATTTCCAAATGTATTTCAAGAAATAATGCATTTATTGTTTTTCATTAACGATAGTCTCTGCCGATTTGACTATGCCTAGAAACACAATATACAAAAAAACTGGGCTGCAAAAAAAAAAGAAAGAAAAGAAATGCGCACTGTTTAAACTACTCCATAAGCAACAAGCCTGCGTTTCAAGTCTGTTCGGGCGTTTATATCTCCTTTGGTGATTAAACTTATATTTTGAAATCATTATTATTACGAACACCCTTTTTGGCAGGCAGTAAGCAATGTTTATCAAAGCTTATCGACGAACACACAAAGTTATGCCCAATGTCTGCATAATCAGGGCGATTATACATTTTTGTTTCCCAGCAATTTTGTTTACTTATTCTCTAAAGTAAAGCACACTTAGGTTACCAACCAAAAAATAAATACATCTTACAGGGGATCATATTCTATGCAGCCCAAAACTCTGCTGATGCACATCAAGCTGTCCTTTCAATAATTATATGACACTATTAAATTAATGTGTACACGCGTAATACGTAAAACTACACTGGAAGTCATAATTCTTATATAGTACATATTCACGGTCCCATAGTCTCGGAAAGATTAAAAAAAATGTCCATTCAGGTGAGATAGCTGCATATACCAAAATTTGCCAGGCTCATTGCAGCTTTTTAGTTTTTTCAAGAACCGCATGTTGTCTAAAAAGAGCATTACTGTATATGCAGTTCCAAACATATGTCATAAAAATATATGGTGCTTATTTTATCTGGATGGAGCGCAGCTCTAAAGGTGAATAGATTCAACTAGTCTCCTTTATTATCAGTATTGTTGCAGAAAAAGCAACTTTTGTAACATATAATGAGCGACATTATGTTCAATGTAAAGAACGCATTGCAGCTCTGACATGAAACCTCAGTAAGAAAGACACAGAAATAAAAAGTTTCCGCTTTTAACTGGAAAGCTCACTCACAGCGCTGTCCGTGGTTCTGAACTGAACCACAGTCACTTACTTAAATTAGATTTGTGCACGGTTTCTAAAACTGATAATGTGCAACTCTCCATTGATGTTGAGTTAATTACATATTATTCTTTGTCTCACCTGTTGGCTCTCGAATGTCCACGCGCTGTCTGGTAATGACGCATCAAGCACGTTTAGCGTGTCTGTAAAGTTTGTGGTGCTGCTGGGCTTAACGAGGGTAAAATCACTGAATTCTGACATTGGAGAGAGATAGGAGCCAAAAGACTGACTTTGAGACATCATGTCACCTCCCAGAACCTCCACGTACTTAATGGGTCCGTCAGTGTTGAGCTGGATCTGTAGATTTCTGTTGGGATTCGTATATCCAGAATGTGTTCGCCTAATACAGCAGCTTGAGCTGCCACCACTACCTCGTGCGCATTTCACCAGTAAGATGAAAAATGTCATCAGACACAACAAAGATACAGAAGCCAAAGAGATGATCAGATATAATGTGATTTTGCCGGTTTTCTTATCCACGTCCGGTCTGATCTTACGATTGTCTGAAACAGGCTCATGAAACCCGTCCTCTAATAATATATCCACTGTGACTGTGGTGGACTGGATTGGCTCTCCATTATCCTTTATCTCTATTACCAGTCTCTGAGATGAGTCATCCTGCTCTGAAACAGAGCGTTTAGTCCTCACCTCTCCTGTATGTAAATTCACATTAAACAAAGAAGAGTCCGTGGCCTCCGCGAGCCTGTAGAAAATCCAGGCGTTATGACCCGAGTCAGCGTCCACTGCTGTTACCTTAGTAACAAGATGTCCTACTTTAGCAGAACGGGGCATCCGCTGATGTGAGACAGAGCCCGTTACTGTGGAGGGATAAATGACGGCTGGTGCATTATCGTTTTGGTCAAGAACAAACACATGGATCGTGGCGTTGCTACTCAGAGATGGCGACCCATGATCTTTAGCCTGCACTACAACACTGAGCAGTTTTACTTTTTCATAATCAAATGAGCTCATGCTGTAAATAGTTCCATTCTCGGAATTAATATAAAAATAAGATGCTGTCACGTGATTTGAACTTAAATCCATTATAGAGTACGTCAGTATAGCGTTTTTATCTTGGTCAATATCAGTAGCAGTTACAGAAAACAATGAAACACCTGCTTGGGTATTTTCTTTTACATAAATGTTGTACGAAGATTGTGAGAACAGTGGAGCATTGTCATTCACATCAAATATTTTTATATTTATAGTTGTCGCAGTTTTTAATGGCGGTACACCGGAGTCCGTGGCCTGTATTAGTACATTATATTCAGATCGAACCTCACGGTCTAAAAAAGATTTAGTTATCAACGAATAATGGTTAAGAAAAGAGGGTTTCAGTTTGAAAGGAACATCAGGAGAGACGAATAGCTCAACCTTGCCATTATCCCCAGAATCCAAATCTTTCACGTTAATTAAAGCAACCACAGTTCCAACTGTCGCATTTTCTGGCACAGGACTCGGTGAAGACGTCAGAATAATTTCTGGGGGATTGTCATTTATATCTATGATATCAATCTGAACAGATGACTGCCCCTCTAACCCCGGATTCCCATTGTCTTTCGCGCAAACATCAAACGTATATAACTGTTTAGTTTCGTAATCTAGTTTTCCATTCACTGTGATTTCGCCAGAATCCGCATTTACACTAAAAGCTGATCTTACTGGTTCAGGCGTGTGCGCACCGAAAAAATATTGTATTTCACTATTAAGACCTTCATCCAAGTCAGTGGCTTTTATTTTAATTACACTAGTGCCAACAGTGGCACCTTCTGAAACAAATGCTTTGTATGCAGCAACCTCAAATTTTGGTTCGTTGTCATTTATGTCTTGAACAATTATGTTCAGTAAGCATGTACCAGATTTTACTGGATTACCACCATCCAGGGCTGTTAATATTAGCTTGTGTATGGACTGTTTTTCTCTATCTAAAGGCTTTTCTACGACAAGCTCCGGTATCATTCTTCCATCTTTTAAAGTTTTTACATTAAGACGGAAAAAATTGTTATTGCTTAGAGTATAAGTCTTTAGGCTATTGCCGCCAACATCGAGGTCCTCTGCGCTTTCAAGGGTAAATCGTGCTCCTGGAGCAACTGATTCATGTATTTGTACGATGCCATCTTTTGTGCGGAAGTTTGGTGCATTGTCATTTATGTCTTGTATTTCTATCTCGACCCTATGCATTTGTAATGGATTCTCAATAACAATTTGCAATGGCAATAAACAACTGGCGCTTTGTCCACAAAGCGTCTCTCTGTCTATTCTGCCATTAACTACCAATTCACCCTTCCCTGAATCCACACCGAAATATTGTTCATTGGACGCAGATGCTATCTGTAACTTACGCTCGTCGATATCTGAAATGTCAAAACCAAGATCCTTAGCAATGTTCCCAACGACAGATCCTTCCTTTAACTCCTCAGGTATTGTGTAGCGAATTTGAGCTCCAACGGTAATCCACAATAGACAGAAACCGAACAGCCAAGGCGCTGCCCATTTCCAATCGCCGCTCCTCCTGCGTCTCATTTCTTTGCTAAGCTTGATATCCCATCAATAAATGTTTCTTATATGTCCACACATAATAAAGCGTGTTTTCTCATTTTCAAAAAAAATACGTGAAGCCTACTCATCGCTTCGTCCTCATCATAAACCGGTGCATGTTTCCTCTGACTCTACAGCTCTCATCATACTCCTCCTCTTACTGGGGGAGGGAGTAGATCCTTTTGTGCGGTCTAATACATGATTGGTACAGAGCTCAGCGCTCTCTCGTCCAATAGATGATTTTCTGTTTTCCTGGCATAACCAGGCCACTGTCGTTTGTGTTAAGCGGCATCTGTTGGTGAATTGTGCTTTTCGCACATGTAGCTCGGCTACTATGAATTGTTTGCTACTTTTTAAATATTTGCGTTAATGCAAGGTCCAAGCTACAAAGTATTAGCATTCAAAAATAGCGTTATATAGCCTATTGAACATTTGGAATTGTTTAATTGTGCTGTTAAAATTCGCTAGGGAAACTTACTTTATGCTACTAATATTAAATTATCTAATCATTTAGATCTGTATTTATGCAGATTCTTTTAAGAGCTAAGTTTCCACATTTTTTAGGATATTTTATTTAACATCAAACGAATTTACTGTGCAGCAACGTTTGTATTCAAACCAAAATTTGGAACTAAAAACCAGAAGAGCTACCAGGTCTAAGGGTCCTGAAATAAGAATGAAACTTTTGCAATTATGTTTGTCTTTTAAACATAATGCGAAAGTGCCCCTAAAGACGAATTACCAACCAGGCTTAACGTTCTTAAGCATTTCCAAATGTATTTCAAGAAATAATGCATTTATTGTTTTTCATTAACGATAGTCTCTCCCGTTTTGACTATGCCTAGAAACACAATATACACAAAACATGGCTGCAAAAAAAAAGAAAGAAAATAAATGCGCATTGTTTAAACTACTCCATAAGCCTGCGTTTCAAGTCTGTTCGGACGTTTATATCTCCTATGGTGACTAAACTTATATTTTGAAATCATTATTGTTACGAACACCCTTTTTGGCAGGCAGTAAGCAATGTTTATCAAAGCTTATCGACGAACACACAAAGTTATGCCCCAATGTCTGCATAATCAGGGCGATTATACATTTTTGTTTCCCAGCAATTTTGTTTACTTATTCTCTAAAGTAAAGCACACTTAGGTTACCAACCAAAAAATAAATACATCTTACAGGGGATCATATTCTATGCAGCCCAAAACTCTGCTGATGCACATCAAGCTGTCCTTTCAATAATTGTATGACACTTTTAAATTAATGTGTACACGCGTAATACGTAAAACTACGCTGTAAGTCATAATTCTTATAGAGTACATATTCACGGTCCCATAGTCTCGGGAAGATAAAAAAAATTGTCCATTCAGGTGAGATAGCTGCATATACCAAAATTTGCCAGGCTCATTGCAGCTTTTTAGTTTTTTCAAGAACCGCATGTTGTCTAAAAAGAGAGCATTACTGTATATGCAGTTCCAAACATATGTCATAAAAATATTTGGTGCTTATTTTATCTGGATGGAGCGCAGCTCTAAAGGTGAATAGATTCAACTAGTCTCCTTTATTATCAGTATTGTTGCAGAAAAAGCAACTTTTGTAACATATAATGAGCGACATTATGTTCAATGTAAAGAACGCATTGCAGCTCTGACATGAAACCTCAGTAAGAAAGACACAGAAATAAAAAGTTTCCGCTTTTAACTGGAAAGCTCACTCACAGCGCTGTCCGTGGTTCTGAACTGAACCACAGTCACTTACTTAAATTAGATTTGTGCACTGTTTCTAAAACTGATAATGTGCAACTCTCCATTGATGTTGAGTTAATTACATATTATTCTTTGTCTCACCTGTTGGCTCTCGAATGTCCACGCGCTGTCTGGTAATGACGCATCAAGCACGTTTAGCGTGTCTGTAAAGTTTGTGGTGCTGCTGGGCTTAACGAGGGTAAAATCACTGAATTCTGACATTGGAGAGAGATAGGAGCCGAAAGACTGACTTTGAGACATCATGTCACCTCCCAGAACCTCCACATACTTAATGGGTCCGTCAGTGTTGAGCTGGATCTGTAGATTTCTGTTGGGATTCGTATATCCAGAATGTGTTCGCCTAATACAGCAGCTTGAGCTGCCACCACTACCTCGTGCGCATTTCACCAGTAAGATGAAAAATGTCATCAGACACAACAAAGATACAGAAGCCAAAGAGATGATCAGATATAATGTGATTTTGCCGGTTTTCTTATCCACGTCCGGTCTGATCTTACGATTGTCTGAAACAGGCTCATGAAACCCGTCCTCTAGTATAATATCCACTGTAACTGTGGTGGACTGGATTGGCTCTCCATTATCCTTTATCTCTATTACCAGTCTTTGAGATGAGTCATCCTGCTCTGAAACAGAGCGTTTAGTCCTCACCTCTCCTGTATGTAAATTCACATTAAACAAAGAAGAGTCCGTGGCCTCCGCGAGCCTGTAGAAAATCCAGGCGTTATGACCAGAGTCAGCGTCCACTGCTGTTACCTTAGTAACAAGATGTCCTACTTTAGCAGAACGGGGCATCCGCTGATGTGAGACAGATCCCGTTACTGTGGAGGGATAAATGACGGCTGGTGCATTATCGTTCTGGTCCAGAACAAATACATGCACCGTGGCGTTGCTACTCAGAGATGGCGACCCATGATCTTTAGCCTGCACCACAACACTGAGAAGTTTTACTTTCTCATAATCAAATGAGCTCATGCTGTAAATAGTCCCATTTTCTGAATTTATATAAAAATAAGATGATGCTGGCACGTGATCTGAATTTAAATCCAGAATAGAGTACGTCACTATAGCGTTATTACCTTGGTCAATATCAGTAGCAGCTACAGAAAACAATGAAACACCTGCCTGGTTATTTTCTTTTATATTAATGTTATACGAAGACCGTGAGAACAGTGGAGCATTGTCATTCACATCAAATATTTTTATATTTATAGTTTTCGCACTTTCTAATGGTGGTACACCGGAGTCCCTGGCCTGTATTAATACATTATATTCAGATTGAACCTCGCGGTCTAAAAAAGATTTAGTTATCAACGAATAATGGTTAAGAAAAGAGGGTTTCAATTTAAAAGGAACATTCGGAGAAACAAATAGCTCAACTTTGCCATTATCACCGGAATCCATATCTTTTACTTTAATCAGAGCTACTACAGTATCAACTGTCGCGTTTTCGGGTACAGGACTCGGTGAAGACGTCAGGATAATTTCTGGGGGATTGTCATTCATATCTATGATATCAATTTGGACAGCTGACTGCCCCTCTAACCTTGGATTGCCGTTGTCTTTCGCGCAAACATCAAATGTATATAACTGTTTAGTTTCGTAATCTAGTTTTCCATTCACCGTGATTTCTCCGGTGTCAGCGTTTACACTAAAAGCTGATCTTACTGGTTCAGGCGTGTGCGCACCGAAAAAATACTGTACTTCACTATTAAGACCTTCATCCAAGTCAGTGGCTTTTATTTTAATTACACTAGTGCCAGCAGTTGCCCCTTCTATAACAGATGCTTTGTATGCAGCAACCTCAAATTTGGGTTCGTTGTCGTTTATGTCTTGAACAATTATGTTCAGTAAGGATGTGCCAGACTTGACTGGATTACCACCATCCAGGGCTGTTAATATTAGCTTGTGTATGGACTGCTTTTCTCTATCTAAAGGCTTTTCTACTACAAGCTCCGGTATCATTCTTCCATCTTTTAAAGGTTTTACATTGAGACGAAAAAAATTGTTATTGCTTAGAGTATAAGTCTTTAGGCTATTGCCGCCAACATCGAGGTCCTCGGCGCTTTCAAGAGTAAACCGTGCGCCTGGAGCAATTAATTCGTTTATTTCTAATGTACCTTCTTTTGTGTGAAAGCTTGGTGCATTGTCATTTATGTCTTGTATTTCTATCTCGACCCTATACATTTGTAATGGATTCTCAATAACGATCTGCAATGGCAATAAACAACTGGCGCTTTGTCCACAAAGCGTCTCTCTGTCTATTCTGCCATTAACCACCAATTCACCCTTCCCTAAATCCACACCAAAATATTGTTCATTGGACTCAGATGCTATCTGCAACTTACGCTCGGCGATATCTGAAACGTCAAAACCAAGATCTTTAGCAATGTTCCCAACGACAGATCCTTCCTTTAACTCCTCAGGTATTGTGTAGCGAATCTGAGCTCCAACGGTAATCCACAATAGACAGAAACCGAACAGCCGAGGCGCTGCCCATTTCCAATCGCCGATCCTCCTGCGTCTCATTTCGTTGCTAAGCTTGATATCCCATCAATAAATGTTTCTTATATGTCCACACATGAATAAAGCGTTTTTCACATTTTCAAAAAAATACGTCTATTCATCGCTTCGTCCTCATCACAACCCGTTCATGTTTCCTCTGACTCTATAGCTCTCATCATACTCCTCCTCTCGCTGGGGGAGGGAGTAGATCCTTTTGTGTGGTCTAATACAAGATTGGTACAGAGCTCAACACTCTCTTGTCCAATAGATGGCTTCCTGTTCTTTTTTTCAGTCGTATAACCAGACCTCTGTTTTTTTGTGTTCAGCTGGCGGTGTAGTGTGCTCTATAATATATTGTATTTTATACTTTGACGGTCAAATATTTGTGTAGAAGGTTCAAGTTACAGATTATCATTTATACACCATCGAAAGCCTTTGTAATTGTGTTGTAAACATTCGCTGAAAGAATTCGTCTGCTACTACACTTTCAGCGTGTTACCATTTGTATTTGTACAGCCTTGAATAAGAGCTAATTTATATATTCTTTAAAAAAAGAAAGAACTTGTGTTGATGTTCGCTGTCCAAAATGGTGGTGCTGAACAGAGGCCGTTGTATATGGTCAGTGAATAATCAAAGCAGCTCCGACATAAGCTCCCATATATAATGTTATAATTACAATATATATTTATTGTTTAAAAAATTTATTACATTTTATATTTATTTCTTATAGATTTATAGATTTTTATTATAGATTTAAAAAAAGAAAGGTCCCACTGTCTCAGTTTCAGACATACCCGAAGGTTACTGCAAACATGAAAGTTAAAAATTAAGGCCCGATTTCACAGACAAAGTTTGGCTTACGCCAGCACTATGCCTTATTTAAATTAGTAAATTTAAGTCGCTTTAATAAAAAGTCACTTAGAAAAAACATTACTGGTTTGCATCTTAAGGTTAAAACATTAACAATGACATATTTTAACATATGTCATGGCAATATATTTTTTGTTAAGACACCTTAAACATTCATTTTAGTTTGGGACTAGCCTTTAGCCTTAGGTCTGTGAAACCGGGAAAAAGTTTCTCAATTTAGGCGTTGACTTCTACATTTTACAAATGTGACAGTTCTTTAATTGGCTTAAGGAATATCTTATCTTCATAGCAATTCTTTAACTAAAATAGTTGGATGTACCAACGATTCCTAAGCTCATGGCATAGTGTTTTAATTATAGTTTCTAATGTCTTGCATGAGCACAACTGTAGTTTTCGTTTTGTTTACATTATTTGCGTATTTCATCCAGATGGAGCGCAGCTTCCAGCTAAAAGTGAACAAATTCAACTAATTCCTCAAAAAAAAAAAAAAAAAAGGTTCAAACAATTTGCAAAACATTTAATGCGCGAATTTATGTAATGCAATATAACCTTATTAAGAAAGAAAAAAAAACTTTTCTGTTAAAAGACCGAAAAGCAGACTCATGGCGCTGTCCATGGTTCTGAACTGAACAACAGCAGCTATAATACACCATTGATGCAGATTTAATGACATTTTATTTTTTATCTCACCTGTTGACTCTCGAACGTCCACGCGCTGTCTGGTAATGACGCATCAAGCACGTTAAGCGTGTCTGTAAAGTTTGTAGTGCTGTTGGTCTTAACGAGGGTAAAATCACTGAATTCTGACATTGGAGAGAGATAGGATCCAAAAGACTGACTTTGAGACATCATGTCACCTCCTAGAACCTCTACATACTTAATTGGTCCGTCAGTGTTGAGCTGGATCTGGAGATTTCTGTTGGGATTGGAATATCCAGAATTTGTTCTCCTAATACAGCAGCTTGAGCTGCCACTACTACCTCGTGCACATTTTACCAGTAAGATGAAAAATGTCATCAGACACAACAAAGATACAGAAGCCAACGAGATGATCAGATATAATGTGATTTTGCCGGTTTTCTTGTCGACTTCCGATCTGATTTTACGGTTGTCGGAAATGGGCTCATGAAACCCGTCCTCTAGTATAATATCCACGGTAACAGTGGTGGACTGGATTGGCTCTCCGTTATCCTTTATCTCTATTACCAGTCTTTGAGATGAGTCATCCTGCTCTGAAACAGAGCGTTTAGTCCTCACCTCTCCTGTATGTAAATTCACATTAAACAGAGACGCGTCCGTGGCCTCCGCGAGCCTGTAGAAAATCCAGGCGTTATGACCCGAGTCAGCGTCCACTGCTGTTACCTTAGTAACAAGATGTCCTGTTTTAGCAGAACGGGGCATCTTCTGATGTGAGACGGACCCCGGTACTGTGGAGGGATAAATGACGGCTGGTGCATTATCGTTGTTGTCCAGAATAAACACATGAACCGTGGCGTTACTGCTGAGAGATGGCGACCCATGATCTTTAGCCTGCACTACAACACTAAACAATTTGACTTTTTCATAATCAAATGAGCTCATGCTGTACATAGTTCCATTCTCGGAATTAATATAAAAATAAGATGATGCTGGCACGTGATATGAATTTAAATCCATTATTGAATACGTCACTATAGCGTTTTTATCTTGGTCAATATCAGTAGCAGTTACAGAAAACAATGAAACACCTGCCTGGTTATTTTCTTTTATATAAATGTTATACGAAGACTGTGAGAATAGTGGGGGATTGTCGTTTACATCAAGAACTTTAACGTTTACCGTCGCCACAGATTTTAAGGGTGGTACACCGGAGTCTGTGGCTTCTATTTCAACGTTATATTCAGAATAAACCTCACGGTCTAAAAAAGAGTCAGTAATTAACGAATAGTGGTTATCAAAAGATAGTTTCAATTTGAAAGGCGCACCGGGAGAGATGAATAGGTTAATTTTTCCATTTTCACCGGAGTCCAAATCTTTAACGTTAATTAGAGCTACTACAGTACCAATAGTTGCGTTTTCAGGCACAGGGTTTGGTAAAGATGTCAGGATAATTTCTGGAGGATTGTCATTCTCATCTATGATATCAATCTGAACAGACGACTGCCCCTGTAGCTCTGGATTCCCTTTGTCTTTCGCACAGACATCAAAATTATATGAATGTATTGTTTCGTAATCTAGGTTTCCAATTACTGCTATTTCACCCGTTTCAGCGTCGACACTAAAAGCGGTTCTTACAGTTTCAGGCGAGTGCGCACAAAACAAATATTGTATTTCACCATTGAGACCTTCATCCAAGTCAGTCGCTTTAATTTTTATCACACTTGAACCAACAATGGCGCTTTCCAGAATAGATGCTTTGTATCCAATAACTTCAAATATTGGTTCGTTGTCATTTACATCTTGAACAATTATCTGCAATACACGCGTGCCTGATTTGACTGGATTGCCACCATCTAATGCTGTTAATATAAGCTTATGTATAGATTGTTTCTCTCTGTCTAGAGGTTTTTCAACCACAAGTTCTGGTACCTTTCTTCCATTTTTAAGAGTTTTTACGTTCAGACGAAAAAAATCGTTGTTGTTTAATATGTAGGACTTCAAGCTATTGCTACCAACATCTTGATCTTCAGCACTTTCAAGAGTAAATCGTGCGCCTGGAGCTATCAATTCAGGTATTTCTAATGTGCCATCTTTTGTTTGGAAGTTTGGTGCGTGGTCATTTATGTCTTGTATTTCTATTTCTACCTTATGCAACTGTAATGGATTCTCAATAACGATCTGCAGCGACATTAGACAACTGGCACTTTGTCCACAGAACGTCTCTCTGTCTATTCTGCCATTAACTACCAGTTCACCCTTTTCTGAATCCACAGCAAAATACTGTTTATTTGTCTCGGATGCTATCCGTAACTTACGCTCGGCGATATCTGCAATGTCAAAACCAAGATCCTTAGCGATGTTTCCAACGACAGATCCTTCCTTTAACTCCTCAGGTATTGTGTAGCGAATTTGAGCTCCAACCGTAATCCACAATAGACAGAAATCAAACAGCCAAAGCGCTGCCTGTTTCCACCGTCCGATCCTCCCGTGTCTCATTTCGCTGATGGGTCAATCCTTCCCATTAAGCACTCTTTATCTTATGTTCACAGAACAACAAATTATTGTTCGTCATTTTCAAATATTTATGTCTACCCAGCGCATCCTCCTTTTGGTTAAAAATGAGCTTCATAAACCGTCGTTCCCTTAGCACTACCGCTCTCTTCATTGTACTCCTCTTCTGGCTGGGGGAGGGAGTGGATCCCATGTACATTCTGAACTATGATTGGTACAGAGCTAAGCTCTCACTCCTCCAATAGATTGTTTGCTGCTTCTTAAAGGAAACCAGCCCTTTGTGGTTCCAGGTACAATGGTAATGAATTCAATATTTCCCTTGAAAATTAATTTCTCTGAATAATTTTTAGGCATGCTATTTTTTTTACAAAAAAAGTAAAGTATTATTAATATTTAAATAGCAAGATAGAGTATTCGAAAAAGTAGCCTACATACTTTTCTTTCATAATTTTCTTTCACAGATAATAATAAATAATAATAATAATAATAATAATAATAATAATTTGGCTTCTGCAATTAACTTCACTTTAAATTGGGCATAATGCTATACACTTATCTTTCTATTAGACTGGTTTTATTTTCTTTTATCTTTGTTTTTATTCTCTCTTCTTTTTTTATAATAGTATATTTTGATTACTAAGCTAGAACATTCAGAGTACAACTTTTGAATATTTCGGGGAACGCAGAAATAATCGTATTTTCAGATTAAAAAGTGTAATTTCCTCCCTGTCCCCAAGGGGGATCCGGACACAGGTGTAGACTCATTCCTTTAAAAAATCTAGTTACTCTCTGGCCAAAATGGTGGTGCTAAAAGAAAAGCTAATCATTATGCCAGCCTTTTATTTTACCACTCTCTCTCTCTCTCTCTCTCTCTCTCTCTCTCTCTCTCTCTCTCTCTCTCTCTCTCTCTCTCTCTCTCTCTCTCTCTCTCTCATACACACACACACAAGCTCCTTACGCACACAAAAACACAAGCGTGTGCAACACAAAACATTATAGAAGGTTATGAGACTTATGTAAACAGTTTGAAAATTGTATTAAATACAAACAGAATGAAGACCGGAAAACAGAAACAGCGACCACATCCAAGTATGCGAAATTAATAAAATACTGTTCTGTATCTCACCTGTTGGCTCTCGAACGTCCACGCGCTGTCTGGTAATGACGCATCAAGCACGTTTAGCGTGTCGGTGAAGTTTGTAGTGCTGCTAGGCTTAACTAATGTGAAATCACTGAATTCTGACATTGGAGAAAGATAGGATCCAAAAGACTGACTCTGAGACATCATGTCTCCTCCCAGAACCTCCACATATTTAATGGGCCCGTCAGTGTTGAGCTGGATCTGAAGGTTTCTATTGGGATTCGTATATCCAGAATTTGATCTTCTAATACAGCAGCTTGAGCTACCACTATTGCCTCGTGCGCATTTCACCAGTAAAATGAAAAATGTCATCAGACACAACAAAGATACAGAAGCCAACGAGATGATCAGATACAACGTGATTTTGCCAGTTTTCTTGTCACCTTCCGGTTTGATCTTACGGTAGTCTGAAATGGGCTCATGAAACCCGTCCTCTAGTAATATGTCCACTGTCACTGTGGTGGACTGGATTGGCTCTCCATTATCCTTTATCTCAATTACCAGTCTTTGAGAGGAGTCATCCTGCTCTGTAACAGAGCGTTTAGTCCTCACCTCTCCTGTATGTAAATTTACATTAAACAGAGAAGCGTCCGTGGCCTCCGCGAGCCTGTAGAAAATCCAGGCGTTATGACCAGAGTCAGCGTCCACTGCTGTTACCTTAGTAACAAGATGTCCTGCTTTAGCAGAACGGGGCATCTTCTGATGTGAGACAGAGCCCGTTACTATGGAGGGGTAAATAATAGCAGGAACATTATCGTTTTGGTCCAGAATAAAAACATGCACCGTAGCGTTGCCACTCAGAGATGGAGACCCATGATCTTTAGCCTGTACTACAACACTGAACAGTTTCATTTTCTCATAATCAAACGAGCTCATGCTGTAAATAGTCCCATTCTCAGAGTTGATATAAAAATAGGATGATGCTGGTACATGATTTGAACCTGAATCGAGAATTGAGTAACTGAGGGCAGCGTTTTTATCTTGGTCAATGTCAGACGCAGATACAGAAAATAATGAAGCACCAGGCGGACTATTTTCCTTCATGTACACAATATATGACGACTGTGAGAATATTGGCGGATTGTCATTCACATCGAGCACTTTAACATTTAACGTCTTTGTTGTTTTTAAAGATGGCACACCAGAATCTGTAGCTAACAATTCTATGTTGTATTCAGCATTGACTTCACGGTCCAAGACAGAGTCAGTAACCAAAGAATAGTGATTATCAAATGCTGGTTTTAGTTTAAAAGGAAGACGCGCGGAGATGTTTAAATGCACTTTTCCATTATCTCCAGAGTCCAAATCTTTCACGTTGATAAGAGCCACAACAGTGCCAACTGTCGCATTTTCGGGCACCGGGCTGGGTAAAGATGTTAAAATAATTTCTGGTATGTTGTCGTTTTCGTCAATGATGTGCAGTCTTACTGAGGAATGGCCCTCCTGCTCCGGACTCCCTTTGTCTTTAGCGCATACATCAAATGAGTATAGATTTGTTACCTCGTAATCGAGTTTTCCGATTACTGTAATTTCTCCCGTTTCAGCGTTAATATTGAAAGATTTCGTCACGGACTCTGGTGTACCTGAACCGAAATAATATAGTATTTCACCGTTAAGACCTTCATCTAAGTCAGTCGCTTTTACACTTAATACATTTGATCCAAATTGAATGCTCTCCAGTACAGACGCTTTATACTGTGACT
This sequence comes from Paramisgurnus dabryanus, assembly GCF_030506205.2. Taxonomy (NCBI): domain Eukaryota; kingdom Metazoa; phylum Chordata; class Actinopteri; order Cypriniformes; family Cobitidae; genus Paramisgurnus; species Paramisgurnus dabryanus. Next base: position 16,616,342 of record NC_133346.1, read on the forward strand.
GCTCAAATTTAGGCTCGTTGTCATTATTATCTTGAACGAGTACTTGTAATAAAATAGTTCCCGATTTCACTGGATCGCCACCATCTAATGCGGTCAAGATAAGCTTGTACAGAGACTGTTTCTCTCTGTCAAGTGGTTTGTCAACTATCAATTCTGGTGCTTTTCTACCATCTTCAAGTGTTTTAACATTTAAACGAAACAATGCGTTATTACTCAAAGCATACGAACTCAGACTATTTCTACCGACATCTAAATCCTCTGCGCTTTCAAGTGGAAATCGTGCACCCACAGCTACTGATTCAGCTATTTTTAAAACGCTGTCTTTGGTGTGAAAATGTGGTGCATTGTCATTTATATCTTGTATTTCTATTTCAACGCGATGTAGCTGTAATGGATTTTCTATAACAATTTGTAATTGCATCAGACAACTGCCGCTTTGTCCACATAGCGCCTCTCTGTCTATTCTTCCATTGACTACCAGCTCACCACTTCTTGTGTCTACACTGAAATACTGTGTACTAGAATCCGAGGCAATCCGTAACTTACGATTTGCGATGTCTGAAATGTCAAGACCAATGTCCTTTGCGATGTTGCCAACAACAGAACCCTCCTTTAGTTCCTCTGGTATAGTGTAGCGAATCTGCCCATCAACGTTGTTCCACAATAGAAAGAAACAAAACAGCCAAATCGCTGCCCGTTTCCACACTCGGATGCGTCTCATTTCCACAATAATTTTAATCGTTCCATCAATAAATGCTTCGCTTAAATCCACAGATGAACGTAGTTTTTAATCTCATATTAAGGTAGTAAATCCAGTAGTATTTTGTGCGTTCGGTTGTGTGGTGATCAGCTGCATATCCGCGTGTGTATCCCTCTCTACAGCTCTAATCAGACGTTGTACCACTGCCCTAGCTGGGAGGGAGTAGATCCCTTTGTACATTCTCGAATCTCATTGGCGCTGAGCGCAGTGCCGCCTTATCCAATGTATGACAGAATCTCTCTTAAAGGCATACATACAACTGAAAAAGCAAATTGTGCTTTCACTATTCTGTAAACTGCCTACATAAATGTGTGAATATACTCATACAATTGCGTTGCATGGAACAAATAATTACGTTTTAGCCAGACGTCTTTAACAGGGTGATATATATGTGCGTTTATATTTACCTTTCATGAAATAAAAAAATATTAAAAGATGATATTTTCAAATTATTATTTTTTTAAACACCGAATGGTTGTAATTATCATTATAATAGGACAAATTGAACTAAATAATTATTTCTGCATTTAAAAACTTAAACCTTTGATAAAGTTTCAGTTAGGGTCTTGTCGCTGTCCACACCAGTGGTGCTGAACTTTTCTCAAACTGAACACGAGAACACACTGAAATTATTTTATTTTACTATTTCAATTAAATCATTACATAAATTTTTTTTTTAAAGTTACTTGCATAAGAATCCAAATAGAGATGTGTTTAAGTCTCTTGTATTTTATAACAGCCTGTAAAACCAACAAAATCCGGCAAAATCTTCTTTGTCAGTAGAAATAAAAATCCATATCAAATAAAACCAAAGGCTAACCCACTGAATACATAAACAGCAAACATATATAAATAGTTTCTATAGCTATTATTTCCAAAATCTTGGTATCGTTCACAAACCTTCTCTAATAAGATACGATGAATTGAAATATGTTGTAGTCATCAGAATAAATTATTAATATATAATAGCTTTGTGTGAAGATACATATTTGAAATTTTTTTTCTCTTTGCCAAGGTTACGGATGGAGTTAGGTGTGTAACATTTTGCATTTTATTTTCATAAAATGTATTGCATTTATAAGATGTTTATAAAAAGGTCCTTAATAAAATCAAACATTGCTGTTATAAATGCTCGATAATATTCGAGATCTTTGACTGAATTAAATTTGAATAGTGCATTGAAAAAAGACGCTATGTGGCGTTTCATATAATGCCCTATTCAGTTACTACATAATGCCCGCTGTCCAAGAGGGTGGTGCTGAAATCGACCAGCTGGTGTCGTTGTCTCCTTTTTTCCCAAACACACAAGCTTTTCAATGCGCTTATATGTCCATTCACAAAACCATAACAATTAAATTAATACAAAAAATCACGCGCTCACCTGTTGGCTCTCGAATGTCCATGTGCTGTCTGGCAACGAGGCATCCAGCACGTTTAGCGTGTCAGTAAAGTTTATAGTGCTGCTGGGTTTAACGAGGGTCAAGTCACTGAATTCTGACATTGGAGAGAGATATGAGCCGAAAGACTGACTCTGAGACATCATGTCTCCTCCCAGAACCTCCACATATTTAATGGGTCCGTCAGTGTTGAGCTGGATCTGAAGGTTTCTGTTGCTGTTTTTATATCCAGAATCTGCTGTACGGATACAGCAGCTCGAGCTGCCCCTATTGCCGCGTGCGCATTTAATCACCAAGATAGCAAACGTCATTAATACCATAAGAGACACCGCAGCCAAAGCTATTATTAAGTATAACGTGATTTTGCCATTCTTCTTATTGGGTTCTGTGCTTTTTTCGCGAAAGTCTTTCCTGATTTCAGGAAACGCGTCCTCTATTAGTATATCTACTGTGACTGTGGTTGACTGGATTGGCTCTCCATTATCTTTTATCTCTATTAACAGTCTTTGAGAGGAGTCATCCTGCTCTGAAACAGAGCGTTTAGTCCTCACCTCTCCTGTGTGTAAATTCACATTAAACAAAGAATGGTCCGTGGCCTCTGCGAGCCTGTAGAAAATCCAAGCGTTATGACCCGAGTCAGCGTCCACTGCTGTTACCTTAGTAACAAGATGTCCTGCTTTAGCAGAACGGGGCATCCTCTGATGTGAGACAGATCCCGTAACGGTAGAGGGGTAAATTACAGCTGGTGCATTATCGTTTTGGTCCAAAATAAACACACGGACAGTAGCGTTGCTGCTCAGAGGCGGAGAGCCATGGTCTTTGGCATGCACGACAATTTGAAGCACCTTTAATTTCTCGTAGTCAAAAGAGTGCATGGTAAATATACTACCATTTTCTGAATTTATGTATGCATAAGAAGAGACGGGTATATCTCGAACATGATTATCGAGAATTGAATAGACAATTTTGGCATTTTCACCAGTGTCTAGATCTGATGCAGTCACTGATGCTAAAATTGATCCTGGGGCGGTGTTTTCTTTTATATAAACGGTATACACGGGTTCAGAAAAAACAGGAGGATTATCATTGACATCCAGTATATTAACTGTAATGTGTTCCCTAGATACTAATGGAGGTGTTCCAGAGTCTGACGCTATAAGCTCAATATGATACCTAGGATATTTTTCTCGATCTAATTGTGCATCTGTTACTAGTGCATAATGGTAAGAAAATGTAGGCTTTAATTTAAAAGGGCTATCAGGCGATAGTGCAAGTGTTACGTTCCCGTTTAGCCCTGAATCCAAATCTTTCACATTTATTAATGCTACCATAGTACCAGCTGGCGCATCCTCTCGCACAGGACTAGGTGAGGAGGCGATCGTGATCTCAGGTGCATTATCATTTGTGTCTGTAACAGCCACCTGGATTCTACAATGCCCTTCCATAACCGGTGCTCCTTTATCTCTGGCGCGTACGTCAAATTTGTACGTGGTGCTAAATTCATAATCAAGACTATTTAATATAGTTAATTCGCCAGTATTTGAGTCAATGGCAAATAAATGTTTAATTGGTTCGGGTGTGAGAGATCCAAACGAATACTGAATTTCACCGTTTACGCCATCATCCAAGTCGATTGCTTTAACTATCTGAATTATGGTACCTGGAGCAGAGTTCTCTGTTACTTTAATTTCATATAAATCCTGTTCAAATGTAGGCGCATTATCATTCGCATCTAACAATCTAACAGTAACTTGTGTTGTACCAGACCTTGTTGGGTCACCTCCATCAATACCAGTCAAGATTAGATGGTGTATTGACTGTTTCTCTCTATCCACTGCTTTCTTTAAAACAATTTCGGGTACTTTCGTTCCGTCTTTGTCATTTTGAACATTTAAGACAAAGAATTCATTTTTATTTAAAGAGTAAGTGCGCAAAGAATTTGATCCAACATCTGGGTCTTGCGCAGGCTCTAAACGAAATTTCGCCCCGGTTAGCGTGGACTCTGACACATCGATTATATATGTATCTGAAAGGAAGCTTGGAGAGTTGTCGTTTATATCCTGAATGTCAACCTCTACACGGTAAAACTGTAGTGGATCTTCGATTATGACTTGTACTGGTAACAAACAGCTCGTGCTTTGTGCGCACAACGTTTCCCTATCTATAATTTCATTTACAAGTAGCTCACCATTCCGCAAATTAAGACTAAAATACTGCTTACCGGACTCGGATGCTATCCGGAATTTACGGTTAGATATTTCAGATACATCCAAACCGAGATCTTTAGCTACGTTTCCAACAATAGATCCTTCCTTTAGCTCCTCCGGTATTGTATAGCGAAGCTGCGCGTCTGTATTGCTCCACAGGACAGCGAAACATAGCAGCGCTGGCCAGAACAGAATTTTCCTTTGTATTTGCGTCCTCATTTCCAAGCACGATAAATTATTGTTGAACCCTGTATCCTTGCATACATCTTATGTGCGTAAGCGACGAGCAATTAGTTCAATATTTTAAAACGCATAGCGCAAAGTATATTTTGTGGCAGGCTTTCATACATTGTCTCTAGTCTCTAGTCTGCGCATTATGATTTTCAGCTTTACGTCTGGGGGAGGGAGTAGATCCCTTTGTACAGTTTTGCCCCTCTATTGGTGGAGTGCTGTCCAATCATGGCAACGAGTAGTCTTAAAGACACAGTGCAGATTCACACTTATACCCCAACAGAAAATATTCAGATTTATACACGTTTTCTTTTATTAAGGAACAATAACAACGGATATTTTACGCATGTAAAAACGTATGTATAGATATTAGGCCTATATAGTAAAATAAATTAAATGAAAAATAAATAAAAAACAGTTCCTCTGCTGGCATTGCATTTAAATCGTCAAACATGTTACAAATACACACGTACCACTGTAAAAAAAGGTAAATTTGACTTTATATCCAAAATGTTAATGCTATGTGTGCCACTCTGCGGTATTATTTTACATTCCTGTTTACACATACTCCCAACACATCTAATAATGTCCAAAAAAAAAAAAAAAGAAAAATTAAACAACTCATTTACAGCTGCAAAATGATTGTGTCTGAGAGATTGCAAAGCGCGCACACGAACACGCATAACCACCCACACAAAACTTATCTGTAGTAAACAATACTTAGAAATAAATCTAACCCATTTATTCGCGCCATAAAATGTGAGAATAAGATTCAAAATAACGCAGTTATCAATATACTAATTCAAAAATTATACGCTCACCTGTTGGCTCTCGAATATCCACGTACTGTCAGGAAATGAAGCATCAAGCACGTTTAGCGTGTCTGTAAAGTTTGTAGTGCTGCTGGGTTTAACGAGGGTAAGATCGCTGAATTCTGACATTGGAGAGAGATAGGAGCCAAATGACTGACTCTGAGACATCATGTCTCCTCCTAGAACCTCCACATACTTAATGGGCCCGTCAGTGTTGAGCTGGATCTGAAGGTTTCTGTTGGAGTTATTGTATCCGGAATTGGTTCGTCTCACGCAGCAACCCGAACTCATCACGCTGTTTTTAACGCATTTCAGAATCAACGTGAAAAATGACAATAGACATAAAATGGATACCGTTCCCAAAGAGATGATCAAATACAAAGTAACTTTGCCAGTTTTTTTACTGTCCTCTGTATTTTTCAAGTGGGTGTCTGAAACAGGCTCATGAAACCCGTCCTCTAGTAATATGTCCACAGTAACAGTGGTGGACTGGATTGGCTCTCCATTATCCTTTATCTCAATTACCAGTCTTTGAGAGGAGTCGTCCTGCTCTGAAACAGAGCGTTTAGTCCTCACCTCTCCAGTATGTAAATTTACATTAAACAAAGAAGCGTCCGTGGCGTCCGCGAGCCTGTAGAAAATCCAGGCGTTATGGCCCGAGTCAGCGTCCACTGCTGTTACCTTAGTAACAAGATGTCCTGTTTTGGCTGAACGCGGCATCCTTTGATGCGAGACAGACCCCGATACTGTAGAGGGGTAGATGACAGAGGGGGCATTGTCGTTCTGGTCCAGAATAAACACATGGACAGTAGCATTGGTACTTAAAGATGGAGTACCATGGTCTTTAGCCTGCACGTGGATCTGAAACACTTTGATTTTCTCAAAGTCAAACGACTGCATGCTAAATATACTACCGTTATCTGAATTTATGTAGATATAAGAGGAGACAGACACGTCTTGGATTTTAGAGTCCAAAATGGAGTAGGACATTTTGGCATTTTCGCCCAAGTCTGGGTCATGAGCGGACACTGAGCACAGTATTGTGTCATGTACGCTGTTTTCTTTAGTATAAACAGTATAAGACTTTTCCGAGAACACTGGTGGGTTGTCATTTACGTCTGAAATTCTGATTGTGACTACCTTCCTACTAGATAGTGGTGGCGAGCCGGCATCGACCGCGTTTAAAACGACTTCATACTCAGAATTTGACTCTCTGTCTAGAGGTCCATTTGTAACTAACGCGTAATGATTGGAAACCGTAGGGCTTAATCTAAACGGTGGTCCGGGCTTCAGACTAAGCTTTACTTTCCCATTTTCTCCAAAATCAGCATCTTTTGTACTAATCAATGAAACTACTGTACCATTAGACGCATTTTCTGGAACTGGACTTGACAGGGATGTAATTGTTATATCCGGTGCGTTGTCATTTACATCATTAACCTTTATTTTTACACTACAGTGGCCCTCCATTTGAGGATTACCTTTGTCCTTTGCAACTATATCAAATTTATGTAAGTTTGATTGTTCATGGTCCAGTTCTCCTTTCACTGTGATGGTGCCTGTTTGTTGGTTAATGCTGAACAATGTTGTATCGGAAGTTTGGTCTGCAAAGAAATACTCAACGTCTCCATTTAACCCATCATCTAAATCTATAGCCTTGACGCTTAAAATTTCTTTATGAATCGATTCGTTTTCATCGACAGAAATCTCATAAAATGGTTTTTCAAATTCAGGAGCATTGTCATTAACATCCAGAACAAAAACTGTAATTTCGCAAGTACCTGTGCGCACTGGATTTCCTCCGTCAGATGCCGTTAATATTAATTTATGAACTGGCTGCTTTTCTCGGTCAAGAGACTGCTTCAGTACTAGCTCGGGAATTTTTACTCCATCTTGAGTTTTTACATTTAAAATAAAATTATCATTATTGCTCAGACTGTATGATTTTAAAGAATTGGATTGTACGTCTGAGTCAATGGCGCTCTCTAGAAGAAATTTAGCTCCCGAATTCATATGTTCGGGAATATTCAGAATACGCTCACTAGATTTAAAATTAGGCGTGTTGTCGTTAATATCTTGTACTTCAATCTCAACTCTATGCATCTGCAGAGGATTTTCTAAAACAGCTTGAAGAGGCAAAACACACGGCACATTATATCCACATAAATCCTCTCTATCAATTCTCTCATTTACAATAAGAATCCCCCTTTCCACATCCACGACGAAATACTGCTTACCAGTCTCAGATGCTATTTGTAGTTTACGATCTATTATCTTAGATACATCCAAATTGAGGTCTTTAGCGATATTTCCTACCACAGATCCTTCGCGTAGCTCTTCTGGAATTGTGTATCGAATCTGCGCTTCTGTTGTACTCCAAAGAAGAATAAAGGCACAGCACCACCAAATTCTCCTCTTAAGAAATAAAGATTCCATAATCTCTTCATTCAAGCTCTTGACGTTTTATCCAAACTTTCAAAATATTTACAACGACATATTTTTAAGCAATATATCCATGACATTTCCATTTAGCGCGAGTGGTCCTTTTGTTAAAAAAAAAAGAGTAAATCACGCTTTCTCTATGCTCAGAGCTCAGAAGGAACAACTGTGGGGAGGGAGTGGATCTCTTTGTCCAAGTCTTATTCTCATTGGTCGACTGTGTCTCTCACTTTAACCAATCCAGCACTCTGAATATCTTAAAGGCACCATAAGAGAAATAGAAGGGAAAGGAAAGAGATTCAGAGGTCTAGTTATTAAATTAATAATTTAATAAAAGTATTAATAATATATAATAATAATAATAATAATAATAATAATAATTATTATTATTATTATTATTAATTTGTCGTAATTATTATTATCGTGCACTTGTTTTAATACTATAGAGAGATGTATTATTTTCATAAAGAATTGTTTTCTTTTTTTAAAATGTGCCGTCATGTGGCAACAAAGAGAAGCGCTGCACTACCTGCAGTGTTTGACAGTGTGTGTGTGGGGGATATAGCTGAAGTCTAAATTATCCTTTATTTTAATATCTGCATTAAATTAATTTTGAGGCGTTAATTATAAATCAAAGCGTTATTTTTTTATGACATTACAATGATTGTCGCAGGCTATTACTACATAAAACGTCTCTTTATCAATACAATACGGCATGATTCTTTGCAACAAAGGACCCAAACATGAGCAAGGGAGACGAGAGATTACAGACGAGCAGCTGCAGAGTGATCTGAGCATTTCAGCACCACGCGGGTGAACAGCGCCACACAGGCGGCCAGATTCAGCACCTACACTCGAGTGTTCTCTTATGAGAGAGAGACATGGACATTTACATGCTCTCAGTTCTTGCTACAGTGCAGGCAGATGTTTTTACCCTGTTGCTAAAGAAATCTTATGGTCAAATATATTGTATGTCTTATGAAATTAGTTTGAAGCAGATGCAAACACTGTGATTTTTTTATCCCACATTTCTCAAAATGTCCCGAACAAAAAGATGTGCACTTACCTTGAACTCTGCATTATAATTCTGATCATTTTTGACAGAAAGTTGCATATATCATTTGAAAAACAACTCCAATGCAGTCAAGAGATTTGTTAACACAATGATAACCCAATGATAACATGGTCAGTTAGAGTTATGTTTAAGAAGCTTATAATGTTGATTTAGGTTTCTTGGTAAATTACTGTAAACCAACTTAAGGTTAAAACAGCAATAGTTAATGAACTAATGTTGAACACAGGATCTTCAGTTTCTGTTTCAACAAAGACCTGCTTTCTTTTAACAATTTGTTTTTCTTTTGGACTGCCAGTTTGTAATGGACCTTGTATAATCTTAATATTGTTTTAAGTCTCTTTAACAACAAATAAGGTACAGCATGGGCTTCTGGTCACAAAGTATGATGACAATAAATATCTACCCATTCTCATGACGTACATTTCATTTAGTAAAAGTATATGTATCAAAATAATTTGTGTAAAATGTTAAAATTAAAGTAGTTTGTTTTGATTTAAAAACACTTAAAAGTAAAAGGCCCCCATCATTATATGATAAAAACATTTATATGTAACACATGGACAGTAGCATGGATTACTAATGTAATGTGCTAATTTAAAGAGGTCAACACTTGCCTCTGCAGGTGCATTGTTTTAATTATTGACCAAATAAACAATTTAATGAATCACATTTATTGAATACATAAACTAATAATGAAAATAATTTGCTCTTACCTTGTTAGCAGAAAACAGAGGTAGGATGTGCATGCAAAAGAGAAGAAAAAAACTATAGTTAGTATTCTGATTAAATTAATGTATTCACCTGAAACATATGAATGTATTGTTTCATTCAGAAACACCTAACAGTGTTTTAAGAAACACATAGTAGTGTTTTAATGATATCATATAGTATGATGCAATAAAACTTTTGAGATCTGGAAGTGTTTTTCTTTCTTTTATAACTTCTGCATTTGAAGGAGTATATATATTTGTGAATATGTAATCATAAAACCACAATCAATTATTTTACCAGTGGTAATTTTGCAAAATGAACTACTTAAAAAAACAAAAAACTGATATTTCATGCTCGCCTACTGAGCGCCAGAGGGAGCATGGGAGAAGCAGTAAGATGTAAAAGCACATTTACTGAATCCTTGACTCTCCTCAGCATAAAAAGAGCAAGCCCACCATGCCCCTCTAACAAGAAAATGGAATCGTCTGTGACTCTGCCTGTTGTCATGGAAACACACATTGTCAAGGGATCAGTGTGAATGTGTTACATGAGAAAGAAAGTATCGACATGCATATATGTAGGTGGTGTAGGCTGTTCAAGCTCTCCAAGCAAAGTGATGAATACAGACAAATACTAATTTCTCTTTTAAACATGTACAAACATTTAGGTATGTTCCAAATATATAACATTTGCAAATATGTGCTAAGAAAAACAGGATCAAAATGAAAGAGATTTAAAATAAAGCAATAACAAGCTTCATGCAGCCTATTAATGTTTGTGTGCAATCCCTGGTTTGTTTGCAGAAACATAGGCAGATTTGAGAAGGCAAATACAGGACAAAGAATCTCACTGCAGAGAGAGAAAGCCCCTCCTTCCTCCCCCTGCAAGAGTGTCAACACCAGCAGCTCAGAGCTGCAACATCATCCTGTGATTTAACCATCCAAATGTTGTTGTAGGCCATTTGCAACTATCACTAAGTAGTAAAACAATTTCATCATGACTAAAAATATGTAATTTTGCATTTGACACAGTCTTTATTGGAGCACTAAGCTACTGATACAATTATTTTGAACCCTAAATAATAATTTTACCAAAAACAAACAATGAAAACATATAAAAGTAATGCTGTAAAGAACAACGATGGATCTTTCACACTCGCTCTACACGTTTCCTAAAATAGATGACATATTATGAGCAGGATTAGTGAGAGAGGATTAGTGTTTTGAACGTGACACAGATTTGGTACTGAATTATGCTTCAGATATCTGCAGAGATGCCACTCCTAGACTCTTATCCTGTATTCACAGTTAGATGTACAATACAATACACATTATGCTTATGTCCTCTTTCTTTATCTGCCTGATGATTTCGATATAATATATGCATTTTTACAGTAATTTTATACAATGGGTAAATAAATTAAGGCAGCTATAGACTAATGCAGGGGTTTTACTAGTTTATTTGTCAAGTATAGACACTGCAACTGTGGTGTGGTGACTGTAAGAGTCTTTATACTAACATCTTAATGGACAAGAGCTCACTGTGATGAGTTTCCAAATGGGACATGAAGACAGAGAGACTGCTTTGACAGTGTGAAAGAAGCCAAACAGTAAAACTCTGTATTGAATAAGTACTATATATTGCTAAAGCTTAATAAGAGATTGACACCGGTTTTATGTTTTAAATGAGGATGATTTTTATCATTTGTTTTTTGTGTAACCTATTATTTTAAAATACAGAAAGTGGTCTCGTGGTGTGGGGCATTTAAGCTGGACTATAGGATTTGGTAAAATTACTAAATGATGCATGCAAAACTAAAAAGAATTTGATCTATCAGTCAAATTCCTTCTAGAAAACATTTGACAGTCAAAGACTGCTACACTGCGAACACATAAATTTCCACTAGCCAATCTCTGAGCCATGACTTAATATGAACCTGTGCAAGATCATTTGTACAAGAAAAAGTACCAGGAAAAGCTTTATTAATATTGTGGAGCATTTGAGCTTTCTCTCCGTCTCTGTAGGGGTAACATGAACTAACACTAACATCTGTAAGGGACTAAAGTTTTCCTTCCTGTTTTAAGATGTGTATTAATTAAGTTATTAAATAAACAAGGAAGTATATCAATACAGATTTGCAAAAAATTTTTGTCATTACAACCTATTGTAGCATTCCTTGGTACTAAATTGATACTAAAATACTAAATTCTTAATTGATTCTAACAGTTAAGAGTAAAGAAGGTTTGATATTTCCTGATAATACACTAAAACAGAAGTTGAAGCATGTTATGTGCATAAGACACATAAAACAATACAAAATATACAAAGGAAAAAATAAATGTAGATTTTAGCAAACTCTTCTACGACAAGCTAGTTAAAGTCAATCTCACCTCTAAAATCATGTCACCAATCTTCTGTTCATTCTGTTCTCTCTGTACTGTTCCCATATGACTCTGGCTCACGAGTGTGTTCTGCCTGTAGGGCCTGACAAACTTCACATCACTCATCCTTGAGTCAGTGGTCCCACACATTTCATAATTATAAACATGCTGTAATGTGCCGTCCGCATAAACTGGTGGGTAATATGGAATTACAGGTAGATTTGCTCCAGATTTATAAAATAACTTATTTTGCCTCCATCTGTAGATTTTCACGGAAATTATTGCAATAATTGAGACTATAAATAGCAGTGAAACTACTGCCAGTGCCAAAATTAAATAAAAAGTCAGATCATTGTTGTATTCCTTTTCATGAGTAAAGTCTGTGAATTCTGAGAGCACTTCAGGAAAATTATCAGCAACTGCCACATTAATGGAGACCACAGCTGAGCGTGATGGCTGTCCGTTATCTTCAACAACAACAGTGAGTTTTTGTTTCACAGCATCTTTATCAGTCACCTGTCGCACAGTTCTTATTTCTCCATTCTGTAAACCCACTTCAAACAGCGCTCTGTCTGTAGCTTTCTGTAGTTTATATGAGAGCCAAGCATTCTGACCAGAGTCCACATCAACAGCCACCACTTTAGTGACGAGATAACCAACATCTGCAGAACGAGGCACAATCTCAGCCACCACAGAACCACCAGTTTGTACAGGATACAGAACCTGAGGAGCGTTGTCATTTTGATCTTGAATAAAGATGTTAAGAGTCACATTGTTGGATAAAGGCGGCGAGCCTCCATCTTGAGCTTTAACTTGCATTTTGAATGATTTCAGTTGTTCATAATCGAAAGATTTTACTGCATAGATCACACCACTCTCTGAATTTATGGAAATGTAAGATGACAGAGGTGATCCATTTAAATCTCCATCAATAAGGAAATAAGAAATCTTAGCATTTTGCCCCCAGTCCATGTCCTCTGCTTTCACATACAGAATAGTTGTAGATGGTGGGTTATTTTCAGCTATAAAAGCATTATATGATTCCTGCTCAAACTGAGGTGCGTGATCATTCATATCAGATATCTTCAGTCTCAAAATCTCTTTACTTGACAGAGCTGGGTTACCTCCATCAACAGCGGTTATAGTGATATTATACTCTGCTGTCTGTTCCCTGTCTAATTCTGAATCTGTCACCAGGTTGTAATAATTAGTCAACGAGGATACAATTTTAAATGGAGAGTTCAGATCAATAGAGCAAGAAATCTTACTGTTTTCACCTGAGTCTAGATCTTGAACATTTAACATTGCTATAATAGTGCCAAGTGTTGCATCTTCAGATACAGAACTGGAGAAAGACATTATTGTAATTTTTGGTATGTTATCGTTTACATCAATGACATCAATAATTATGTCGCTCAAGTCAGTCAAATCTCCGTGATCTTTAGCTTTGACTTTGATTTTGAACTGTTTGTGTTTTTCATAATCTATGTCACCTATAACTTTAACCTCACCAGAATCCGCGTCAATGGAGAACAAAGCTTTAACCGCAGAGGTCGCGTGCTCAAAATAATACTGTACACAATCATTTGACTCGTCAGCATCTGTCGCACTTACTGTTGTAACGACTGTACCTTTAGCAGCATTTTCAATTACTGATGCTTTATATGACGATTTGCTAAACACAGGCGCATTGTCATTGCCATCAAGAACAACAATATTTATCTGCACAGTCGCAGATCTTTGTGGTTTTCCACCATCGAAAGCCGTCAGTATTAAATTATGATGTTTTTCTTTTTCTCTGTCTAATGGAGAATGAAGAATCATCTCGACGTTTTTGCTACCATCTTCAGCATTCTGCACATTTAGTTTAAAATGATCCGTGGGATGAAGAGTATATTTATGTAGTGTATTCACTCCCACGTCTGCATCTATTGCGCTCTCTAATGGAAAGCGCGCACCCAGTAACGCTAATTCATTAATTTCTTGATCTAGTTTAGATCTCGGAAATACGGGGCTGTTATCATTGATGTCTTGTATGTCAACTGTAACACGATAAAGCTCCATCGGATTCTCCAAAATAACATCAAAACTGACACTACACGCGGATATCTCTCCACATAATGCCTCTCTGTCTATTTTATTCGTAATAACCAGATGTCCTTTCTCTTTGTCCAGTCCAATGTACTCACTGCTGTCCGGGGTAAACACACGCGCTCTTCCTGAAATCAGTCTTTTCAGTTCAAGTCCAAGGTCCGAGGCGATATTTCCAACAATTGAGCCCACTGCCATTTCCTCGGGTATAGAATAACGAATCTGTCCAGTCACTTTAGTCGCAAATAAAGAAAGCGCGCACGTCGTGTAGAATAGCCAACCATGCACCCAGCCTTTTCTTCCCGACTCCATTTTTGCACATAAAAGATTGAGCAGAGGCAATAAAAACAAAATATATGATGAATTATATAGAATATTTTAGTCAAACTGTTTCATCCGGGTTTAATGAATCTGGAGGCGAAGCTGAAAAGCGATGTGTTGGTCTGTAATGTAGCATCCAGTGTCGCCGTTGATAATGTATGAATAATGCTACGGGTTTTGTTAAAGGGATGGATAACAACGCCACCATAAGGATACAAAGGTTGAATAGCGGCACTTAGAGTCGAAATATAGCAGTGCAGAATTATCACTTATTTTAAAAAAATTATAAAAGATTTAAAAAAGCTAAACATTGTATGTAGCGTGCAAACCTCAGCATAAGCATGGGTGATATGAATAAAAAAAATGACAAAAATGTTGTGTATGATTATTATACTACAGTAGGCTACACAAGCATAACAAAGTGTAATATATGTATATTGTAATTGTTCATATCAGGTATTTTTGCTAGTGCTCTGACCTAACCCTGTTTATACACAAACACTTACTTCTTCTGAGTCACATGCATACTGTACATACTTTGCAGAATGTGCAAAATGTTAATTTTTTAAAACAATTATTAATTATAAAAGTAAAAAAAAAAAAAAGTTTTACTTTGAACAAGATATTTCACATAACTGATGTTTATATATTGTCTGCAACCCAAAATAACAGAATGTGATTTTACGCAGATAATCATAAACCATTTTTATATTTTGTGATAGTTGTTCATGAGTGCTTTGTTTGTCTTGAGCCATTAAACAGCTCACTGTTCATCAGACAAATGTGTCAGGTCCTGCACTTCAGCATATCCAAGCCATTTACAACAGTATGATGTTAAAATGTATTGTTTCATACTGAGACAATCTGAGGAATTCGTACACAGCAAACATTTATGCTCAAGAAGGCATTACAATTTAAGACCAAACTGTATTTAAAACTCTGAGCTGGATGTTCTGTGTCAATTGTTATAATTTTGTTTTAAGATCTTTGTTATAAATGTAGCAAGCCCTATAAGCAACAGAGTATATAGGCTATAAATGTTTTTCAGAAGACAGAATAACAACAATTTACCCATGTCATACTCTTTAAAAGTTTACAAACACTTGGCTCCTAATGTATCGTGTTGCCTTTTTGAGCATCAGTGGGTGTATGCACCATTTTCGTTTTAACATTTAATGAAACAGTTTAGTTAATTGTTGCATGTGAAAGAAACTAACTACTTTTACTTATAAGGGCCTGAACTAATCTGGTTTTGTCACTGAGCAACACCAAAGAGCACACATCTCTAACCGCCTTTCCTTAATAATGTTCAGAAAAAAATCCAGATGAGATGTTTTCGAATTATCAAAACAGAGTCATTTTAAGATCTCACCTCTGAATTAATGTCATCATTCTCTTGTATCTTCTGTTCTCTCTGTACTGTCCCCATATGACTCTGGCTCACGAGTGTGTTCTGACTGTAGGGCCTGACAAACTTTACGTCACTCATCCTTGAGTCAGTGGTCCCGCACATTTCATAATTATACACATGCTGTAATGTGCCGTCTGCATAAACTGGTGGGTAATATGGAATTACAGGTAGATTTGCTCCAGATTTATAAAATAACTTATTTTGCCTCCATCTGTAGATTTTCACAGAAATGATTGCAATAATTGAGACTATAAAGAGCAGTGAAACTACTGCAAGAGCCAAAATTAAATAAAAAGTCAGATCATTGTTGTATTCCTTTTCATGAGTAAAGTCTGTGAATTCTGAGAGCACTTCAGGAAAATTATCAGCAACTGCCACATTAATGGTGACCACAGCTGAGCGTGAGGGCTGTCCGTTATCTTCAACAACAACAGTGAGTTTTTGTTTCACAGCATCTTTATCAGTCACCTGTCGCACAGTTCTTATTTCTCCATTCTGTAAACCCACTTCAAACAGCGCTCTGTCTGTAGCTTTCTGTAGTTTATATGAGAGCCAGGCATTCTGTCCAGAGTCCACATCAACAGCCACCACTTTAGTGACGAGATAACCAACATCTGCAGAACGAGGCACAATCTCAGCCACCACAGAACCACCAGTTTGTACAGGATAAAGAATCTGAGGAGCGTTGTCATTCTGATCTTGAATGAAGATGTTAAGAGTCACATTGTTGGATAAAGGCGGTGAGCCTCCATCTTGAGCTTTAACTTGCATTTTGAATGATTTCAGTTGTTCATAATCAAAGGATTTTACTGCATAGATCACACCACTCTCTGAATTTATGGAAATGTAAGATGACAGAGGTGATCCATTTAAATCTCCATCAATAAGAAAAAAAGAAATCTTGGCATTTTGCCCCCAGTCCATGTCCTCTGCTTTCACAGACATAATAGTTGTAGATGGTGGGTTATTTTCAGCTATAAAAGCATTATATGATTCCTGCTCAAACTGAGGTGCGTGATCATTCACATCAGATATCTTCAGTCTCAAAATCTCTTTACTTGACAGAGCTGGGTTACCCCCATCAACAGCAGTTATAGTGATATTATACTCTGCTGTCTGTTCCCTGTCTAATTCTGAATCTGTCACCAGGTTGTAATAATTAGTCAACGAGGATACAATTTTAAATGGAGAATTCAGATCAATAGAGCAAGAAATCTTACTGTTGTCACCAGAGTCTAGATCTTGAACATTTAACATTGTTATAACAGTGCCAGGTGCTGCATCTTCAGATACAAAACTGGAGAAAGACATTATTGTAATTTTTGGTATGTTGTCGTTTACATCTATGACATCAATAATTATGTCGCTCAAGTCAGTCAAATCTCCGTGATCTTTAGCTTTGACTTTGATTTTGAACTGCTTGTGTTTTTCATAATCTATGTCACCTATAACTTTAACCTCACCAGAATCCGCATCAATGGAGAACAAAGCTTTAACTGCAGAGGTCGCGTGCTCAAAATAATACTGTACATCATCACTTGACTCGTCAGCATCTGTCGCACTTACTGTTGTAACGACTGTACCTTTAGCAGCATTTTCAATTACTGATGCTTTATAAGACGATTTGCTAAACACAGGCGCATTGTCATTGCCATCAAGAACAACAATATTTATCTGCACAGTCGCAGATCTTTGTGGTTTTCCACCATCGAAAGCCGTCAGTATTAAATTATGATGTTTTTCTTTTTCTCTGTCTAATGGAGAATGAAGAATCATCTCGACGTTTTTGCTACCATCTTCAGCATTCTGCACATTTAGTTTAAAATGATCGGTGGGATGAAGAGTATATTTCTGTAGTGTATTCACTCCCACGTCTAAATCTATGGCGCTCTCCAATGGTAAGCGCGCACCCGAAACCGCTAATTCATTAATTTCTTGATCTAATTTAGAATTCGGAAATACGGGGCTGTTATCATTGATGTCTTGTATGTCTACTGTAACGCGATAAAGCTCCATCGGATTATCCAAAATAACATCAAAACTGACACTACAGGCGGATATCTCTCCACATAATTCCTCTCTGTCTATTTTATTCTTAATAACCAGATGTCCGTTCTCTTTGTCCAATCCAATGTACTCACTGCTCTCCCTGGTAAACACACGCGCTTTGCCTGAAATCAGTCTTTTCGTTTCAAGTCCAAGGTCCGAGGCAATATTTCCAACAATCGAGCCCACTGCCATTTCCTCGGGTATAGAATACCGAATCTGTCCAGTCACTTCAGCTGCAAATAAAGAAAGCGCGCATACTGTGTAGAATAGCCAACAATACACCCAGCCTTTTCTTCCGGACTCCATTTTTATCCCACAGAGATTGAGCAGAGGCATTACAACAAAATTAATGATAGATTATAGATTTTTTTAAATAAATTTAAATAAAAATGCCTCTTCCGGGTGTGGACTGGAGACGAAGATAGAACGCGATTTGTCTGTCTGTTATGTAGCATCCAGTGTTCCCGTTGATGATTGTCTGAATTATGCTACTGCTACGGGTTTTGTTAAAAGGGATGGATAACAACGACACTATAAGGATACAAGGTTGAACAGCGGCACTTAGAGTCAAAATAGAGCAGTGCAGAATAATAACTTTTTTGAATCATATTATGAAAGATTTTAATACGCAAAACCTCAGCATTAGCAAGAGTGATATGAATAAAAAAGTCACAAAAATGTTTGGATGATTATTATACTGCATAGGACAAACGTAACCAAGAGTAATTACTCGGTAAATATTCAGTAAAATGTCACTGTATATTTTGTTAGTGCTCTGACCTAAACCCACCCTGTTTTACACCTGATACTCCAACAGCCCATGTACTATACCTTAGCAGGTTGCTTAAGGCGTAATGCGCATGTACGACATTACAAGGTGCTGTCCATGGTAGCGGTGGTGCTGAATTGGTTGATACCGATCACTCATCAATCTTCACTCTGCAGCGGCTACTTCACGGCGCTATGTGAGATAGCAATTTTCTTTATAAAAGCAGCAGTTCAGAAATAGTTAACATTGCATTAACAGGACTTTAGTTTGCTATTTGGATTATTTTTACAAAATCGTATATTTAGTTAAAATAATCTAAATTGCAAAGTAAATCCATCCCTGGATATTTTATCATGCCCATAACATAAAACGTATCATGCCTCAAATCGCTCCACGCCACATGCACGCAATATTCCTTCACTTGGTTTGGAAGGGGGCATTTATATTATCATAATACATTTGCCATAGTGTCTTTCAGGGGCGTCACTATAGAGCCCTTTAACTGGGGCACTTGCCCTCGTGTAAATCTGCTCTAATCCAAGTCCGCGCGCGTCTGTGAATTTCCTTTCTGCAGCCGCGCACAAAAGTCCAGGTGACGCCACGCGATTGAGTTAGCTTATGAAAACATGACAAATCGAAAGTACATTTCTAATTACTAATTATTAAAATCATAATTATTAATAATCATAATTTTATTTTGACTCGATCACCATGTCTCCTGTAGATGGACATCAAACGTGTATTGTGCAAAGCAGGGAAAGGGAAGCAGAAAGGAGAGATGAGTTTGAGGGAGGTAAGACAAACTACATCATCACCCAGTTAGGTCTCAAACTTTAGAGGAAAAATCTCAGGAAAACCTTTGTCTGCGTTGTTGCTGAGAAAATCAACACATGCATGTGTTATTCTGTTCTGTTTTTTTCAGAAATGAAATTAATATTTAGTTATGACACTATGCATTTTTGGCAGTAACTATGGCTGAGATTATTTTAGCAGTCAAAAATGACTGGTTTCTTGTAATATTGTTATAGTAAAAATATTCTTGTAAAAAAAAGACGTTATTAATCATTTTTATCATTTAATGAAACATTTAACTGTTCAAGAAAATATTTTCTCTACTGTTATTATTTTCATATTGTATGCTATTTATGCCTTCAAAAATGTAAGTAATGTTCATGTTAAGTATGATGAAGATATTCCTTAAATATTTTTAAATACAATGTTTATCTTTCCCTGTATTTTTTGTATTGTAGGAATCGTAGTTTAAGCAAAGGCAATTTGTATAGAACTTTTGCACAGGCAGCAGGCTTTCAAGAAAAAATCAGAAAAATGGGGGGCATGTTCCCCAGTAGAGCTTTGTGTGTAGCAGTGCCCCTGGTGATTGCATTACTCCACAACCAGGGTGGAGTGCCCCGCAGCTGCATGGGCCATGTCACATTATTTGTTTAAAAATCACTTATTCTGTTATTGGATGACCTACTCAATAAAAGCACAAAACGTGAAACATATTCAAAAGCTACTATATGGCAGTAAAATTAAAAGAGTATACCAACTTCTCCAGCCACAACTACACCACTGGTACCCAAGAAACGTAAGATTTAACGGATGAAATGCAAATACAGTTACTGGATCTGTGGACAGTGTTGTCTTTGATTTAGCACAACGCTGTATTTTACAACATCAGTATTACATTTGTGTATACTGAAATGTAAACAATTGTTTTGCACAGTGGTGGCAGCGAAGTGAACTGTCAACAGTTACTGTATAAGGTAGCTATAGCTAAGAATGGTCCAGACCAACCTTACAAATATATGACTTACAGAAGGTACACACTGAAAAAAAATAATACGCTGGATTTAATAAAAAATATAGTGCATCATTTTTGCATCCATTTTTTAAAGTAAGTTCCATATGGAATTTTAAGCAACTTATGCAATTACTTCAAATTTCAAGTAAAACTAACTTAAAAAAGTGGATGCAAAAATGATGCACTATATTTTTACGTAATCCAGCATATTATTTTTATAGTCTACTTAAACGTTTCGGGAAACACATAATAAATGATAAGGTACAGCTTATAGGTATAACTTGAGAACAACGTAGCATTAAAGTTTCAGGAAATGCAGCCCTTAACAACATATTTCACCTAACTGATGTCTACATATCAGACACCCACAATAACAGAATTTACTAATTATCCAAATGCTTGATTTTAATACTGTGCAATGTTATGCAGACGATAATCAACTGTTTTAATATTTTGTGATAGTTGTTAGTAAGTGCCTTGTTTGTCTTGAGCCGTTAAACTGCCTATTGTTCATCAGACAAATGCATTAGGTCCTGCACTTCTGCATACCCGAGCCATTTCCGACAGTGTGATGTTGAGATACATCATTTTACAGTGAGGACATCTGATGGGCCCATACACAACTATTACGAAAGATGCACATACTCGCATGCCTTAAGAATGCATTATTAAGTGTATAAAGTGTAATTTAAACTTGTGAACAGGATGCTTTGTGTCAGTTGTTATTAATATGCTTTAACATATTGTTTATAAATTTAGCAATGCCGTAAGATATCTACATGCTTCCCAGAAGATAAAATAATAATTTACACCTGTCTCCTAATGTATTGTGTTGCCATTTTGAGCATCAGTAAGTGTTGGCACCATTTTCAAATTCTACAAAATAGTTTCTTTGACCTGTAATAACTCAGCTAACTACTTTTTACTATTTGTACAATACATGATGTGTCTGGTTTTGTCAGTGAGTTACACCCCAGAGCACACTCACTCAACAGCCCTTTCTTAAAAATGCTCAGAAAAAGAAAACAAAAAGCCTAATGACTCTTTTCGAATAATCAAAGAAGGGTCAATTAAACGTCTCACCTCTGAATTAATGTCATCATTCTCTTGTATCTTCTGTTCTCTCTGTACTGTCCCCATATGACTTCGGCTCACAAGTGTGTTCTGACTGTAGGGCCTGACAAACTTTACGTCACTCATCCTTGAGTCAGTGGTGCCGCACATTTCATAATTATATACATGCTGTAATGTGCCGTCTGCATAAACTGGTGGGTAATATGGAATTACAGGTAGATTTGCTCCAGATTTATAAAATAACTTATTTTGCCTCCATCTGTAGATTTTCACTGAAATGATTGCAATAATTGAGACTATAAAGAGCAGTGAAACTACTGCAAGTGCCAAAATTAAATAAAAAGTCAGATCGCTGTTGTATTCCTTTTCATGAGTAAAGTCTGTGAATTCTGAGAGCACTTCAGGAAAATTATCAGCAACTGCCACATTAATGGAGACCACAGCTGAGCGTGAGGGCTGTCCGTTATCTTCAACAACAACAGTGAGTTTTTGTTTCACAGCATCTTTATCAGTCACCTGTCGCACAGTTCTTATTTCTCCATTCTGTAAACCCACTTCAAACAGCGCTCTGTCTGTAGCTTTCTGTAGTTTATATGAGAGCCAGGCATTCTGTCCAGAGTCCACATCAACAGCCACCACTTTAGTGACGAGATAACCAACATCTGCAGAACGAGGCACAATCTCAGCCACCACAGAACCACCAGTTTGTACAGGATACAGAACCTGAGGAGCGTTGTCATTCTGATCTTGAATGAAGATGTTAAGAGTCATATTGTTGGATAAAGGCGGTGAGCCTCCATCTTGAGCTTTAACTTGCATTTTGAATGATTTCAGTTGTTCATAATCAAAGGATTTTACTGCATAGATCACACCACTCTCTGAATTTATGGAAATATAAGAGGACAGTGGTGATCCATTTAAATCTCCATCAATAAGAAAATAAGAAATCTTGGCATTTTGCCCCCAGTCCATGTCCTCTGCTTTCACAGACAGAATAGTTGTAGATGGTGGGTTATTTTCAGCTATAAAAGAATTATATGATTCGTGCTCAAACTGAGGTGCGTGATCATTCACATCAGATATCTTCAGTCTCAAAATCTCTTTACTTGACAGAGCTGGGTTACCCCCATCAACAGCAGTTATAGTGATATTATACTCTGCTGTCTGTTCCCTGTCTAATTCTGAATCTGTCACCAGGTTGAAGTAATTAGTCAGTGAGGATACGATTTTAAATGGAGAGTTCACATCAATAGAGCAAGAAATCTTACTGTTGTCACCTGAGTCTAGATCTTGAACATTTAACATTGCTATAACAGTGCCAGGGGCTGCATCTTCTGATGCAGAACTGGAGAAAGACATTATTGTAATTTTTGGTGCGTTATCATTGACATCAATTACGTCAATAATTATCTCACTCGAGTCTGTCAAATCTCCTTGATCTTTAGCTTTGACGTTGACTGTGAACTGTTTGTGTTTTTCATAATCTATGTCACCTATAACTTTAACCTCACCAGAATCCGCATCAATGGAGAACAAAGCTGTAACTGCAGAGGTCGCGTGCTCAAAATAATACTGTACACCATCACTTGACTCGTCAGCATCTGTCGCACTTACTGTTGTAACGACTGTACCTTTAGCTGCACTTTCAAAAACTGATGTTTTGTAAGACGACCGGGAAAACACAGGCGCATTGTCATTTACATCAAGAACAACAATATTTATCTGCACAGTCGCAGACCTTTGTGGTTTTCCACCATCGAAAGCCGTCAGGATTAAATTATGATGTTTTTCCTTTTCTCTGTCTAATGGAGAATGAAGAATCATTTCGACGTGTTTGCTACCACCAGCACTATTTTGAACATTTAGTTTAAAATGATCGGTGGGATGAAGAGTATATTTCTGTAGTGTATTCACTCCCACGTCTGGATCCTTTGCGCTCTCAAACAGAAAGCGCGCACCCGGTACAGCTAATTCGCTGATTTTCTTTTCAATCTTAGATTTTGGAAATACGGGGCTGTTATCATTGATATCTTGTATGTCTACTGTAACGCGATAAAGCTCCATCGGGTTATCCAAAATAACATCAAAACTGACACTACAGGCGGATATCTCTCCACATAATTCCTCTCTATCTATTTTATTCTTAATAACCAGATGTCCGTTCTCTTTGTCCAGTCCAATGTACTCACTGCTCTCCCCGGTAAACACACGCGCTTTGCCTGAAATCAGTCTTTTCGTTTCAAGTCCAAGGTCCGAGGCGATATTTCCAAAGATCGAGCCCACTGCCATTTCCTCGGGTATTGAATAACGAATCTGTCCAGTCACTTCATCCACAAATAAAGAAACGCGCATACTGTGTAGAATAGCCAACAATACACCCAGCCTTTTCCTCTCGGCTCCATTTTTAACCCACAGAGATTGAGCAGAGACATTAAAACTAAAACAAAATAATGCTGGATTATATATAATTTTTAAATAAAAATGCCTCTTCCTGATTTTAAAATGTGGAGACGAAGGTAGAAAGCGATTTTTCGGTCCGTTTTGTACCATCAAGTGTTGCCGTTGATGATGTCTGAATTGTGCTACTGCTTCGGGTTTTGTTAAAGGGATGCATAACAACGACACTATAAAGATACAAAGGTTGAACAGCGGCACTTAGAGTCGAAATATAGCAGTGCATATTTCTCTCTAATTTTAAAAAACATTATGAAAGATTGAAAGATTTTAATACGCAAAACATCCCATGCAGCGTCCAAACCTCAGCATTAGCATGGATGATATGTATAAAAAGTCACAAAAAATGTCTGGATGATTTTTATAGTGTATACATAAACCTTATCCAGTGTAATGTATGTACATGGTAATTATTCAGTATGAAAATGCCACTGTATTTTTATTAGTGCTCTGACCTAACCCACCATGTGACACTTCAACAGCCCATGAACTACTTAGCATGTTGCTTAAGGCGTATTGCGTATGTACGACTTTGCCAGGTGCTGTCCATGGTAGCGGTGGTGCTGAATTGGTTGATACCGATCGCTCATCAATTCTCTATCTATGCAGCGGCTACTTCACGGCGTTATGTGAGATAGCGGTGTTCTTTATAAAAAAGCACTTCAGAAATAGTTAACATTGCATTAGTTTGCAATTTGGATTATTTTTACAAGATCCTATATTTTGTAAAAATAATCTAAATTGCAAAGTAAATCCATCCCTGAATATTTTATCATGCCCATGACATAAAACGTATCATGCCTCAAATCGCTCCACGCCACCTGCACGCAATATGCCTTCACTTAGTTTTGAAAGGGGGATTTATATTATCATAATACATTTGCCATAGTGTCTTTCAGGGGCGTCACTATAGACCCCTTAAACTGGGGCACTTTCCCTCGTATAAATCTGCTCTAATCCAAGTCCGCGCGCGTTTGTGCGTTTCCTTTCTGCAGCCGCGCACAAAAGTCCAGGTGACGCCACGCGATTGAGTTACATAATTAAAACATGACAAAACTAAAGTAAATTTCTAATTACTAATTATTAATAAAATAATTATTTATAATCATAATTTTATTTTGACTCGGTCACCATGTCTCCTGTAGATTGACATCAAACGTGTATTGTGCAAAGCAGGGAAAGGGAAGCAGAAAGGAGATATGAGTTTGATGGAGGTAAAACAAACTACATCCTCACCAAGTCAGGTCTTAAAAATTAGAGGAAAAATCTCAGGAAAACCTCTGTCAAGACTATAGAATTGCGTTGTTGCAGAGAAAATCAACACATATGTGTTATACTGTTCTGTATTTTTAGATATGAAATTAATATTTAGTTATGACACTATACAATTTTGGCAGTAACTATGACTGAGATTATTTTAGCAGTAGTCAAAAAATGACTGGTTCCTTGTAATATTGTTATTGTAAAAATATTCTTGTAAAAATGAATAATATTGTCTTTTTTTCATCATTGTATGAAAAATGCAAGTGTTCAAGAAAATATTTTCTTGACTGTCATTATATTCCACATTGTATGCTATTTATGCGTCCAAAAATGTAAGTAATGTTCATGTAAAGTATGATGAAGATATTCCTTAAATATTTTTAAATACAATGTTTATCTTTCCCTGTACTTAGGTTAAGCAAAGGAAATTTGTATAGAAGTGTTGCACAGGCAGCAGGCTTTCAGGAAAAAATCTGAAAAAATTGGGGGCATGTTCCCCAGTAGAGCTTTGTGTGTAGCAGCTTATTAGTGTTATTGCATTTACTCCACAACCAGGGTGGAGTGCCCAGCAGCCGCATGGCCAGCATCACATTATTTTTGTAAAAATCACTAATTATGTTATTGGTTGACCTACTCAATAAAATCACAACACATGAATCAGGTACAGCTTATAGGAATAACTTGAGAACAATGTAGCATTAGGAAAAGTTACAGGAAATGCAGCCCTGAACAAAATATATCACCTAACTGATGTCTACATATCCAAAGCCCACAATAACAGAATTTACCAATTATACAAAAGCTTGATTTTAAAACTGTGCAATGTTATGCGGACAATAATCAACTTTTTTATATTTTGTGACAGTTGTTAGTATGTGCCTTGTTTGTCTTGAGCCGTTAAACTGCCCACTGTTCATCAGACAAATGCATTAGGTCCTGCACTTCTGCATACCCGAGCCATTTTGACAGTGTGATGTTGAGATACATCATTTTACAGTGAGGACATCTGATGGAACCCACACACAACTATTACAAAAAGTTCCAACATTCATATGCCTCAAGAAGGATTTATTAAGAGCAAGGTGTAATTTAAACTTGTGAACAGGATGCTCTGTGTCAATTGTTATTATTATGCTTTAGCATATTATTTATAAATTTAGCAATACCCTAAGCTACAAACTATATATACACATGTTACCAAGAAGATAAAATAATAACAATTTACACCTGTTTCCTAATGTATTGTGTTGCTATTTTGAGCATCAGTGAGTGTTGGCATCATTAACAAATTCTACAAGATAGTTTCTTTGACCTGTAATAACTCAGCTACTTTTATCACTTATTGACTACTTTTTGCTATTTGTACAATACATGAACTAATGTGTCCGGTTTCGTCACCGAGTGACACCCCAGAGCACACTCACTCAACAGCCCTTTCTTAAAAATGCTCAGAAAAAGAAAACAAAAAGCCTAAATGACATTTTTTTTGAATAGTCAAGTAAGGGTCAATTAAACGTCTCACCTCTGAATTAATGTCATCATTCTCTTGTATCTTCTGTTCTCTCTGTACTGTCCCCATATGACTCTGGCTCACGAGTGTGTTCTGACTGTAGGGCCTGACAAACTTCATGTCACTCATCCTTGAGTCAGTGGTGCCGCACATTTCATAATTATACACATGCTGTAATGTGCCGTCCGCATAAACTGGTGGGTAATATGGAATTACAGGTAGATTTGCTCCAGATTTATAAAATAATTTATTTTGCCTCCATCTGTAGATTTTCACAGAAATGATTGCAATAATTGAAACTATAAAGAGCAGTGAAACTACTGCAAGTGCCAAAATTAAATAAAAAGTCAGATCGCTGTTGTATTCCTTTTCATGAGTAAACTCTGTGAATTCTGAGAGCACTTCAGGAAAATTATCAGCAACTGCCACATTAATGGTGACCACAGCTGAGCGTGAGGGCTGTCCGTTATCTTCAACAACAACAGTGAGTTTTTGTTTCACAGCATCTTTATCAGTCACCTGTCGCACAGTTCTTATTTCTCCATTCTGTAAACCCACTTCAAACAGCGCTCTGTCTGTAGCTTTCTGTAGTTTATATGAGAGCCAGGCATTCTGTCCAGAGTCCACATCAACAGCCACCACTTTAGTGACGAGATAACCAACATCTGCAGAACGAGGCACAATCTCAGCCACCACAGAACCACCAGTTTGTACAGGATACAGAACCTGAGGAGCGTTGTCATTTTGATCTCGAATGAAAATGTTAAGAGTCACATTGTTGGATAAAGGCGGTGAGCCTCCATCTTGAGCTTTAACTTGCATTTTGAATGATTTCAGTTGTTCATAATCAAAAGATTTTACTGCATAGATCACACCACTCTCTGAATTTATGGAAATGTAAGAGGACAGAGGTGATCCATTTAAATCTCCATCAATAAGGAAATAAGAAATCTTTGCATTTTGCCCCCAGTCCATGTCCTTTGCTTTCACAGAAAGAAAAGTTGTAGATGGTGGGTTATTTTCAACTATAAAAGCATTATATGATTCCTGCTCAAACTGAGGTGCGTGATCATTCACATCAGATATCTTCAGTCTCAAAATCTCTTTACTTGAGAGAGCTGGGTTACCCCCATCAACAGCAGTTATAGTGATATTATACTCTGCTGTCTGTTCCCTGTCTAATTCTGAATCTGTCACCAGGTTGTAATGATTGGTTATTGAGGATACGACTTTAAATGGAGAGTTCACATCAATAGAGCAAGAAATCTTACTGTTGTCACTCGAGTCAAGATCTTGAACGTTTATTATTGCTATAACAGTGCCAGGTGCTGCATCTTCTGATACTGCACTTAAAAAAGACATCACTGTAATTTTTGGCGTGTTATCATTTACATCTATGACATCAATAATGATCTCACTCGAGTCAGTCAAACCGCCTTGATCTTTAGCTTTGACTTTGATTTTGAGCTGTTTGTGTTTTTCATAATCTATGTCACCTATAACTTTAACCTTACCAGAATCCGCGTCAATGGAGAACAAAGCTTTAACCGCAGAGGTCGCGTGCTCAAAATAATACTGTACACCATCACTTGACTCGTCAGCATCTGTCGCACTTACTGTTGTAACGACTGTACCTTTAGCTGCATTTTCAACAACGGATGTTTTATATGACGGTTTGCTAAATAAGGGTGCGTTGTCATTGCCATCAAGAACAATAATATTTATCTGCACAGTTGCAGACCTTTGTGGTTTTCCACCATCGAAAGCCGTCAGAATTAAATTATGATGTTTTTCTTTTTCTCTGTCTAATGGAGAATGAAGAATCATCTCGACGTTTTTGCTACCATCTTCAGCATTCTGCACATTTAGTTTAAAATTATCGGTGGGATGAAGAGTATATTTCTGTAGTGTATTCACACCCACGTCTGCATCTATTGCGCTCTCTAATGGAAAGCGCGCACCCGATACAGCTAATTCATTAATTTCTTGATCAATTTTAGATTTCGGAAATACGGGGCTGTTATCATTGATGTCTTGTATGTCAACTGTAACGCGATAAAACTCTATCGGATTGTCCAAAATAACATTAAAACTGACACTACAGGCGGATATCTCTCCACATAATTCCTCTCTGTCTATTTTATTTTTAATAACCAGATGTCCGTTCTCTTTGTCCAGTCCAATGTACTCA
Organism: Paramisgurnus dabryanus; assembly: GCF_030506205.2. Lineage (NCBI taxonomy): Eukaryota > Metazoa > Chordata > Actinopteri > Cypriniformes > Cobitidae > Paramisgurnus > Paramisgurnus dabryanus. The sequence continues at coordinate 16,645,292 of NC_133346.1, forward strand.
CTGCTCTCCGCGGTAAACACACGCGCTTTGCCTGAAATCAGTCTCTTCGGTTCAAGTCCAAGGTCCGAGGCGATATTTCCAACAATCGAGCCCACTGCCATTTCCTCGGGTATAGAATAACGAATCTGTCCAGTCACTTCAGTCGCAAATAAAGAAAGCGCGCACACTGTGTAGAATAGCCAACCATACACCCAGCCTTTTCCTCCCGACTCCATTTTTAAGAAACAAAGATTCAGCAGAGACATTTAAACAAAAAATGAATGTTGGATTACATAGAATTTTTAAATAAAAGTGCCCCTTCCGGATCATAAAATGTGGAGACGAAGCTGGAAAGCATTTGTCTGTCTGTTACGTAGCATCCAGGGTCGCCGTTAATGATGTCTGAATTATGCTATTGCTACGGGTTTTGTTAAAGGAATGGATAACAACGCCACTATGAGTATACTAAGGTTGAACAGCGGCACTTAGAGTCGAAATATAGCAGTGCAGAATAGTCACTTATTTTCTGAAAGATAAGTGATAATATAGCAGTGCGTTCTGAAAGATTTAACGATTTTAAGACTCAAAACAGTGTAGCCTCGTGTACAAAGCTTAACATTAGCATGGGTGATATGAAAAAAGTCACAAATATTTTTGAATGATTCTTACAATGCACACACAAACGTAATCAAGTGTAATGTGTGTATATAATAATTATTCAGTATCAGGGAAATGCCACGGTATTTTTTGTAAGTGCTCTGACCTAGCCACTCTAATACGCCTGACACTTACACAGCCTATTACTTGTATAAACTAAGTTATTATATTATGTCATTATTATTATTATTATTATTATTATTATTATTATTATTGGACTGTGGTGTTCATACACTTCGTTATGGTATCAGATGGAATTACATATATGCATATATACACACACGTGTGTGTAGTTAATATAGTTAATATTATTTGAAAAAATAACAATAAGACAAATAATAAAAACTTAAAATAGTATGTTGAATTGACTTGCAAAACCAAGTTGTTTTAACTTCATGGTGCATTTTTTTTACAGTGTTGTTACCCGAACAATAGCTTAGCATGTTGCTTAAATTACACTTCCTTACATACGATGTTAACCGGTGCTGTCCGTGGCCGTGGTGCTGAATTGGTTGACATAGATTGCTTTACAATAAATTATTTATGCAGGGGCTACTTCACTGTGTTACGTGAGATAGCGGGGGTCTTTATAAAAGGAGCACTTCAGAAATAGATAAAATTGCATCAATAGGACTCGTGGCATCTTGTAAAAATAATCAAAATTGCAAGCTCCAACCCTGGATAGACTATTAGGCTATAAATAATTTCGAAATGAGTGTGAAAACCCGCAACATCATGTACCAAACTTCCCAACACACTTGCTTTTAAAATGATAATTTATATTATCATAATACAGTTGCCATATTGTCTTCATGGATTGCCCAGCAGCTGGATGGCAGCATCACATTATTTGTGTAAATCACAAATTCTGTTATTGGATGACATACTCCATAAAAGCACAACATGCGAAACATAATCAACAGCTATATGGCATGGAAAAAGACAGAATGAGGATAGCCACCAGCTGTCAGCACATACACTAAATGCCACTGTGGATAGCCCCTGTCTTTAATTTAGCTCAAATTTCGCTGTATCACTGCTATAATTTGACCAAACATTGGGTGCATTACAACGTCAAAATTATATTTGTAGACTGAAATGTAATTAAGCATTTTGCACAGTAAATGAGTGAACTGTCAACAGTGATAATAAGTCCAGAACATCCTGACAGACATATGACTTATAAAACTTAACTAATAAAGTTTCAGGCTAAGGATGGGTCAAGGTATAACTTTTACAAACGCTGGATTTTAATACTGTGCAATGTTACGATCAACAACTGTTTCAATGTTTTGTGATGGTTGTTCGTAAGTGCCTTGTTTGTCTTTACCAATTGAACTGCGCACTGTTCACCAGACAAAGCACTGGTGCATTTCCAAGCCATTTCCACAAGTATGATGTTGTAATTAATATTTTTACACCAATAACGTTCAAGGGGCCCAATACACAACTACAAAAGTTGCAAACATTCACATGCTCAAGCTCAAGAAGACGTCAAAAAATAAATTAAGAGCAAGGTCTAATCCAAACTTGTGAACAGGATTCTTTATATAAATTGTAAAAAAGCTCAGAAGAAGAAAACAAAAAACCTGAAGACATTTCTTTGAATTATCAAAAAGAGACATTTGAACATCTCACCTCTGAATTAATGTCATCATTCTCTTGTATCTTCTGTTCTCTCTGTACTGTCCCCATATGACTCTGGCTCACGAGTGTGTTCTGACTGTAGGGCCTGACAAACTTCACATCACTCATCCTTGAGTCAGTGGTCCCACACATTTCATAATTATACACATGCTGTAATGTGCCGTCTGCATAAACTGGTGGGTAATATGGAATTACAGGTAGATTTCCTCCAGATTTATAAAATAACTTATTTTGCCTCCATTTGTAGATTTTCACTGAAATTATTGCAATAATTGAAACTATAAAGAGCAGTGAAACTACTGCCAGTGCCAAAATTAAATAAAAAGTCAGATCGCTGTTGTATTCCTTTTCATGAGTAAAGTCTGTAAATTCTGAAAGAACTTCAGGAAAATTATCAGCAACAGCCACATTAATGGTGACCACAGCTGAGAGTGACGGCTGTCCGTTATCTTCAACAACAACAGTGAGTTTTTGTTTCACAGCATCTTTATCAGTCACCTGACGCACAGTTCTTATTTCTCCATTCTGTAAACCCACTTCAAACAGTGCTCTGTCTGTAGCTTTCTGTAGTTTATATGAGAGCCAGGCATTCTGTCCAGAGTCCACATCAACAGCCACCACTTTAGTGACGAGATAACCAACATCTGCAGAACGAGGCACAATCTCAGCCACCACAGAACCACCAGTTTGAACAGGATACAGAACCTGAGGAGCGTTGTCATTCTGATCTTGAATGAAGATGTTAAGAGTCACATTGTTGGATAAAGGCGGTGAGCCTCCATCTTGAGCTTTAACTTGCATTTTGAATGATTTCAGTTGTTCATAATCAAAAGATTTTCCTGCATAGATCACACCACTCTCTGAATTTATGGAAATGTAAGATGACAGAGGTGATCCGTTTAAATCTCCATCAATAAGGAAATAGGAAATCTTTGCATTTGGCCCTGAGTCCATGTCCAATGCTTTCACAGACAGAATAGTTGTAGATGGTGGGTTATTTTCAGCTATAAAAGCATTATATGATTCCTGCTCAAACTGAGGTGCGTGATCATTCACATCAGATATTTTCAGTTTAAAAATCTCTTTACTTGACAGAGCTGGGTTACCCCCATCAACAGCGGATATAGTGATATTATACTCTGCTGTCTGTTCCCTGTCTAATTCTGAATCTGTCACCAGGTTGTAATGATTTGTTATTGAGGATATGATTTTAAATGGAGAGTTCAGATCAATAGAACAAGAAATCTTACTGTTGTCTCCTGAGTCTAGATCTTGAACATTTAACATTGCTATAACCGTGCCAGGAGCTGCATCTTCAGATACAGAACTGGAGAAAGACATTATTGTAATTTTTGGTGTGTTATCATTTACATCAATGACGTCAATAATGATCTCACTCGAGTCAGTCAATCCGCCTTGATCTTTAGCTTTAATTTTAACTGTAAACTGCTTGTGTTTTTCATAATCTATGTCACCTATAACTCTAACCTCACCAGAATCCGCGTCAATGGAGAACAAAGCTTTAACCGCAGAGGTCGCGTGCTCAAAATAATACTGTACACCATCACTTGACTCGTCAGCATCTGTCGCACTTACTGTTGTAACGACTGTATTTTTAACAGCATTTTCTACAACGGATGCTTTGTAAGACGATTGGCTAAACACAGGCGCATTGTCATTTACATCAAGAACAACAATATTTATCTGCACTGTTGCAGATCTTTGTGGTTTTCCACCATCGAAAGCCGTCAGGATTAAATTATGATGCTTTTCTTTCTCTCTGTCTAATGGAGAATGAAGAATCATTTCGACGTGTTTGCTACCACCAGCACTACTTTGGATATTCAGTTTAAATTTATCCGTGGGATGAAGAGTATATTTCTGCAGCGTATTTACTCCCACGTCTGGGTCTACTGCGCTCTCTAATGGAAAGCGCGCACCGGGCACCGCTAATTCGCTGATTTCAACTTCAATTTTCGATTTCGGAAAGACGGGGCTGTTATCATTGATGTCTTGTACGTCAACTGTAACGCGGAAAAGCTCCAACGGGTTTTCTAAAATAACATTAAAACTGACACTACATGCGGATATCTCTCCACATAATTCCTCTCTGTCTATTTTATTCTTAATAACCAGATGTCCGTTCTCTTTGTCCAGTCCAATGTACTCACTGCTCTCCGCGGTAAACACACGCGCTTTCCCTGAAATCAGTCTCTTTGATTCAAGCCCAAGGTCCGAGGCGATATTTCCAACAATCGAGCCCACTGCCATTTCCTCAGGTATTGAATAACGAATCTGTCCAGTCACTTCAGCCGCAAATAAAGAGAGCGCGCACACTGTGTAGAATAGCCAACCATACACCCAGCCTTTTCCTCCCGACTCCATTTTTGCACAACAAAGACTGAGCACAAAAAAACCGAAAGATGAATATTATAGAATATTTCCTACACAATGCCTCATCCAGATTAGAGAATCTGGAGGCGAAGCTGATAAGCGATGTGTTGGTCTGTTATGTAGCATCTAGTGTCGTCGCTTATGATGTCTGAATTATGCTACTGCTATAGGTTTTGTATGAGGGATGGATAACAACGCCACTAGAAGAATACAAAGTTGAACAGCGGCACTTAGAGTCGAAATACAGCAGTGCAGAATGATCACATCTACAACACCTTCTGAAAGATTGAAAGATTTTAAGGCGCTAAAATTCCCACGCAGAAGCACACAAACAGAAACATTACCGTGGAGAAAAATTATTAAAAAGTAAAAAAAATGTTTTGAATGATTATTATTATCCTTAAACAAACATAACCAATCTTAATATATTTACATTTATGTATTTGGCAGACACTTTTATCCAATCAGGGAAATGCCACTGTATTTTTTGTTAGTGCTCTGACCTTACCACTCTGCTTATGCACTTACACAGCCTCTTACTTGTTTAAAATAAGATATATTTTGTCATTATTATTATTGGACTGTGGTGTTCATACAGTTTCCAATGGTATCAGATGGAATTACATATGTACACATACACACGTGTGTGTAGTTAATATAGTTAATATCATTTAATAATAAAAAATCAATAAGACGAATAATAAAAACTTAAAACAGGAGGTTGAATTAACTTGCAATACCAAGTTGTTTTAATTTCATGCTTCATTTTTTTACAGTGTTGTTCCCCGAATAACAGTTTACACTTCTTTACATATGACGTTAACTGGTGCTGTCCATGGCAGTGGTGCTGAATTGGTTGACATCCATTGCTTGACAATCAATTATTCACTCTATACAGGGGCTACTTCACAGCGTTACGTGCGCTACGTGAGAGAGCAGTGGTCTTTATAAAAGAAACATTTCAGAAATAGATAAAATCGCATCGATAGGACTCATGCCATCTTGTAAAAATAATCAAAATTGCAATCTCGAACCCTGGATATGCTATCAAGCTATACATAATTTCGAAATGAGTGTTTAAACTCACAACATGATGTACCAAACGCCCCACGCCACTTATATTTAAAAGGTAATTAATTTAATCAGAAAAAGGGGAGCCACCAAAAGATGCAGCACATAGTACTCAAAATGGCCCTGTCGACAGTGTCAGTCTTTTATTTAGCACAACTTTTCGCTGTATCACTGCTATAATTTGTCCAAACATTGGGTGCATTACAACGTCAAAATTATATTTGTAGACTGAAATGTAAGCAAGCGTTTTGCACAGTGATGGCTACAAGCGGAGTGAACTGTCAACAGTGATAATAAGTCTAGAACATCCTGACAGACGTATGACTACAAAACTTAACTAAGAAACTTTAGGGAAACACGTAGGCTAAGGATGGGTCAAGGTATAACTTCTACAAATGCTGGAATATAATACTGTGCAAAGTTACGATCAACAACTGTTTCAATGTTTTGTGATAGTTGTTCGTAAGTGCCTTGTTTGTCTTCAGCCATTGAACTGCCCACTGTTCACCAGACAAAGCACTTCTGCATTTCCAAGCCATTTCCACCGGTATGTTGTTAAAATGAATAATTTTACACCAATGACATTTAAGGGGCCCAATACACAACTACAGTTGCAAACATTCACATGCTCAAGAAGACATCAATATAAATTAAGAGGTCTTATCTAAACTTGTGAACAGGATTTTTTTATATGAGTTGTAAAATAGCTAAAAAAATAAATAAAATAAAAATCCTGAAGACAATTTTTCGAATGATCAAAAAGAGAAATTTGAACGTCTCACCTCTGAATTATTGTCATCATTCTCTTGTATCTTCTGTTCTCTCTGTACTGTCCCCAAATGACTCTGGCTCACGAGTGTGTTCTGACTGTAGGGCCTGACAAACTTCACATCACTCATCCTTGAGTCAGTGGTGCCGCACATTTCATAATTATATACATGCTGTAATGTGCCGTCTGCATAAACTGGTGGGTAATATGGAATTACAGGTAGATTTGGTCCAGATTTATAAAATAACTTATTTTGCCTCCATCGGTAGATTTTCACAGAGATTATTGCAATAATTGAGACGATAAAGAGCAGTGAAACTACTGCAAGAGCCAAAATTAAATAAAACGTCAGATCATTGTGGTATTCCTTTTCATGAGTAAAGTCTGTTAATTCTGAGAGCACTTCAGGAAAATTATCAGCAACTGCCACATTAATGGAGACCACAGCTGAGCGTGAGGGCTGTCCGTTATCTTCAACAACAACAGTGAGTTTTTGTTTCACAGCATCTTTATCAGTCACCTGTCGCACAGTTCTTATTTCTCCATTCTGTAAACCCACTTCAAACAGCGCTCTGTCTGTAACTTTCTGTAGTTTATATGAGAGCCAGGCATTCTGTCCAGAGTCCACATCAACAGCCACCACTTTAGTGACGAGATAACCAACATCTGCAGAACGAGGCACAATCTCAGCCACCACAGAACCACCAGTTTGTACAGGATACAGAACCTGAGGAGCGTTGTCATTCTGATCTTGAATGAAGATGTTAAGAGTCACATTGTTGGATAAAGGCGGTGAGCCTCCATCTTGAGCTTTAACTTGCATTTTGAATGATTTCAGTTGTTCATAATCAAAAGATTTTACTGCATAGATCACACCACTTTCTGAATTTATGGAAATGTAAGAGGACAGAGGCGATCCATTTAAATATCCATCAATTAGGAAATAAGAAATCTTAGCATTTTGCCCCCAGTCCATGTCCTCTGCTTTCACAGACAAAATAGTTGTAGATGGTGGGTTATTTTCAGCTATAAAAGCATTATATGATTCGTGCTCAAACTGAGGTGCGTGATCATTCACATCAGATAACTTCAGTCTCAAAATCTCTTTACTTGACAGAGCTGGGTTACCCCCATCAACAGCAGTTACAGTGATATTATACTCTGCTGTCTGTTCCCTGTCTAATTCTGAATCTGTCACCAGGTTGTAATGGTTTGTTATTGAGGATATGATTTTAAATGGAGAGTTCACATCAATAGAGCAAGAAATCTTACTGTTGTCTCCTGAGTCTAGATCTTGAACATTTAACATTGCTATAATAGTGCCAGGTGCTGCATCTTCAGATACAAAACTGGAGAAAGACATTATTGAAATTTTTGGGGTGTTATCATTTACATCTATGATATCAATAATGATCTCACTCGAGTCAGTCAAATCTCCGTGATCTTTAGCCTTGACTTTAAATGTGAACTGCTTGTGTTTTTCATAATCTATGTCACCTATAACTTTAACCTCACCAGAATCCGCGTCAATGGAGAACAAAGCTTTAACTGCAGAGGTCGCGTGCTCGAAATAATACTGTACATCGTTACTTGACTCGTCAGCATCTGTCGCACTTACTGTTGTAACGACTGTACCTTTAGCAGCATTTTCAACCACTGATGCTTTATAAGACGATTGGCTAAACACAGGCGCATTGTCATTAACATCAAGAACAAAAATATTTATCTGCACAGTCGCAGACCTTTGTGGTTTTCCACCATCGAAAGCCGTCAGGATTAAATTATGATGTTTTTCTTTTTCTCTGTCTAATGGAGAATGAAGAATCATTTCGACGTGTTTGCTACCACCAGCACTACTTTGGATATTCAGTTTAAATTTATCCGTGGGATGAAGAGTATATTTCTGTAGTGTATTCACTCCCACGTCTGCGTCTACTGCGCTCTCTAATGGAAAGCGCGCACCGGCCACCGCTAATTCGCTGATCTTCTTTTCTATTTTCGATTTCGGAAAAACGGGGCTGTTATCATTGATGTCTTGTATGTCTACTGTAACGCGGAAAAGCTCCATCGGATTATCCAAAATAACATTAAAACTGACACTACATGCGGATATCTCTCCACATAATTCCTCTCTGTCTATTTTATTCTTAATAACCAGATGTCCGTTCTCTTTGTCCAGTCCAATGTACTCACTGCTCTCCGCGGTAAACACGCGCGCTTTGCCTGAAATCAGTCTCTTCGGTTCAAGCCCAAGGTCCGAGGCGATATTTCCAACAATCGAGCCCACTGCCATTTCCTCGGGTATTGAATAACGAATCTGTCCAGTCACTTCAGACTCAAATAAAGAAAGCGCGCATACGGTGTAGAATAGCCAACCATACACCCAGCCTTTTCCTCCCGACTCCATTTTTGCACAACAAAGACTGACCATTAAAAAAAAAAAAAAAAACCGAATGATGAATATTATAGAATATTTCCTACAAAATGCCTCATCCGGATTAGAGAGTCTGGAGGCGAATCTGAAAAGCGATGTGTTGGTCGTTATGTAGCATCTAGTGTCGTCGTTTATGAAGTCTGAATTATGCTACTGCTATAGGTTTTGTATGAGGGATGGATAACAACGCCACTAGAAGAATACAAAGTTGAACAGCGGCACTTAGAGTCGAAATACAGCAGTGCAGAATGATCACATCTAAAACCACTTTCTGAAAGATTGAAAGATTTTAAAGCGCTTAAATTCCCACGCAGTAGCACACAAAAAGAAATTTTACCGTGGACAAAAATGATTAAAAAAGTAAAAAAAAAAAAATGAATGATTATTATTAAACAAACATAACCAATCTTAATATATTTACATTTACGCATTTGGCAGACACTTTTATCCAATGGTTCATATGCATTACAAGGTATAGTACTTTTTTATATGTGTGTTCACTGGGTTCGAATTCATGTCCTTTTGCGCTACTTGCAATGCTCTACTATTGAGCTATACAATAGTAGCATATGTATATGGTAAGCAGTATCATTGTAATACACTAGTAAATTTTCGTTACTGCTCTGACCTTACCACCCCGTATTAACAGGTGACGCTTACATCACTTTTTTATAATAATGCTATTTTATTATATTCTGTCATTGATTTAATTTTGGACTGTGACATAAAGACAGTGATAGCATCATGGAATTACATCATATACCAACTCATTACAGCCAGAGTACATAGACCTTGCTGAATCTGCAAAATGTTAATATTTAAATAGATAGTTAACAAAAAAGAAAATAAAATTCTGTCATAATTTACTCAGTCTCATGTTGATACAGTACAAAACTGTATTAATTTCTTTTCTCTGATGGACACGAAGGAAGATATTTTGAGAAATGTCTGTAAACAAACCATTCATGAGCCATATTCACTTCCATAGTATTCTTTTTTCCTAATATATAAGTGAATGGGGCTCATGATCAGTTTGGTATCAAATATTTCTCAAAACATCATCCTTTGTGTTTATCAGAGCAAATAAAATTATACAAGGTTGTAACAACATGAGAGTGAGAAAATTATGACAGATTTTTATTTTTAGTGTGACCTACCCTTTAACAAGAATCAGAGGAATTATAAAAGTTCATTTTTATTAATACTGAACAAGATATTTCACAAAACTAATGATGATAAATTGTCCACAACCTACAATTACAAAACTTTGCAAATTTTACAAACATTTGATTTTTAATACTGTACAATGCTACACGAAGGATCATCAACTGTTTCAATGTTTTGTGATTTAATATGTGCCTAATTTATCTTTAGCCATTAAACTGCCACTGTCCATCAAACAAATCTGTCAGGTCCTGCGCTTCTTCACATCTGAATCTTTTCCAGCAATACCTTAAGATTTATCTTTTAACACTAAGGACATTTGAGGGGCCCATCCACAACTACAACTTGGTTAAAAACCAATACCCAAAACCTGTTCTTGTAATAGGACAACTTTAATTAACTTTTTTTGATCCACTTCAAATGTTGACTACTGTATTACAAAAGGTACAGACATTCACATGCTCAATAAAGGATACAAGTATATTAAGAGCAAGAAATGCTAATCTAAACTTGGGAACTGGACGCTATGTGTCAATTGTATATACATATATACATATGTCCCAGAAGACAAAATAAATAAAATAATTTATACCGACCATCCTGTTCAGAAAGCAGATCTGGCTCTTAAAGAATCATGTTGCCTTATTGAGCATCAGTGTATGTTTGCACTAACTTCCTTAAACATTCTATAAAAGAAGTTTTTTTGACCTGTAATAATTAACAAAGCCATCTACTTTGACTGTAAATACAGTATGCAAAGCATAAGCTAATGTGTCAGGTTTTGTCACTGAGCATCACCCAAACACCCCAAAGCATACTCAATCACCCCTTCATATTAATGCTCGACAAAAAAAAAAAAATCCTTAAGAAATGCTTTTGAATGATCATAAGACAGTCAATTAAACGTCTCACCTCTGAATTAATGTCATCATTCTCTTGTATCTTCTGTTCTCTCTGTATTGTCCCCAAATGACTCTGGCTCACGAGTGTGTTCTGACTGTAGGGCCTGACAAACTTCACGTCACTCATCCTTGAGTCAGTGGTGCCGCACATTTCATAATTATACACATGCTGTAATGTGCCGTCCGCATAAACTGGTGGGTAATATGGAATTACAGGTAGATTTGCTCCAGATTTATAAAATAACTTATTTTGCCTCCATTTGTAGATTTTCACTGAAATTATTGCAATAATTGAGACGATAAAGAGCAGTGAAACTACTGCAAGTGCCAAAATTAAATAAAAAGTCAGATCGTTGTTGTATTCCTTTTCATGAGTAAAGTCTGAAAATTCTGAGAGCACTTCAGGAAAATTATCAGCAACTGCCACATTAATGGTGACCACAGCTGAGCGTGACGGCTGTCCATTATCTTCAACAACAACAGTGAGTTTTTGTTTCACAGCATCTTTATCAGTCACCTGTCGCACAGTTCTTATTTCTCCATTCTGTAAACCCACTTCAAACAGCGCTCTGTCTGTGGCTTTCTGTAGTTTATATGAGAGCCAGGCATTCTGTCCAGAGTCCACATCAACAGCCACCACTTTAGTGACGAGATAACCAACATCTGCAGAACGAGGCACAATCTCAGCCACCACAGAACCACCAGTTTGTACAGGATACAGAACCTGAGGAGCGTTGTCATTCTGATCTTGAATGAAGATGTTAAGAGTCACATTGTTGGATAAAGGCGGTGAGCCTCCATCTTGAGCTTTAACTTGCATTCTGAATGATTTCAGTTGTTCATAATCAAAAGATTTGACTGCATAGATCACACCACTCTCTGAATTTATGGAAATGTAAGAGGACAGAGGTGATCCATTTAAATCTCCATCAATAAGGAAATAAGAAATCTTAGCATTTTGCCCCCAGTCCATGTCCTCTGCTTTCACAGACAGAATAGTTGTAGATGGTGGGTTATTTTCAGCTATAAAAGCATTATATGATTCCTGCTTAAACTGAGGTGCGTGATCATTCACATCAGATATCTTCAGTCTCAAAATCTCTTTACTTGACAGAGCTGGGTTACCTCCATCAACAGCAGTTATAGTGATATTATACTCTGCTGTCTGTTCCCTATCTAATTCTGAATCTGTCACCAGGTTGTAATAATTAGTTAATGACGATACGATTTTAAATGGAGAGTTCAGATCAATAGAGCAAGTAATCTTATTGTTGTCACCTGAGTCTAGATCTTGAACGTTTAACATTGCTATAATAGTGCCAAGTGTTGCATCTTCAGATACAGTACCAGTAAAAGACATTATTGTAATTTTTGGTGTGTTATCATTTACATCTATGACATCAATTATGATCTCACTCGAGTCAGTTAAACCGCCTTTATCTTTAGCTTTGACTTTGATTTTAAACTGCTTGTGTTTTTCATAATCTATGTCACCTATAACTCTAACCTCACCAGAATCCGCGTCAATGGAGAACAAAGATTTAACTGCAGAGGTCGCGTGCTCAAAATAATACTGTACACCATCACTTGACTCGTCAGCATCTGTCGCACTTACTGTTGTAACGACTGTACCTTTAGCAGCATTTTCAACAACAGATGTTTTGTAAGACGAACGTGTGAACACAGGCGCATTGTCATTTACATCAAGAACAACAATATTTATTTGCACAGTCCCAGACCTTTGTGGTTTTCCACCATCGAAGGCCGTCAGGATTAAATTATGATGTTTTTCTTTTTCTCTGTCTAATGGAGAATGAAGAATCATCTCGACGTTTTTACTACCATCTTCAGCACTCTGCACATTTAGTTTAAAATGATCGGTGGGATGAAGAGTATATTTCTGTAGTGTATTCACTCCCACGTCTGGATCTATTGCGCTCTCTAATGGAAAACGCGCACCCGATACAGCTAATTCACTGATTTCTAGTTCGATTTTAGATCTCGGAAATACGGGGCTGTTATCATTGATGTCTTGTATGTCAACTGTAACACGATAAAGCTCCATCGGGTTATCCAAAATAATATCAAAACTTACACTACACGCGGAAATCTCTCCACATAATTCCTCTCTGTCGATTTTATTGTTAATAACCAGATGTCCGTTCTCTTTGTCTAGTCCAATGTACTCACTGCTCTCCGCGGTAAACACACGCGCTTTGCCTGAAATCAGTCTTTTAGGTTCAAGTCCAAGGTCCGAGGCGATATTTCCAACATTCGAGCCCACTGCCATTTCCTCGGGTATAGAATAACGAATCTGTCCAGTCACTTCAGTCGCAAATAAAGAAATGGCGCACACTGTGTAGAATAGCCAACCATACACCCAGCATTTTCCTCCCGACTCCATTTGTGACCAACAAAGATTGCGCAGAGGCAATTTAAACAAAATATATGATGAATTAGAATTTTCCACAAATCTGTTTATTCCGGGTTTAATGAAACTGGAGACTAAAGCTAACAAGCGATTTTTTTCCGGTCTGCATCCAGTGTCCCCGTTGATGTAGTCTGAATTATGCTATTGCTTTGTTAAAGGGATGGATAACAAACCCACTACAAGGATACAAAGGTTGAACAGCGGCACTTAGAGTCGAAATATAGCAGTGCAGAATTATCACTTATTTTTAACACAATATGAAAGACTGAAAGATTTCAAGCCGCAAAACATTCCTTGCATCGTCCAAACATCATCGTTAGCATGAATGATATAAATAAAATACATATAAATGTTTGGATGATTATTATATTACATAAACAAATATAATCAAGTTTAATGTGTGTACATGGTAATTGTCTATCTGTCACATACCTTAACTAAATTTTTCAAGGCGTGTTCCCCGAAATATACCTTAGTGGGTTGCTAGGGTATACATTCTTACGTAAGACGTTACCAGGTGCTGTCCATGGTAGCGGTGGTGCTGAATTGGTTGATACCGATTGCTTGACAGCCTTATGTGAGATAGCGGTGGTCTTAAAGAAGCACTTCAGAAATAGATAAAATTGCATTAATAGGTCTCATGGCATACTGTAAAACAAGCCACATTGCAAAGTAATCCAACCCTGGATATATTTTATATATAATTTGGAAATGAGTGTGCAAACCCTTAACCTCATGTAAAATCGCCTCAAACAGCTCCTCGCCACACGCAATATTCCCGCACACTATTAGGTCCCCCAAATATCATTTTTATTAGTAACATGGGTGTGGTAGAGGTCACAACCTTATATTTTTTCTTAGGGTCCAAAATTGCTAGTGGCGCTTCTCAATATAGGCCTAGTGTGTGCATAATTATTATCAAAGTCAATTCTGTGATTGCACTTTCCAAGCGCATTTTAACAAATCCAAACCACATTAATATGAAAAACTGTTATTAATTTTGTATTTATTGAACAATATTTAATTGTTAATTATGGCTGGAAGTGAAGCACGCCTAGTATTCAAGTGTGCATTATAATTATGCAGGTTTTCTTTCAGGTAAAATGTGCCAAAAAGATTTTACTCATGGAAATTAATTTTTAAATAAATATCATTACAAAGATGTTAAACATTGCAAAATTAAGATGTAACCATTGGATTAAAAATGCTGAGTGCGGTAGCAGAGTCACAAAATTAGTAGAAAAAAGACAACAATTGCAAGAGAGAATTATGATAAAGAAATAGTTATGAAACCACCAAGAAGACTTTACTCTCTAAATTCCTCAAAAAGTGAACTAATGCTGCTCCCAGTCACTCTCAACCTATATGTTTACAAACCTTTAAAAAATTCAGTCTTCATCTATTTAGTTTTTGATAATTATAATTATTTTTAAGTGGGGGTCATATTTCAGGATTCTTTTCCCTAGCAAAGTCTCAGTGAACCTGACATGTTTTACTTTCAGAGACTCCAGGCAAGTTGCAGTTCTGGAGAACGCACTGCGAGATAAACAATTCCGTTGACAAAAAATCACTCAAAATCTTGCACAGTTAATAACTTTTCTTTTCAACCTATTTATTTGTGACCTCACTGTCCCAGTCAGCATTTTTTGGGCACACATTTATTTTGCCATTTCTAGAGCATGGCATCTTTTTCATGGACATAGTAATCCATTTTCAGTGCTTGAAGAAAAGTTAATTTTTGGCCTATTTTACATGTAAAAGAAAACCTGCAAAATTATTAAGCACACCTAAATACAAGGTATGTTTCACTTCTAGCGCTTTTTAACAACAATAAATAAATGATTATACCCAAAATGAATGTTATATATTAAGATTAATGTGGTTTGGAATTTGTAAAATGTGCTTGGAGAAAAATGTATTCAAGTAATGATGACCAATTTTATGCCATACTAAATGACTAAAGAAACATAATATTTATATTAGGTGGTAGTTGCCTTACATATTCTTCTATTCCTGGGGGAATAACCCAAAGTACCTGTAGTAAATCTACACTGACACAGGAGAACATACAGATTGCACAAAGAAAGACCTCCAGGCTCACCTGGGGCTCAAACCAGGGACTTTCTTGCTGTGAAACAACAGTGCCGAGTCACTATACTGCCACAAGCTTGCATATACACCATGCATAATCAGCAAACTCTTAACAATTTAAAACAACCATCATTTTCAGCTGTTTACATATGTAGAATATAGTGTGTTGCCTTCCTGAAAATCAGAACTGTTTTCACTTTTAGTAATCACTGTGTATGAATCCCTCAAGTTGTACACAATGTGAAAATATGGATCTGTTGGAAAGGTGTCAGATATGCAGAAAACGCCGGCAAAGCAAAGAAAGTGCTGAACATGGAGAATTCTACAATAGACCAGTGGGCAGTTTAATATCCCGTGACAAACAAAGAACTCATGAACAACCATCATAGAAATAGTTGTTAATCATCCAGGTAATATTTAAGATTTGTTTGTAAATTCTGCAATTATTGTGTGATGTTGTGAACTTTGCGTAAATATCTGTTATGTCAAATGGCTTATTCAGTGCAGTGTTAGAAAAACAAAACTAAATTATAGTGTCACTTTTAATAATTGCATTAAGATTAGGCAAATTCTGCATGTAAACATGATATGTAAATTACCACCACAAATATTTGTCTTTCTTTAGCATTCTATGAATTTATTTTATATTTTTTTAATTATTATGATTCTATGAGATGTAAAAATTAATAAAGCCATCTACTTTGACTGCATGTGCACAATGTCTAAACAGATTTATAAACTTGTCTGGTTATGTCACATACTATATGTCACAGAGCAAAGGCTATGGTAGGGTGTTGAGACTCAACACCCAATCTTAAAAAATAAATGCCCAGAAAAGAACAAAAAGCCATGAAATGTTTAAACATTAGTCATTAAAAGGTCTCACCTCTGTATTTAAGACATCATTGTCCTGTTCGTTCTGTTCTCTCTGTACTGTCCCCATATGACTCTGGCTCACGAGTGTGTTCTGACTGTAGGGCCTGACAAACTTCACATCACTCATCCTTGAATCAGTGGTGCCGCACATTTCATAATTATATACGTGCTGTAATGTGCCGTCCGCATAAACTGGTGGGTAATATGGAATTACAGGTAGATTTGCTCCAGATTTATAAAATAACTTATTTTGCCTCCATCTGTAGATTTTCACAGAAATGATTGCAATAATTGAAACTATAAAGAGCAGTGAAACTACTGCAAGTGCCAAAATTAAATAAAAAGTCAGATCGCTGTTGTATTCCTTTTCATGAGTAAAGTCTGTGAATTCTGAGAGCACTTCAGGAAAATTATCAGCAACTGCCACATTAATGGTGACCACAGCTGAGCGTGAGGGCTGTCCGTTATCTTCAACAACAACAGTGAGTTTTTGTTTCACAGCATCTTTATCAGTCACCTGTCGAACAGTTCTTATTTCTCCATTCTGTAAACCCACTTCAAACAGCGCTCTGTCTGTAGCTTTCTGTAGTTTATATGAGAGCCAGGCATTCTGACCAGAGTCCACATCAACAGCCACCACTTTAGTGACGAGATAACCAACATCTGCAGAACGAGGCACAATCTCAGCCACCACAGAACCACCAGTTTGTACAGGATAGAGAACCTGAGGAGCGTTGTCATTCTGATCTTGAATAATAATTTTTACAGTCACATTACTACTGAGTGGAGGAGATCCACCATCTTGTGCTTTTACTCTAAACGTGAAATCTTTAAGTTGCTCATAATCAAATGAACGCATGGCTGTAATCACTCCACTGTTTGGGTTAACTGACACGTATGTAGAAACAGAGACTCCATTAACAGTACTGTCCTCTAAAATATACGAGACACGTGCATTCTGATTCCAGTCGGCATCATTGGCTACAACTGTAAATATAGATAAGCCAGGTGTGTTATTTTCGATTACAAAGGCCTCATAGTTGCTTTTCTCAAAGGTGGGAGCATTGTCATTTACATCTGATATTTGTAATGTAAGAGAGGCACTGCTGTATAAGGCAGGTACTCCCTGATCAGAGCATGTTATGCTGACATTATACTCGGCATCTCTCTCTCTGTCCAACTGCTGCTCTATTTGCAGGCTGATGAAATTGCTGGATGCTGATGTAAGAGCAAATGGAATGTTCTCATTTATAGAGCACTGAACTTGACCATTCACACCAGAATCTGCATCATCTACCTTCATCATAGCAACAACCGTTCCAGGCATGGAGTCCTCAGACACAGAATTTGACATTGAAAGTAAGTTGATCATTGGTTTGTTATCATTGATATCTAGTACATCAATGATTAGCTTACATGAATCAGAAAGCCCCCCTTGATCTCTAGCCTGAATATCAAGCTCGTAGTGACTTGCTTTTTCAAAGTCAACCACACTGTTTAAAGTGACCTCGCCACTATGCTGATCTATAATAAACATGTTTCTCGCGCTATCTTCTGTACTTGCGATGTAGTAAGTCACGTGACCGTAAGATCCCTCATCTGCATCAGTGGCGCTGACTATTGTTAGTTTAGACCCTCGTGCTGCGTTTTCAGTCAGTGTTGCTTTATACACCTTTTGCGTAAATACGGGGGCATTATCATTAGCGTCTAGTACAGTAACATGTATTTGAACAGTTCCAGACAATTGCGGATCACCCCCATCAATAGCTGTAAGCAACAAAGAAATAACCTCTTTCTTTTCTCTATCAAGTGGTCTTTGCAAAACCATCTCGACGTTTTTACCCCCGCTTGCTTGGGTGTGGAGTTCAAGAGCAAAATTATCGGTTGGTTTAAGAGAATAGCTTTGAAGACCATTTGCTCCCACATCCGCATCCACGGCTTTTTCCAGCATGAATCTTGCACCCGTTACAGCAGATTCGCTGATTTCAAATTGAATTCGCTTTTTCTGGAAAGTGGGGGGATTGTCGTTTATATCCGTGATTTCAACCGTAATCGTATACAATTCCATCGGGTTTTCCAAAATCAGCTGAAGATGCAAAGCGCACGGCGTCGTTTTGGCACAAAGAGACTCTCGATCCATTTTCTCTCGGATAAGCAGCAAGCCAGTCTCTTTATTCAGACCAATGTATTCAGTACTGTCTCCTGTAAATATGCGTCCTTTCCCTGATTTTAATCGTTGTAAATCCAATCCTAAATCCTGCGCAATATTTCCCACCACGGAGCCTTTAGGAATTTCTTCTGGAATAGAATAACTGACCTGTCCTTGCGCTGAGCGATTAACGACAAAGAGAAACAAAACGCAGTAGCATATCACGATACGAGACATCTTTGTAGATAGCATCGAACACAAAAACACAGAATAAAAGAACAGTCTCGACGATTTATGTTTCCAAAGAGTAAAATTTAAATGCAAATCATTTTTTATCCGGCAAAGTAAAACAATTCTGTTTCGTTCCTGACCACGCAATGAGCAAGATGAAAGCTTTTTCTTTATTTCCTTCTCACTGAAATCCTGGGATAATGGGATGGGTTAAAATACAGACCGTGCTAAGTTGACAAACAGCGGCACTCTGAGCCTAAAACTGAGCACTACAAATCAGAGCAGAACAAAACTCTTTCTCAGCGGTTTCTGAAACAAATATGTGTGTATTTAAACAAATTTCATGATAAATTAATAAAATGACCTATTCTAGAGAAAATGCAATTTTTTTATCTGAATGCATGAAAAAGTGCCTTCAGAATATTAGCAGTAGTACATTATGGCGCTGTCCAGTAAACGGTGCTGAAAAAGCCTGATTTTAATGTTATGTTATAAAATAAATAACATTATAAATAATTATATAAATTATATAGTTTTAAAATAAATATATTATAATGTATCATCAACAAACAATAGTGTGCATTTTGTTAATGACTAATTACCAGAGAGGTAAACGGCAAAGTCACATAATGGCGCTGTCCAGCAAGTGGTGCTGAACATAAATTATAGTTTTGAAAGATAATACTGTCTATAATTTAATAACAGTACTGTTTAATTTTTACCTAAGGTCTTGTTTATTTTGGCATTTATATTTATTATATATGTATGAAAAATATCTCTTACCGATTCTGTCGAGTATTCACCTTCCAAAACGTTATTTTCGTTGACTACGCGTTGCATAGTTTCAGTGAAACTTGGGTCCATCACTAAAATATTCTGACCGCCGAGTGTTGAGAACTTACAGTCGCTTTTCCTTGAGTCAGTGGTCATACAAACTTCATAATTGTATCCATGTGGTAGAGTTCCAGTTACTCCTGTATCTGTATAGTTTGGTGGGTAGTACGGAATAACAGGAAGATTTGACTGATAGAAAATGCGAGATTGTTTCCATTTGTAGACTTTCACCGATATTATAACAACTACACATGTGATGAAAAGAAAAGAAACCGCAGCCAGGGCGAGAACTAAATAAAAAGTGAGATTGTCGTTATGTTCTTTGTCATGCGTAAAATCTGTCAGTTCGTAAAGTATTTCAGGGAAGCTGTCCGCCACAGCCACGTTAATATTAACCACAGCTGAGCGTGAGGGCTGTCCGTTATCTTCAACAACAACAGTGAGTTTTTGTTTCACAGCATCTTTATCAGTCACCTGTCGCACAGTTCTTATTTCTCCATTCTGTAAACCCACTTCAAACAGCGCTCTGTCTGTCGCTTTCTGTAGTTTATATGAGAGCCAGGCATTCTGTCCAGAGTCCACATCGACAGCCACCACTTTAGTGACGAGATAACCAACATCTGCAGAACGAGGCACAATCTCAGCCACCACAGAACCACCAGTTTGTACAGGATACAGAACCTGAGGAGCGTTGTCATTCTGATCTTGAATAATAATTTTTACAGTCACATTACTGCTGAGAGGAAGAGAGCCCCCATCTTGAGCCTTCACTTGGATATTGAAATCTTTAAGTTGTTCATAGTCAAACGAGCGCATTGCTGTAATCACTCCACTGTCAGGGTGAACTGATACATATGAAGATACAGAAACTCCATTGACAGTGCTGTCCTCTAGAATATATGAAACACGTGCATTCTGATTCCAATCAGCGTCGATTGCTTTAACTTTAAAAATAGAGACACCAGGTGTGTTGTTTTCGACAAGATATGCTTCGTAGTGACGTTTCTCAAATATTGGCGCGTTATCATTCACATCTGTTAACAGTACACGAAAAGAAACACTACTGGAGAGCGCGGGCACTCCCTCATCCGTGCATGTTACAGTGATATTGTACTCAGCTTTTCCCTCCCTGTCCAATTCCTGTTCAGTTTGCAAGCTAAAGAAACTGTTTGACGAAGATGTAATATCAAAAGGAATATCATCATTTATGACGCAGTGAACCTGGCCATTTAAACCCGAGTCAAAATCGTTAACATTTAACATTGCAACAACAGTGCCAGACTTAGACCCTTCAGATAGGGAATGGGAACTAGACAGAACACTAATACTCGGTGAATTATCATTAATGTCCAACACATCGATAATTACTTTACATGCATTAGAAAGTCCTCCGTGGTCTTTTGCCTGAATTTTAAGTACATAATGGTTCACATTTTCATAGTCAACCTGTCCATTTAATGAAACTTCACCATTTTGTTCATTAATTAAAAACATGTCGGCCACATTACTGTCCATTGTTTCAGATATGTAATATGTTACGACACTGTTAGAGCCTTCATCGGCATCAGACGCGCTCACAACTGTTAATATAGCACCCTTTGCTTCGTTTTCTGCTATGGTGGTTTTGTATATTTTCTGCGTAAAGACAGGAGCATTATCATTATTATCTAAGACGGTAATGTGAATCTGTACTGTGCCTGAGAGAACAGGATCGCCGCCATCAAACGCCTCTAACAACAAAGTCAGCGAGCTTTGCGTTTCTCTGTCGAGCGGTTTTTGTAAAATCATCTCGACACTCTTAGTTCCATCCTCCTGATTGTGCAATTCAAGACGAAATTTATCAGTGGGTTTAAGCGAATAGCTTTGAAGAGCGTTTTGTCCTGCGTCTGGATCGACAGCTCCCCCGAGCATAAAACTAGCACCAGGCACAGCCGATTCACTGATCTCAAATTTGAAGTCCTTTTTCTGGAATGTTGGTGCATTATCATTTATATCTGTGACTTCTACAGTCACCGTGTATAATTCCATTGGGTTTTCCAAAATCATTTGAAGATGCAAAGCACACGGAGTTGTTTTTGCACAAAGAGACTCACGATCCATTTTCTCTCTGATCAGAAGCAGTCCCGTGATTCTATTTAGCTCGATATATTCAGTGCTGTCCTGTGTAAATATGCGTGCGTTTCCTGATTTCAGTCGTTGTAAATCCAACCCTAAATCCTGCGCGATATTTCCAACCATCGATCCTTTTGCCATTTCCTCTGGAATAGAATAACTGACCTGTCCCTGTGCTGCGTGAAAAACGACCATCAGAAAAAACGGCGAGTAACGCATGAAAGAAGACATTGTTTCGATATATCATCAAAATACCATGAGCGAAAAATATAAATTTCCACGATTTCCGAGTGTATTTCAATGTGCAGTTTTCTTAAAATCCATATCCGTTTAATCTGCCAAAGCAAAATATTTTTCCTGCTTAGTTCAAGGCAACAATGAGCGACCCTGAAAATATGGGATGATAGGGTTGGGTTTAAAACAGACTGTCCCTGTCAAACAGCGGCACTCTGAGCCTAAACCAAGCACTGCAAATTAAATTAGAGCAAAACAAGGTTTTCGACGTTGTCTTATTTTATATTTTAAGAAACAAATGAAAACAACATGAAAATTGTAGAAAAATGTTGAAGTTTTAATTCATTTAAATGCAAGAGAATGAAGTTTAGGAAATTACTTCTATTGCAGCGCTGTCCAGCAAGTAGTGCTGAAAACCGTCTGACTGTATATTTTAGTGTGCTGATAAAACTAATAACAATAATAATAATATTTTACAAAATGTGTATGAATGGTACTTTAAAGAGATATATGTGTACAATTGTGTACATTTAATCATTCAGAGTTAATGAACTATTTTCCAATTTCTTTTTCTAATAGCCTACAGATAAGTAGTGATAAACAGCAGCGTGACTTTCTGGCTCTGTACATCAAGTGGTTCTGAACATGAATGATTATTTTAACAGAACTGTATCATATTATTTTCACAGAATAGTTTGATCATTTAGGTTTGGTGAGAATAAAATTGTTCTTACCGATTCTGTCGAGTATTCACCTTCCAAAACGTTATTTTCATTGACTACGTGTTGCATAGTTTCAGTGAAACTTGGGTCCATCACTAAAATATTCTGACCGCCGAGTGTTGAGAACTTACAGTCGCTTTTCCTCGAGTCAGTGGTCATACAAACTTCATAATTGTATCCATGTGGCAGAGTTCCAGTTACTCCTGTGTCTGTATAGTTTGGTGGGTAGTACGGAATAACAGGGAGATTTGACTGATAGAAAATGCGAGATTGTCTCCATTTGTAGACTTTCACGGATATTATAACAACTACACATGTGATGAAAAGGAAGGAAACCGCAGCCAGGGCGAGAACTAAATAAAAAGTCAGATTATCGTTCTGTTCTCTGTCATGCGTAAAATCTGTAAGTTCGTAGAGTATTTCAGGGAAGCTGTCCGCCACAGCCACGTTAATATTAACCACAGCTGAGCGTGACGGCTGTCCGTTATCTTCAACAACAACAGTGAGTTTTTGTTTCACAGCATCTTTATCAGTCACCTGTCGAACAGTTCTTATTTCTCCATTCTGTAAACCCACTTCAAACAGCGCTCTGTCTGTAGCTTTCTGTAGTTTATATGAGAGCCAGGCATTCTGTCCAGAGTCCACATCAACAGCCACCACTTTAGTGACGAGATAACCAACATCTGCAGAACGAGGCACAATCTCAGCCACCACAGAACCACCAGCTTGTACAGGATACAGAACCTGAGGAGCGTTGTCATTCTGATCTTGAATAATAATTTTTACAGTCACATTACTACTGAGACGAGGAGAGCCTCCATCTTGCGCCTTCACTTGGATGTTGAAATCTTTAAGTTGTTCATAGTCAAACGAGCGCATTGCTGTTATGACTCCACTGTCAGGGTGAACTGATACATATGAAGAAACAGAAACTCCATTGACAGTGCTGTCCTCTAGAATATATGAAACACGTGCATTCTGATTCCAATCAGCGTCGCTGGCTTTAACATTTGAAATAGAGACACCAGGTGTGTTGTTTTCGACGATAAATGCTTCATAGTGACGTTTCTCAAAGATTGGCGCGTTGTCATTCACATCTGTTATCTGCACACGAAAAGAAACACTACTGGAGAGCGCGGGCACTCCCTCATCCGTGCATATAACAGTGATATTGTACTCAGCTTTTCCCTCCCTGTCCAATTCCTGTTCAGTTTGCAAGCTAAAGAAACTGTTTGAGGAAGATGTAATAGCAAAGGGAATATCGTCATTTATGACGCAGTGAACCTGACCATTTAAACCTGAGTCAATATCGTTAACATTTAACATTGCAACAACAGTCTCAGACTTAGACCCCTCGGATATAGAATGCGAACTAGACAGAACACTAATACTCGGTGAATTGTCATTAATGTCCAAAACGTCGATAATAACTTTACATGTATTAGAAAGCCCTCCTTGGTCTTTTGCCTGAATATTAAGTTCATAATGGTTCACCTTTTCATAGTCAACCTGACCATTTAATGAAACTTCACCATTTTGATCATTAATTAAAAACATGTCGGCCACATTACTGTTCATTGTTTGAGAAATGTAATATGTTACGACACTGTTAGATCCTTCGTCTGCATCAGACGCGCTCACAACTGTTAATTTAGCACCTCTTGCTTCGTTTTCTAATATTGTGGTTTTGTATATTTTCTGCGTAAAGACAGGAGCATTATCATTAATGTCTAGCACGGTAATGTGAATCTTAACTGTGCCTGAGAGAACAGGATCGCCGCCATCAAACGCCTCTAACAACAAAGTAAGCGAGCTCTGAGTTTCTCTGTCGAGTGGGTTTTGTAAAATCATTTCAACATTTTTAGTGCCATCCTCTTGATTGTGCAATTCAAGACGAAATTTATCAGTGGGTTTCAGCGAGTAGCTTTGAAGTGCGTTTTGTCCTACGTCCGGATCAAAAGCTCCTCCGAGCATAAAGCTAGCACCAGGTAATGCTAATTCGCTGATCTCAAAACGGAAGTCTTTTATATTGAATGTAGGTGCATTGTCATTTATATCCGTGACTTCCACATTAATTGTGTATAATTCCATCGGGTTTTCCAAAATCATTTGAAGATGCAGAGCACACGGGGTTGTTTTTGCACAAAGAGACTCGCGATCCATTTTCTCTCTGATCAGAAGAAGTCCTGTGTTTCTATTTAGCTCGATATATTCAGTGCTGTCCCTTGTAAATATGCGTGCTTTTCCTGATTTCATTCGTTGTAAATCCAACCCTAAATCCTGCGCGATATTTCCAACCATCGATCCTTTTGCCATTTCCTCTGGAATAGAGTAACTGACCTGCCCTTGTGCCGAGTGAAAAACGACGATGAGAAACAACACAGAGTAACGCATGAAAGAAGACATTGTTTCGATAAAAATACCATGAGAGAAAAATATCATCTTTAAGGGTTTCCGAGTTTACTTTAATGTGTAATTTACCTAAAATCCAAATCAGTTTAATCCGACATAGCAAAATATTTTTGCTGCTTACTTCAAGGCAAGACAATGATCGACCCTTAAAATATGGGAGGATGGGGTTGGGATAAAAAAATCGACTCACCCTGTGCTATGTTATCAAACAGCGGCACTCTGAGCCTAAACAGAGCACTACAAATTAAAACAAAACCAGGTTCTCAACGTTTCTTTTGTAATATCTGAGAAACAAATGTTTTAGGATTTTTTTAAGAAAATTCTAGATAAATGTATGAGTTTTTATTTTATTTGAAGGCAAGAAAAGAAAATTAAAGAAATTTCTTCCATTGTGGCGCTGTCCAGCAAGTGGTGCTGAAAACAGCCAGAATGTACATTTTGGTGGGCTGTTAAAAACCAGCAATAAAAAATAAGTGTAGCCTATACATGATAATTTAAAGAGAAACATATGACATTGTATTATTGTGTACATTTAGTCATTCGGAGTTTATCAACATTTTTATTTATTTTTTCTACAAAAATACACTTAAGAGTAAACTGCATTATCTGGCGCTATCCAGCAAGTGGTTTTAAACATTAATGATGATTTTAAGAGAAATGTATCATATTATTTGCACTGAATATTTTGATAATTTAGATTTAAGAAAAGTTTTTCTTACCGATTCTGTCGAGTATTCACCTTCCAAAACGTTATTTTCGTTGACTACGCGTTGCATAGTTTCAGTGAAACTTGGGTCCATCACTAAAATATTCTGACCCCCGAGTGTTGAGAACTTACAGTCGCTTTTCCTCGAGTCAGTGGTCATACAAACTTCATAATTGTATCCGTGTGGCAGAGTTCCAGTTACTCCTGTATCTGTATAGTTTGGTGGGTAGTATGGAATAACAGGGAGATTTGACTGATAGAAAATGCGAGATTGTCTCCATTTGTAGACTTTCACTGATATTATAACAACTACACATGTGATGAAAAGGAAGGAAACCGCAGCCAGGGCGAGAACTAAATAAAAAGTCAGATTGTCGTTTTGTTCTCTGTCATGCGTAAAATCTGGGAGTTCGTAAAGTATTTCAGGGAAGCTGTCCGCCACAGCCACGTTAATATTAACAACAGCTGAGCGCGAGGGCTGTCCGTTATCTTCAACAACAACAGTGAGTTTTTGTTTCACAGCATCTTTATCAGTCACCTGTCGCACAGTTCTTATTTCTCCATTCTGTAAACCCACTTCAAACAGCGCTCTGTCTGTGGCTTTCTGAAGTTTATATGAGAGCCAGGCATTCTGTCCAGAGTCCACATCAACAGCCACCACTTTAGTGACGAGATAACCAGCATCTGCAGAACGAGGCACAATCTCAGCCACCACAGAACCACCAGCTTGTACAGGATACAGAACCTGAGGAGCGTTGTCATTCTGATCTTGAATAATAATTTTTACAGTCACATTACTGCTGAGAGGAGGAGAGCCCCCATCTTGAGCCTTCACTTGGATATTGAAATCTTTAAGTTGTTCATAGTCAAACGAGCGCATTGCTGTAATCACTCCACTGTCAGGGTGAACTGATACATATGAAGATACAGAAACTCCATTGACAGTGCTGTCCTCTAGAATATATGAAACACGTGCATTCTGATTCCAATCAGCGTCGATGGCTTTAACATTTGAAATAGAGACACCAGGTGGGTTGTTTTCGACGACGCATGCTTCATAGTGACGTTTCTCAAAGATTGGCGCGTTATCATTCACATCTGTTATCTGCACACGAAAAGAAACACTACTGGAGAGCACGGGCACTCCCTCATCCGTGCACATAATAGTGATATTGTACTCAGCTTTTCCCTCCCTGTCCAATTCATGTTCTGTTTGTAAGCTAAAAAAACTGCTAGACGAAGATGTAATAGCAAAGGGAATATCGTCATTTATGACGCAGTGAACCTGGCCATTAAAACCTGAGTCAATATCGTTAACATTTAGCATTGCAACAACAGTCCCAGACTTAGACCCTTCGGATATAGAATGGGAACTAGACAGAACACTAATACTCGGTGAATTGTCATTAATGTCCAACACATCGATAATTACTTTACCTTCATTTGAAAGTCCTCCTTGGTCCTTTGCCTGAATATTAAGCTCATAATGGTTCACCCTTTCATAGTCAATCTGACCATTTAATGATAGTTCACCATTTTGTTTATTAATTATAAATATGTCTGCCACATTACTGTCCATTGTGTCAGATATGTAATATGTTACCTCACCGTTAAAGCCTTCGTCGGCATCGGACGCGCTCACAACTGTTAATATAGCACCCTTTGCTTCGTTTTCTGCTATGGTGGTTTTATATACCTTCTGCGTAAATACAGGAGCATTATCATTAATGTCTAAGACGGTAATTTGAATCTTCACTGTGCCTGAGAGAACAGGATCGCCGCCATCAAACGCTTCTAAAAACAAAGAAAGCGAGTTTTGCGTTTCTCTATCAAGTGGGTTTTGTAAAATCATCCTGACATTTTTAGTGCCATCCATCTGACTCAGCAATTCAAGACGAAATGTATCAGAGGGTTTAAGCGAATAGCTTTGAAGTGCGTTTTGTCCTACATCAGGATCAAAAGCTCTCCCTAGCATGAAACTAGCACCCGGCACAGCCGATTCGCTGATCTCAAATTTGAAATCCTTTTTCTGGAAAGTAGGTGCATTATCATTTATATCTGTGACTTCGATATTAATCGTGTATAATTCCATTGGGTTTTCCAAAATCATTTGAAGATGCAAAGCACACGGAGTTGTTTTTGCACAAAGAGACTCACGATCCATTTTCTCCCTTATCAGAAGCAGTCCCGTGTTTCTATTTAGCTCGATATATTCAGTGCTGTCCTGTGTAAATATGCGTGCTTTTCCTGATTTCAGTCGTTGTAAATCCAACCCTAAATCCTGCGCGATATTTCCAACCCTCGATCCTTTTGCCATTTCCTCTGGAATAGAGTAACTGACCTGCCCTTGTGCTGGGTGAGCAACGACGATGAGAAACAACACCGAGTAAAGCATGAAACGAGACATTTTGTCGATATAGCACCAATATACCATGAGCGAAAAATAACAATTTCCACGATTTCCGATTGTATTTCAATGTGTAGTTTTAAAAAAATCTAAATCCGTTTAATCTGCCAAAGTAAAACATTGTCCTGCTTAGTTCAAGGCAAGACAATGAGCGACCCTGAAAATATGGGAGGATGGGGTTGGGTTTAAAAAATCGACTTTCCCTGTGCTATGTTATCAAACAGCGGCACTCTGAGCCTAAACCGAGCACTACAAATTAAAGCGAAACCAGGTTCTCAACGTTTCTTTTTTAATTCTGAGAAACAAATGTGCTAGGAAGAAATTTTAAAACATAACTGTTCTAGATAAAAGTGGACATGTTTCAACTTATTAAAGGTAAGACAAGAAAGCTTAGGAAATTACTTATTTTGTGGCGCTGTCCAGCAAATGGTGCTGAAACATACACTCTAAAAAACAAACGGTGCTATATAGCACCAAAACAGTTGCTTTGGATCGTAACGATAGAAGAACCATTTTTAGTGCCATATAGCACCGGTGAAGAACCAGTGAAGCACCAGTGAAGCACCAGTGAAGCACCTGTGTAGAACCATATAGTGCTATGTAGAACCATATGTGGTGCTATATGGCCCCTATATGGTTCTACACTGGTGCTTCACTGGTGCTTCACTGGTGCTTCACTGGTTCTTCACCGGTGCTATATGGCACTTAAATGGTTCTTCTATCGTTACGATCCAAAGCAATTGTTTTGGTGCTATATAGCACCGTTTGTTTTTTTAGAGTGTACTGATTGTATATTTTCGTGTGCTGTTAAAAAACAAACAATAAAAAAATAAAAATGAGTGTATAAATGATAAATTAAATTGCCATATATGGCAATGTATAATTGTGTTCATTTAGTAATTTATAGAGTTAACCAACATTTTTCGTTTTCTGTTACAAAAACACCAGAGAGTAGTGATAAACTGCATTGGCACATATCGGCGCTATATCATGAATGATAGTATTACGAGAACTGTGTAATAATGAACATTTTGTTAATTTATATTTGTTAATTAAAAAATTGTTCTTACCGATTCCGTCGAGTATTCACCTTCCAAAACGTTATTTTCGTTGACTACGCGTTGCATAGTTTTAGTGAAACTTGGGTCCATCACTAAAATATTCTGACCGTCGAGTGTTGAGAACTTACAGTCGCTTTTCCTCGAGTCAGTGGTCATACAAACTTCATAATTGTATCCGTGTGGCAGAGTTCCAGTTACTCCTGTATCTGTATAGTTTGGTGGGTAGTACGGAATAACAGGGAGATTTGACTGATAGAAAATGCGAGATTGTCTCCATTTGTAGACTTTCACTGATATTATAACAACTACACATGTGATGAAAAGGAAGGAAACCGCAACCAGGGCGAGAACTAAATAAAAAGTCAGATTATCGTTATGTTCTTTGTCATGCGTAAAATCTGTGAGTTCGTAGAGTATTTCAGGGAAGCTGTCCGCCACAGCCACGTTAATATTAACAACAGCTGAGCGTGAGGGCTGTCCGTTATCTTCAACAACAACAGTGAGTTTTTGTTTCACAGCATCTTTATCAGTCACCTGTCGCACAGTTCTGATTTCTCCATTCTGTAAACCCACTTCAAACAGCGCTCTGTCTGTGGCTTTCTGTAGTTTATATGAGAGCCAGGCATTCTGTCCAGAGTCCACATCAACAGCCACCACTTTAGTGACGAGATAACCAACATCTGCAGAACGAGGCACAATCTCAGCCACCACAGAGCCACCAGTTTGTACAGGATACAGAACCTGAGGAGCGTTGTCATTCTGATCTTGAATAATAATTTTAACAGTCACATTACTACTGAGAGGAGGAGAGCCTCCATCTTGCGCCTTTACTTGGATGTTGAAATCTTTAAGTTGTTCATAGTCAAACGAGCGCATTGCTGTAATCACTCCACTGTCAGGGTGAACTGATACATATGAAGATACAGAAACCCCATTGACAGTGCTGTCCTCAAGAATATATGAAACACGTGCATTCTGATTCCAATCAGCGTCGCTGGCTTTAACTTTAAAAATAGAGACACCAGGTGGGTTGTTTTCGACGATACATGCTTCATAGTGACGTTTCTCAAAGATTGGCGCGTTATCGTTCACATCTGTTATCTGCACACGAAAAGAAACACTACTGGAGAGCGCGGGCACTCCCTCATCCGTGCATATTACAGTGATATTGTATTCAGCATTTTCCTCCCTGTCTAATTCCTGTTCCGTTTGCAAGCTAAAGAAACTGTTTGACGAAGATGTAATGGTAAAGGGAATATCGTCATTCATGACGCAGTGAACCTGACCATTTAAACCTGAGTCAATATCGTCAACATTTAGCATTGCAACAACAGTCCCAGTATTAGACCCCTCGGATATGGAATGGGAACTAGACAGAACAGTAATGCTCGGTGAATTATCATTAATGTCGAGCACATCGATAATTACTTTACATGCATTAGAAAGTCCTCCTTGGTCTTTTGCCTGAATATTAAGTTCATAATGGTTCACCTTTTCATAGTCAATCTGACCATTTAATGAAACTTCACCTTTTTGTTCATTAATTATAAACATGTCGGCCACATTACTGTCCATTGTGTCAGATATGTAATATGTTACGACGCCGTTAGAGCCTTCGTCTGCATCGGACGCGCTTACAACTGTTAATATAGCACCCTTTGCTTCGTTTTCTGCTATGGTGGTTTTGTATATTTTCTGCGTAAAGACAGGAGCATTATCATTACTATCTAAGACGGTAATGTGGATCTTCACTGTGCCTGAGAGAACAGGATCGCCGCCATCAAACGCCTCTAATAACAAAGT
Source organism: Paramisgurnus dabryanus (assembly GCF_030506205.2). Classification (NCBI taxonomy): domain Eukaryota; kingdom Metazoa; phylum Chordata; class Actinopteri; order Cypriniformes; family Cobitidae; genus Paramisgurnus; species Paramisgurnus dabryanus. Next base: position 16,676,378 of record NC_133346.1, read on the forward strand.
AAGCGAGCTTTGCGTTTCTCTGTCGAGTGGGTTTTGTAAGATCATCTCGACATTCTTAATGCCATTTGCCTGACTGTGCAATTGAAGACGAAATTTATCAGTGGGTTTAAGCGAGTAGCTTTGAAGTGCGTTTTGTCCTACGTCTGGATCGAAAGCTTTCCCGAGCATGAAACTAGCACCAGGCACAGACGACTCGCTGATCTCAAATTTGAAGTCCTTTTTCTGGAAAGTAGGCGCATTATCATTTATATCTGTGACTTCCACATTAATTGTGTATAATTCCATCGGGTTTTCCAAAATCATTTGAAGATGCAAAGCACACGGAGATGTTTTTGCACAAAGAGACTCACGATCCATTTTCTCTCTGATCAGAAGCAGTCCTGTGTTTCTATTTAGCTCGATATATTCAGTGCTGTCCCGTGTAAATATGCGTGCTTTTCCTGATTTCAGTCGTTGTAAATCCAACCCTAAATCCTGCGCGATATTTCCAACCATCGATCCTTTTGTCATTTCCTCTGGAATAGAGTAACTGACCTGCCCTTGTGCCGAGTGAAAAACGCCGATGAGAAACAACACCGAGTAATAAAAAAACCGAGACATTGTTTCGATAGAACAAAAATACAAGGAGAGATAAAGAATAATTTCCACGGTTCCGAGTGTATTTCAATGTGCAGTTTTTCATAAAATCCAAATCCGTTTAATCTTCCAAAGCAAAATATTTTTTCCTGCTTCGTTTAAGGCAAGACAATGAGCGACTCTGGAAATATGGTAGGATGGGGTTGGGTTTAAAACATACGGTCTCTGCGCTTTGTTATCAAACAGCGGCACTCTGAGCCTAAATCTAGCACTACAAAATAAATCAGAACAAAACCAGATTCTTAACGTTTCATTTTTTAATTCTGAGAAACAAATCTGCTAAGAAAATATTAAAATTATGAGTATTCTAAAGAACTGTATATGTTTTAATGTATTTAAATGCAAGAAAATAAATCTTCGGAAAATACCTCCATTGTAGCGCTGTCCAGCAAGTAGTGCTGAAAGTCTATTTGTACATTTTAGCGCTGATACAAATAATAATATTATTAATAATAATAGAACATGTGTATAAAAGGTACTTTCGATAGAAATATTGCAATGTACAATTGTGTACATTTAATCATTTAGTTTATCAACATTTTTCTAATATTTTGTTTTCTATAGCCTACAAAAATACACTAGAGAAGAACAAATGATAAACAGCATTGCCACATCCTGGCGCTGTCCACCAAGTGGTACTGAACATGAATTATATTTTTAAAAGATTGATCATTTAGATTTGGTAAGTATAAAAATGGCTCTTACCGATTCTGTCGAGTATTCACCTTCCAAACCGCTATCATTGACTACGCGTTGCACAGTTTCAGTGAAACTTGGGTCCATCACTAAAATATTCTGACCGCCGAGTGTTGAGAACTTACAGTCGCTTTTCCTCGAGTCAGTGGTCATACAAACTTCATAATTGTATCCGTGTGGCAGAGTTCCAGTTACTCCTGTATCTGTATAGTTTGGTGGGTAGTATGGAATAACAGGGAGATTTGACTGATAGAAAATGCGAGATTGTCTCCATTTGTAGACTTTCACAGATATTATAACAACTACACATGTGATGAAAAGGAAGGAAACCGCAGCCAGGGCGAGAACTAAATAAAAAGTCAGATTATCGTTCTGTTCTCTGTCATGCGTAAAATCTGTAAATTCGTAGAGTATTTCAGGGAAGCTGTCCGCCACAGCCACGTTAATATTAACCACAGCTGAGCGCGAGGGTTGTCCGTTATCTTCAACAACAACAGTGAGTTTTTGTTTCACAGCATCTTTATCAGTCACCTGTCGCACAGTTCTTATTTCTCCATTTTGTAAACCCACTTCAAACAGCGCTCTGTCTGTGGCTTTCTGTAGTTTATATGAGAGCCAGGCATTCTGTCCAGAGTCCACATCGACAGCCACCACTTTAGTGACGAGATAACCAGCATCTGCAGAACGAGGCACAATCTCAGCCACCACAGAACCACCAGTTTGTACAGGATACAGAACCTGAGGAGCGTTGTCATTCTGATCTTGAATAATAATTTTTACAGTCACATTACTGCTGAGTGAAGGAGAGCCCCCATCTTGCGCTCTAACGCAGAAGATAAAATCTTTAAGTTGCTCATAGTCAAAAGAGCGAACTGTTGTAATCACTCCAGTGTCAGGGTGAACTGATATATATGAAGAAACCGAGACTCCATTAACAGTGCCGTCATCCAGAAAATAAGTAACGCGTGCATTCTGAATCCAATCTGAGTCACTTGCTTTAACCGTAAATATAGAGACACCTGGTGTGTTATTCTCGACCACATAGGCTGCATAGTTACGTTTCTCAAAAGCGGGCGCATTGTCATTCACATCTGATATCTGCACACTGAGAGACACACTGCTGGAGAGAGCGGGTACTCCCTCATCCGTACATATAACAATTATATTATACTCAATCTCAATTTCTCTATCTAATTCCTGCTCTGTTTGCAAGGTAAAGAAACCATTTGACGGAGACGTAAGTGCAAATGGAGCGTTGTTCGGGGTTATATGGCAGTGAACCTGGCCGTTCACACCGGAATCAAGATCGTTAATTTTTAACATTGCAACAACAGTGCCAGGTGTAGATGCCTCGGATATGGAATTAGAAAAAGATAGGATATTTATTACTGGTTTGTTGTCATTTACATCAATGAGATCGATGATAACTTTACATGAATCAGACAGTCCTCCCTGATCTCGTGCTTGTATGTTAAGTTGATAACGGCTTGCCTTTTCAAAGTCAGCGAGACCTTTTAATGCTATTCGCCCGCTCTGTGCATCAACCATAAATAAATCATTGAAACCTTCAGTGTTTGACATGAAATACGTTACAATTCCATAAGAACCTTCGTCCGCATCAGAGGCGCTGACGGAAGTAATAAAAGAGTCTTTAGGTGAATTTTCAGGAATAGTGGCTTTGTACACCCTTTGTGTGAAAACAGGAGGATTGTCGTTGATATCTAGCACAGTTACGTGTATCCGTACAGTGCTGCTTAATGGAGGCTCTCCGCCATCCACTGCTGTTAACAACAAAGACAACTGGTCTTTGTTTTCACGATCAAGAGCCTTTTGTAACACCATCTCCATATTTTTGTCACCATACGTTTGGCTTTGCATACTGAGAATAAAATGATCCGTCGGTTGCAGAGAATAAGTCAGAAGGCTATTAATTCCGGCATCCAGATCTATTGCATTTTCCAACATAAATCTTGCTCCGGTTACTGCTGACTCGCTTATTTCGAAATTAATCTCACCTCTTGAAAAGCTCGGGGCGTTGTCATTTATGTCGGCGATTTCCAATGTAATTTCGTACAGCTCCATCGGATTCTCTAAAATTAGCTGTAGATGCAAAGCGCAAGGAGTTGTTTTACCACAAAGAGCTTCGCGGTCGATTTTTTCCTCTGTTAGAAGTATACCCTTTTCATTATTTAATCCGATGTATCCCGCGCTTTCCCCAGTAAATATGCGCGCTTTCCCTGTCTTCAGTCTTTTTACATTTAATCCCAAATCTTGAGAAATATTTCCAACTAACGACCCTTTTGTCATTTCTTCTGGAATAGAGTAACTGACCAACACAGTCTCACACCCTATTCGTCACATACTGCCGTTTGGTCATGACCCCCTCACGTTCATAGCCGACGTTGAGGGTACCCCCTATTCGTCGCTTGAAAACGTAGAGGGTCGTCCTATAGATTTGAATGCAAACCCCTCATCTTTGAATTTTGACGAAATGGGTTTATCGGTTTGCCTGCGCAATATGGTTTTAGACGATTGATTTTATGCTGCAAATGTGCATTTTGCACAAGCGTGCGGCGCATAAACGGTTACTATTGATGCGGTGACCAAACATTTTCGTGGAGCGGCCTTGTCTGAATCGGTGTATCACGACTTTTCTCTCTCTCTTTTTTATATAGATATATTTGGTATACAATAAAATGACATATTTACAGGGCTGTATTTGCTGTGTGTTTAAAACATGCCTTAATTAACGTAGGATATTTTATTATTTTCGATCACGCACAGTTGGTCATTCCCCCTCACGTCCATAAGCTGACGTTGAGGGTACCCCCCAATTCGTCGCATGACAACGTAGAAGGGTCGTCCGCGATATTTGAATCCAAATCCCTCATCTTTGGATTTTGGCGAAATGGGGGTATTCATGCCTGCGCTGCAAAGTATGTTTTAGGCGATTGATTTTATGGTTCAAATGTGTGTTTTGCAGTAGCGTGCGGCTGTTACATTCATTGGTGCGGTGACTACATTTTCGTGGGGCAGAATCCCTTGTCTAAAGCGGTATCACGACTTTCTCTCTCTTTAAGTTATATGCTCTACATTAAAATGACTGTATATTTGCTGTATGTTTAATTAAGATAGGACCCAGTTAAGGCAGTTCGTGTAATTTAATCTATTGATTCGTGTCCATGGACACGATTTTCCCGTGCCAGTCAGAACGACTTTCAATCTAATGTATTTCAATAGGAAGTATTTTTCGTGCCTGCATCACGTTTTTTTTCCTATAATTTTTTTCGTGTTTATAAGCACGAATTTAATCTAATGTATTGCAATAGTATATACCAGGGAGCTGTGTTGTTTTACTTTATTTGTCATTAATTGATTACACTTTAAGCGCTACTTTACTCAACATTTAATCAGGAGATGTTTATCCTTTTTTATTTGTTTAATATTCTGCATGATTGTTGTAAACCATTGTAAACCATCGTCAGCGGTACAAAATTGTTAATTTACGAGAATGCAGAGTTTTTCTACTGCCATCGTTTACAAATGTTGCCGTTTTTTCTGAGAAATATTGATTTTTCGATCGGTTTCGTGTGTCAAATACAAGAGTAAATACTACAGTACCCATGAGCCTTATCGACATCTACTATGGTGAAGGCACCAGCTAAAACTACATGTGGGCCCGCTGCAGATCACAATATTTTCTCAACACATGAACACTAACGTGTGCTTGATAATTCAACAATACGATGTTATGGACATCAATTTTGATTGTTTCTACTTTGATTGTAAAAAAAATAAGTCAGTTTCGGACGCCTGCATTTCCCAGAATCCTCTCTGCCTCCGTTGCTATGGAATCTGAGCCAGTCCTCTTTGCTATTGGGTGATTTCTTCTTCGGTACTCGTGACAGGGATTCTCTCATTACGCGAAAATCACTGCCAGGTGAGTCACGATGCTTTCGTTTAAAGTTCACTATTTGTTTAAATGTTATAATTCACGCCTTTCTTTTGGCATTAGGCTGACATTGCCATACCCGTACGAAAATTAACCATGTTTTCGTGGTAAAAGTGTAGTAACTACGGTTTGTGTATCGATTATTTGCAAAATGGTTTTAGTAAACCAAACATGGTTTAACTTTTTTTTTTTCAAATTCATGGTTCTTTCTTAACTGTAGTAAAACAATGGTTAATTTTTGCAAGGGAAGTCTAATTAAAGTCCCATTAATAAGCTAACGTTAACCTAGTTTAAGTTATCAACCTTTAGGTTTAACTTAACGTGGTCATTGCTTTATTGTGTGAGCTTAATATAGTCTAAAGTTTTAATATTTGTCTTATAATATTTGAAAGAAAATAGGAATCCCCACTATTGGGGTACACTATTTAAGCCTTATATTAGAGCTAATTTACACTACATAATAAACATTTTCTGTTCTCCCTACAGATCCTGTCATTCGAATCACCTGTTACAACTTAGATTTATCGTTGCTTATTTTATAAACCCAAAGGCACTTTTAAGAGCCATCCATCCTCTCTTTCTTTATCATTTTCTGTCTATTTCTTGCAACCTATCTCTATATACTGCATTTGTTGTACCTGTCTGTCCAGCTGTGTGTTTGTCCTTCTGTCTTTGTCTGCTTTGCAATGGCCACCAGATATACCCCTCACAAACAGGATCCCCGCTACCAAGAGGGGAGGCTCATGGCTCTTGAGCTGAACCATGACCACATTCTAGCTGAAGCCAAGGTTAGAGTTTTTATTTACCTGTTAGTTTATACTTAAACATAATGGATGTGGGACAACTGAAAATAAAAATGATAAATATGGAAAAGAGATGAGTGTTGAAGATTTCATACGGTATATTGTAATAGCAACTTATTTAGCAACTAACATCCTATAATGCTCTGTGGCATGTTTTAATAAGGTAATATATTTTGGAAAAGAGAGGTTTCATCCCCTGAGTTTCAGAGACTTGGAGAATCTATGCCAAGGCTCATTTAGGTGTTTCAATACTTACACTATGCTGTGTTTCCTTTTAGTTGTTGCATGTCTTTCACGTCCCGTACCTTTATTAGTCTTACAAGAAATATTCACTTCAACACACAGAGAGCAGCTGTGGAGACGAAACGTTTATGCCCTAGAAGAGACCCTTCACAGACCTCTAAAAGGATCTTTGTTGGCTGGGGCATGCCGAGTCCTTGGGAGGCAAGGAGGGGTGACGCCAAGCCTCAGCTACAGGTTATATCTGAATTATTTCAAAATTGTAGGAATTGAAATGTAAATGGTGGACCAAATCAAATTACGGAATAACATTGTAATTGTATTTGAGTATTAACAGTTTAAAACATTTCAATATGATAAAACACATAAAAAAATAGAGTATAACACTTAAGTATACTATCATGTCAAGTACTTGGTAATGTCTTTACCAAATGCTTAACAGAAATACATCTGATTTCATAAACAGTTCTGTATATAAGTTGAAAAAGATCATGTATGTAGTGATAGCCTAACCTGTTCTGTGTACTGTTACAGTCAGTTTTACAGGTTGAGTGCTTCCTGTCATCCAGTGTGGAGTTTCCACTTAACTGTACCCTCAGCAAAACTAAATCCTCATGAGGAATTTGGTAAATCGCATTGATTAATTTGAGTTTAATATTATTTAGTCAATAATATTAAACTTTAATTACTTAAAGTATGCTTGCTAAGAATTAATGCACAGTGCCCTGCTATATGGTTTAAGATGCATGTTTTTGGGGGGATTTGAGAAACTTGGATAACCAGATAAAAACACATTTAAGAGAAAAGTAAATCTAGGACCTTCTTGCTGTGAGGTGATAGTGCTAAACATTGAGCCACTATGCAATCCTATACAAAAAAAAATCAAACCTAGAATCCAACTAAATCTTGAATAGTCTGGGTTAGTGTATTATTTTTATATGAGTTATTCACCTAGAATAATGTTATTTTATTTTTCTCCCTAGGTGCAGAGAGTGGTTCTGTGGGGACCGTGGTGTATTACGTCACAAAAAACAGCCACTCCACAATAGGGAATGTGTAATTTAATAGGTTTTTTGAATCCATCCGTCCAACCAAATGCATCATTAAAGGGGAAGATGGATATTGCACTCAACACAAGGTATGTTCTCACAAAAGCCCTAATTTTGATGTTTTTATTTGTCTTCAGCCAGTAACAGGTAATCTAAACTAGTGGTTTTCTTTCTTTTTGGCAGTCGGCAAGATGACATACTGCTGTTGTAAACGCACAAACGTAATAATGCTTTCAGGCAAACCAATCATTTTAATTACCATCAATGGTAAAACCAATTCACAGTTTAGATTTCCATTTTAGATTTGATGTTTTTCACACTATGTTTTGATGTTTTCAATGCTGTGGCATTGTGCAGTAGAGTCAAAGTGCATTGTATAGCACATTACAATCCAAGTAGGGCATCGTGAGCAAGGCCTGTTGTGGGAGTCTAAACGGGGGTCAACTGCACACAATTTATGTTTAGTTATTATTTATTTATTTTGTGATTTTAGATATGTTCATCATTCACCAGTTCTCACTTCCCTGGACTTCAACCTTGCTACACACATGGTATCGTTATTAATCGAAACAAAGACAGATATCTTTATGTTTTTGTTCTCTGCAGACAAACAAAAAATATTAGCTGTTGCAAAGCAATTTGGTGAGTTAGCAAATGGTACTACTCGAGAAGTTAGGCAGAAGGAGTGCTATACTGGGATTATAGAAACTTATAAGATGTCTCTTAAACATTCACAATGTGCAGAATGAACTAACTGTTATAAAATATAGTACGTGATAAATGTTTTTTTTTTCCAAGGGCGTTTTGACTTGCATCAGCCACTGTACGTCTGTTAAACATGCAAACAGCAAAGGACCCCAGACCTGAAAGACCTTCTGAGGAGTGGATATTGACCAGCTTCAATAAACACCACCACACTTTACACACTGGACCTCCTGATCTCCTTTCAAGAACTCAAGGTCATCTCTCCAAGATTCTCCAGACAAGCCTTCGCAAAGCTGCTGGAGCATCGCACGAAGTGTGGAGGAAGAGTAAGTGTAAATGTTATCATTTTATTCAAAACTCAATAAGCAGACAATATCACAATTACTATTTCATTCTATATATCTTCCAGTCTGGATATATCAACGGCGATGCACTGCAACGCAGCTTCTTGGAGTTTTCATACGCTTCATTTGAAGCAGACCAGCTCTGGTGTGGTGCTCCTTTCACCTGCCCAGCCTGAACGCTAGAATTGTTGGCTGCATCAGCAGATCGAAACAGAAAGCTATATCACTTTTGCCCAAACAGAAGGTGGTCTTTATTCCAGTATTTTTATTGGTTTATTTATTTACTTGAATTGATGGATATTCTATTTTTCTTTCTTAGCTCTGGTGATCCTGTTTTTTGTTTTCTTTTTTGAGGGGCTTTTTGTGGCTGAAGACAGTGCGGTGTCTAGGTTTGTCAACACCATACAAAAAGCACTGAAAATGCAATTTGAATCATAACTTGACAAAATAGTTGTTACACAAAAAAATCTTGTTCGGAGTTGATTTCTACTTTTGCCTACCAAATACTCCTAAATCAAATTAGGAATAAATGCCATATACTGTATTGTATGACACCATCACTTTAATTTGATTTGTTGTGTTTGTTGTGTGTTTCATAGACTGTGGCTTGCAAATATTGGCCATACTTGAAGAAGGTTGCTAGTGTCCTTCCTGATCTTCAGGAGCTGACCTCAATGAAACCTTTTCTTAATGTTATGCATGCTTGAGCCACGCTACAAAGTGTGAGGTATGTATAATATTTTTGCTTCATATGTACATGTGTAATATACATTCATAAGAAATAGAAGTTAATGGCTTGACTACATTATTTAGATTCTGTTTGGCATAACCATTTCTTGTACAGGTTGTAAAAGCCCTTTGAGGACAAATGTGATATTGGGCTATATAAATAAAATTTATTTGAATTGAATTAGTCTTGAATTCTTAAATTAGTCTTCCACCATTTATTCACAGATTAAATGAAGTGGTAGGAACAGGGACAACCACCGGTGTGTGGAACAAGTGAACAGCTGCCTATCACGTTGTGCCCGTACAACCAAATGTATGTCCACAGCAGGTGATCAGAGTGTTTGTAAGATTTTTGCATACTTTTTTATATTGAGCATCATACCCTCATTATTTTCTTTCAACGGCAGGGGTGGATGCTTACATGCTTACATTGCATGCAATGGGCTGGAACCATAAAAAGTATCTCTCTACATCAGGCACTTTCCACAATATATGTGAAAGTAAGTTTTTATTTTTTTATAAATGTTTTGTGTGTCTTTTAGTTGTTGTGTGCATTTTGCCTGTTGTTAATTGTACAATGTACAACAATCCTGATTATTGAATAACACTGTTCATCAGACATCCAGCACGAGACTGCAAGGCTAGCAGAACTAAAAACAAAGCTACATCGCACAGATAAAGGGGCGTCACAATGGCTTTCTGATGTGAAAGAATGGGTAGCTCATGGTAAGTGAGACCAATATTCTTCCCACTACTATGTGAATTTTTTAGTTTGATATTAAACAAGTGCCAAAGATGGTAGGCTTATCATCTATTTCTTAACCTCCTAAGACCTGGTGTGTCCATATACATGGACATCACGTTTTTTGTTGTTTGCATCATAATACTTTATTCTGTGTAACTGGAACCTGGTACACAAACATGAACAATTACACTGCTTCATTTTCAGAAAAAAATATTTGGTTAATATATTTATAGATTTTTCCTGACCCCAAATAGCTGGAAGAAATCTAAAATGCAAGCCAAACCAAAGCTCGGGTCTTAGGAGGTTAAACAGTTGGTGACATCTCCTGCCACCAAAAACAAGCCAACTTCATCTCACCATCAGATGTTATTGCACATTTATGTTGTGTTTATGTTTATTATAGTTTCTTTGCAGGAACTATACATATCAAGTAAAGTTGTTTAAACCATTAAAATGGCTTTTATATACAAATGTATCCTCTGAAATGTTTGTGTGTTGTTTAAACAGTGAATTTGCTTTCATTATCACTTCTACAGAGACATCAGAAACATCTCATGCCAGTAAAGGCACCACACACAGAGAACTTCAGCAGTCAATTGAGGGGCTTTATCTTGGTGTGATGCTCTGCAAGCAAACTCTCTACCGTCAGAATGGTATAACTATTATAATTTAATAGCTTGATAAATTCAAGCTAATGTATGCATCCTACTTTCCAACAACAATTACATGGAATTAGCATTTAATTCTGAACTCTGTTCTTGAAAAGTCTAGTCTGTAGGATTTATGTAGCTGTAACATTTTAGCTTCCTCCCCTAAATGGATCTTTCAGTTACCTCTTTGTCAATCTAAATTGTAATTTTCACATAAAATTCAATTGCTGCTTTCCCTTTTGCTTGTAAAATTTTTTCTTGGTGAACAGTTCACAAACCCCTGTACTTGTCTTTCTAGACAGCAGCAAGCTTCCCTAACTGGAGAGAGCAGTGTGTCTCAGATATGGCCGCGGGACCTTCATGGCAGTGGTATGTCACTATTCAGGTACTTCACAAGAATTTATTTACAGTTTTGTTTTATAGAGTATTCTGAACAAAAGCATGCTACATAGTCAGTGTTAAAATATTCATTTAATTTATTGGTGTTTGCTTATTATGTATCATTTTGTAAAAAGTATGCATAATGCTATTATGCAATATTGTCTCAAAGTAACATCTAACTGTTATTGATTCTTAGCAAACATTTCAGTCAAGAAACGATTGCATGGCCAAGTGATGTTGACAATGCGACTGCAAGAGGAAAGGGGCATTGTGGTGTTGGAGATGGCACAACACTGCACATGGTTGCAGAGGCTGGCAGTGGCTCTCAAGAACAAGATGGCTGAGGAGGGTAAGTTAAATAAAAGTCCTGTCAATTCAAAGTATGAATAAAGAAGTCACCCTCAGTCTCCGAACTTGGATGGAGTAGAACGGTTATTGCTCTGTTTACCATGGTCATTTGGCTTGTACATAATAAAATAGGCATTATAGTTGTTCACAACAAATACAGCTTTGCTAGACTGTGATTTAGGTAGTACTAGTTTAACACAGGACAAAGTTAAATATTTAACACAATGCCAGTTTCTTTAACTCACAAAAGTGTTAAAGGGGTCATATTATGACATGTTTTATTGTGTGAAATAAATGTTTGGTGTCCCCAGAATGCATATGTGAAGTTTTAGCTTAAAATACCCCACAGATAATTTATTATAGCATGTTAAAATTGCCACTTTGTAAGTGCGAGCAAAAACGTGCCGTTTTGGAGTGTGTGCTTTAAAGGAAACAGCCAACATCTAAACCTGAGCTAAGAAAAAAACACATAGCACAGAGATGGTGATGGAGAGAATAAAGTAAAAGATTGCAGATCTTCATCAGTGTTACTTTTTAACACACTTTAAGATTGGGACTCTATATATATATATATAACCCACCAGTGTTCGTTTAACTAGAGTTCAAGGACAACGAACACAAAAAGTTTATAAAAGTTCATTACAGTTAAAATCGGAGCATTAAAAATTAGTTTAAAATAATTTAGTTTCACTAAATGACAGGCGACCAGCCCAAACGGAAGACTGAAATGTGTGGGTGGACTGTAATTGCATCTCTAACTGTATGTTCACAACGCTGATGGAGACTGCTTAAAAAAATGCTCTGGCTGCCCTGCAAACGACGCTATAGAAAAAGAGTAGCAGACACTCGAATACATTCTCTGGAATCCTTTTCCACCTTGTGATTGGTTGCCGCCGAATGTTTTCTCTGACTTCCGGCCACATTAACGCTCTCGTCGGTGGCGGTGTGAACGCATAGTAAGGAAACTGGCATTATTTACTCTGTCAATGAACTCCAACTCTGAACAACAATTTACTCTGAATATGTTAAATTTACTCTTTAGGTGTTCAATTCAAGTCAGAAATGTTTAACACTGAAATTTTTACTTTCCAATTTTGCTGTGTACTTAAGCACAACTATATTAAAGAAGAAAACGGTTAACCAAAAGGACCTATCAGACATTGGCTGAAACACAAAATGCTTTTTTCTGCTTTTGGTCTTTCTGCATTAAATTACCTCAGTGAGCCATCATGTTGCCTCGGTTTATACAGAGTCATCTAGCCGGGTACCATTGCAACAATGCACAGAAAAATGACAGCCATTCTTGTATGTAGATTTGAATGGGTGAAATTTGTTACTCTATTGAAGTTCTTTGGCCTCAAAAAGCAAAATTAATATCAAGTTAGTTTGTCTTTAATGTAATCTCTTTTGTATTTTAGACAAGGGAAATGAAGGACTTTGCTGTCTCTTAAGAAGAAGATCGTCAGTGGTGACAGAAGGATTACAAGTCGTCCTTCAACAATACAAGACTCCATTAGGTCTTGAGGTCTCTGTCCTTCTACATGTTGAAGAAGAAGATCAAAGTGACCTCAGCAGTCCAGATACCAGTGAGGATGAAGAGGAAAACATAATTTAGGTATTTTATTTATTTATTTATTTATTTGTATGTTTGTTCTCAAAAATTGACCAGATGCTGTTCCATCAAAGTGGATAAAGGAAAAGATTTTTGATAAGTCTCACTAATTTAAGTGGGAGTTCTGTTCCATTACTGTGAATTAAGCCCAGTTCAGATCAAAAATTCACAACAAGACAAAGCTGTTTTAAAAGTTAACAGGGGGAAGTTGCAGCAACATGAACTGGCTCGTCTCAGCTCTACTCAAGCCAGCTAATGGGGTTGCTGCAACACAGCTTTTCAATTTGCCAGCTGCTGGTTTTAGAAGGTTTCAACACATAGTCAGCTTGTAACAGAGTCAACTGGTCAAGTCACTATTCAACTAAGTCAACTATTGGCTGGTTCAAGTTTTGGACGAAAGAAAGTGGGGAACAATTAGTTTATTTGTTTGAGGAACAGCTGTGTCTGTTTGCCTAAAAACGTAAAATGTACATAACTCTTCAGGGCACCTTATGTGCACTGTGCACGAGCACACTATATACCTATTCTGGCTCGGTTAAAGTCAACATGGACTTGTAATTGCTATATTACACTGACTTTCACTGTAGGCTCAAGCCATTTCACTGACAATGTTAATTTAAGCAAGGCGTTTTCAAGTGAGCACAGCTTTCCTTAGCTGCATTGATGGAATATCCCCATTACTGTTACATTAAATCACATTTTTGTGTAATTAATAATGCTTTACACACTTAAAACAGCTGAACTTAACCTTCTTTTCCTACCTCTTCCTTTCCCAGATAGAAACTGCACAAAGGACTGCGTTTAAGGAAATGGACTTGGCATATATCTGTGTAGTGTTAGTATGCTAACTACATTATTATCTGTATGCATCCTATATTGTTGAAATGTTCAACCTGTGTCTAGATTATCAAGCATGTTATTTAGCACGTTGATGCTCCTTAAATATGCACAAACATCTCAATATAGGTGCAACCATTGTATGATATTATCAGATGTAATAATTGAACTGATGTTATATTTGGCTAGTGTATTCATAATTTGTGTATTTAAAGTTGCTAATGGGCATTGTTAGCCACATCACAAACTCACTGTTAAAACACTGCTTATTGTGCCTTATTGTGTTTATGTACTTGCATTGGTGCAGTAATATCGATGTTATGCAGTAAGGTCATTGGTGTGTTTTACAATGGCTTTGAACAGAGCTCAACCAATCAGAATAATCATTGATAATAAAGTAAGTTTTATAATGGGTAAGTTGATATGAAATATTGTAAGCACATTCATCAGGATGACTTTGCTGACCTTGTGACCTTTATTACCACATTTAGGCCAAAATGTGAAAACTCTACTTGATTGAGTGTATTATAGGATTGTGCACCATTGAAGATAAACATCATAAATTCTTTCTTAAAGATGGATAATTTGTTGGCAATGTGTCTGTCACTATCAGTTCTGTTCTTATAAGCACATTGTACATTAAAGACTATAGTATGCAAAAGAAAAATACACTACATTTATATTTTATGATTATACTTATATTGTGTATTACTACATTTGATAGATAACTTTATTCCCTGTTCTGCTGGTGGTTTTCAAGTGAACTTCACAGTCTAGTGTTATTAAATTCAGCCTTATGGCTTGATTGACAAATTTGCATTTCATGTATTTTCACTGCTTTTATTGTGAAAGACAAAAAATAAAGTGTTTCTAAACATGAGCATATTATGTTTTTACTTGTTCATACAGTTTTAGTTAAAAACAAAATGTGATTATGCATATTTATACTGTATGGGGGATCTTGGTTAATTTGACAACAGACTGCATTATATAATAAATGCATTACTTTAAAGCTGGGGTGGGCATTCCTGGTCCTGGAGGGCTACTGTCCTGCAATGTTTAGCGCCAACCTTAATCAAACCTTTGATTGCAGCCTTTGATTAGGGTTTTCAGGTGTGTTTGATTAAGGTTGGCGCTAAACTTTGCAGGACAGTAGCCCTCCAGAACCAGGAATGCCCACCCCTGCTTTAAAGCATTGGTCTCCAACAAGGTTGCCCTGTGAATTGTCTGCCAAAGCACACTCTGGACTATTTATTTATTACGTATTTTTATATTAGCTTGGCTTCTTTTATGTATGTTTACATTTTAAACAATTATAAAACATCAAGTAAAATAAAATAAAAATCACCAAGTAAAACAAAAAAGTTTTAGTAGACCATTTAAAAAACGTGGCCCTGCAGAATTGTTTTATCCATTGTGGTAGCCCTTGCTCACAAAAAGGTTGGAGACCCATGCTTTAAGGCAGGGGTCAACAATCCTGCTCCCGATGGGTCGGTGTCTCTGCAGAGTTTAGCCCCAAACCTAATCAAACTCACCTGAAGGGCTGGAGCTAAACTCTGCAGAGACACCAGCCCTCCAGGAGCAAGATTGGTGACCCTTCCTTTAATGCATATATTTTACTTAACTTCAAACCGCTTGTTTTTGCTTATATTTGATGATGTAATGATTTTGTTTTAGTATTTATACATTAACTTTTAGGGAAATGAGTGATGTGGTGGGTAGTGGTTAGACATTGGAGTGTTCTAGCAGTGGCAGAGCTCAAACTAGATCAGTAGGACCCACAGCTCTGCATATTTTGTATGTTTTCCTTAACTGATGCACCCAGAACCCAGATCTGTTCATGGATCTCTCCCTTAATGAGCTGATGATCTAAATCAGATAAGGGAGACATACAAAATGTAATAAACAGAAATTGGTTTGTCAGTTAAGGTAGACCTAGAAATTATGCAGAGCTGTGGGTCCCCTGGGACAAGATTGAAAACCACTGGTTAAGGCAGACAACAGATCTTGGATGTCATCATCCAAATAAGGTAATAATTCAGGCCATGTCAAACAATTTCTTTTCAAAGGGTTCTGTGAAGCTATGGATGCAAAGTCATGTCCAAGAAAGTATGAGAATTAAAACTTTGTCACATGACTAAACATATTAAAGAACTCAAACTAATTTGGGCACTATTTCTACATAAAATATCAAAATAAAAATGAAGCTTTGTGTTTATTTGTGTAAGTGCTCTCTAGGCCAGGGACAGCTTGAATCAGTGAAATGAGGGAAAAAAAACATTTTATCATAGAGCTATACCAAATGCATCCTTGGAAAGGTCTTGACCTGGGAAGTAACATATGTGAGTATAAAGATTCTACATGGCTCATGCTTTCTAAATTCTGACTTTTGAACCTTAACATTTTACCATTTTTGAAAGCTTATAATCCAGCAACAAGAATGTCTACAGATGTGAGACCAATAGTTATACACAGCTCTGGACCTCACTTATCACATGAGTATAGTCACTACTGGGCACCATCTGAAAGTGCAGTATAAATAGCCCATAAGCAATTTTCACCCATTTAACAATTAGACTTTTAAAATCTGACAACACTAATATTTTCCCCACCCCTTAAAACCCCTAGAGTACCATCAGTTTTATATTACCAAGTTCTAATTATGGTGAATATACCAATGTATTTAAAGACTACAATTCCCAGCAGAGATACGCCCTGAACTTTTTACTAAGCATGCAAATCGGTGTCCATATTTGAAGTTCTTCAGACTTGAATTAGGGTTAGGGTTATAAAATGTATTTATACTATGTGTTTCAATAATCTACTACAGCTAAAACATACATCATACTATATAGCGAGGACGTCAGTTTATTGGTGATATTGTAGAGCGTTCAGCCGTCTCCAATATGTTTATAAACTACAACATCCAGAGTAACGCGCCATAGAGCTTCGTACAAATCAGCCATAATAGTTGTAGTTCTTCCGGTTTTCAGAGCGTGAATATGGTTATACAGATTTACTATTTATATATCAACCATATTTTAGTTTAAACAGCCGAAACATAAATTATTATTTTGCATTTACATGTTCAGGTTGAAAAACACGGCAGTATGTCAGTTCATTCGGGGTAGTTTAGCTAGTAGCCTACTGTAGGAATTCAAGGTCAGTGTCGGCGGGTGTTACTGTACATTTCAAATAGCGATCTTATATTAAACAGTACCACAACAATAAATACTTTCAAAAGGTGCAATGTCTACTCTCCAGACAAAGACTTTCAGTTCACAATAGTTGTTAACTAGTGACAAAAAACGGTTTGCTAGTATATAATAGTGATCCAGATAGCCTATTTATAATTAAGTATTATAATTGGCATTTCAAAACCATCCACTTAAAACAACCTAAGGCAAAGATATTTCTTTGGTCTACTTTTTCATATGTCACCGTCATATTGTGTTTGGAATTATGATGTATGGAATAGTGAAAACAAAAAGGATTATCTTTTGCAATATTTGTGGTTCTTCACAAAGATACAGGTAAAAGAGACCATACGCTTATTTATTGCTTAATTATTCACTAGAAGCTTAAAGAGTGATCAAACAAATGCATTATCGAGATGCACAACAAATTTAAATGATGCAGCCTTTGGCAAATTGACCACATGTAGGTGCAGAGAAATGCATGATATATAAAGGAATCCTCAATTGGAGTCTAAACACTGGTGGTGGTGGTGATGAAGAGGTGAATAGCAATGCTCAAGCTCCTGGTGAACACGCACTGGAAGGATACCTAGGAGCTTAAAGCAATGAGGACTGTCTGCAGATGGAAATGGGGTGAAAGAGAGTTGCATCACTTTACCCTGAAATGACAACTGACTACAGCAGAGAGTAACATAAGATGAGAGTAAGATATGATTGGTTTAGGAAGTAACAACATAGAATAGCATAGTGCAGGGCCATTCAAATCTTACGCTGGAGGGATGGAGCACTACTCAGGTGTGTTTGATCAGGGTTGGAGCTAAACTATGCAGTGCTCCGGCCCTCCAGGGTAAGATTTGAATAGCCCTGGCATAGTGCAATGTATAATCATGAAATAAAACATGTTTCTGAAGATCTTCTTTTGAGCATTTTGAGATTAAACTCCATTCGTAGTGGGTAGCACTGGTGCCTCACAGCAAGAAGGTCCCCGGGTTTGAGCCCACACTAGGTCAGGTGGCCTTCCTGTGTGGAGTTTACATGTTCTCCCTGTGTCAGCATGAATTTACTCCGGTTTCCTCCCATAGGCCAAAAACATGCTAGTTATTCAATTTGGAAATGTCAAATTGTCCCTCTCACCATGAAAATAGCCATAGATGCTGGAATGGCGTAAAGAATAATAAAGAAACTCCATGCGTCACATTTCTTGAAGATTTCCACCTTTTTACCACTACAGAAGGAAAATACGACTTCAAATGCAGCACAGAAAAATTTAATAAATAGTCAGAAACCAAAATGGAATTTTAGTGTAATACAATTTTTATTTAATTAATTTGGAGAGAATCCTTTGGCTGCCAGGGATGGGTCCAAATCTCATCACTAAAACAGAAGAGAAAGTGTGGAGCACAAATTATAACATGTCTTTTATAAATATAAGTTTCTTTTTTGTCATTTGTGAAACAGTTCAGATAAGAAAATTATTGTAGCCAAATAAAAAAACAAACAAAGTTAAAGTGAATAAATAAATAAATAAATAAATAAATAATGCATGCATTAATTGATAAAGCAAGCAAACAGAAGATTACATACCAAACTGGACAGGGCTCCCAGTCCACCAAAATGTCTGCTTTTTTTCCTATTAAGGAAACAACAAAACAAAAAAGCAAACACATGAATTTCATTTTTAGCATGATGTTTAGATTATGTTTGGCTATAGGCATTAAGTTTAACTAACACAGTGGGTCACTGTTGATATTTACAGCATCTGATCATGGATTTTTCTGTTCCTTCTTAGCCTGTAATTCAAAAAGACTAAACACAGAAAGTATCCATCTAACAATTATGATATCAATGTTATTTATTACCCACAAGGAAGTATTTGAATCCTATATTAGACTCTGCAAATGGTCTACACTATACATTTCTTTTATGACTGTCTAACCTTTGTGACTGTTGTAAGTAGTTAGAGAAATAGACAATAGAACTATAACAAATAACCAGGGGAAAAAATAGCAATGTCAACACACTGATAAAAGCATCAATCAATGTTTATGTACACTTACTCCTTTGAAGCTTTTTCTTATCAGGCATAAGCTTTGGTCCACCTGTAGGATAGAAGATTACAGTCCAGTCATATATCCATTTAAAAACTCATTAATAAAAAAATGACAAAATGCTTAGTTGTAATTTGTGCCTAGTACTAAACATGGGCATCAGAAACAAAAATGTGGGTGGGTCTAAAATATTTACTGGGGTAGATACCATTTTCTTGTATTCTAGTGCATTTTAATAAAAATAAAAAAAATCCTTTTATAACCTAAAAGCTTTGTTTAGCGTGTTGTGTTGTGGAAGTGCATCATGCAAAGTAGTAAAAACAAAAACAAAATGGAGTTTAATTTATAGGGACTCTAAATTAGACAAGGGAAACGTATTTGAAGAAGCAGCAACTAAAACGTGGAACGCAGTTGAATTTATTAAGGCATTACTCTAGTGCAGTGTTCTTCAACCCTGGTCCTGGAGGACCTCCTTCCAGAATGTTTTAGATGTCTACTTAATCAACACACCTGTTTTAACTTATCAGCTTGTTAGGGAGACATTCTGGAAGGAGGCTGATGAGTTGGTTCAGGTGTTTTAAATAAGGAGACATCAAAAACTTAGGCCCTGTCCCAAATGGCACACTCCGGACTTGTGGTCCTCCTCAAAGTCCACAATTTGATGACATCATGTAGTCCAGACTTTAGGGACCCTTGATGCGAGTCCACGTGGGTGCACAGGAGTTGTATTTTGGGACAGACTCGAGCGTCACACCGGAAATAGGTAGAGAAGTTGCTTGTCAGTGTGAACTCCCTTCCGTCGTCTGATTGGTCTGATTACTCTTTCGCTAGGACTTCTGGGTTGGTAAAGTGCGCAAAGCCTGCTGCAGTGCGGGCTTCAATGAAGACCGCATCAAGGGGGGAAAGGATGAGCACACTTCAAAGCGTAAAAATGACATATGGGACACACTACGGCCTCGTAGACTAAGCGAGCACGCGCAATTTAAGGCCACAAGACCGAAGGTCCACATGCAGTGCGCCATTTGGGACAGGGTCTTTCTGGAAGGGGGTCCTCCAGGACCAGGGTTGAAGAACACTGATATAGTGATATAGACTTGATCGACGGTGCTCTGACAAGTGAAAAGACTAAAGGTACATTCACATAAGCTATTTTGTCGCTGTGTGTCGCTCGTCTCTTCAAGAGGTCGTTTGGGGGTGTTTCTAAATCTGGTTGTCATAAACAAATGAGTAACATCCACTCCAGTAACTGATAAGAGACGGATGACATGAACTCCACTGCTTTGCTCTCACTGGTAGTTGCTCCAGAAAATCGCTCATCATTTGCACAAAGTTAAGCTGCATTCAGACTAGCAGTAGCAGTGCGACGCGATTTCATTGATTTCAATGGAAGCTTGCTGACTTCTGGCGACACAACCAACAATGACTGTTGGCTTCTGAATGGGTGTGTCAAAGTTGAGACAAAGTTGAGAAAAGTTTAACTTTATACAAATGATGAGCTACTTTCTGGAGTGACTACCAATGAGAGCAAAGCAGTTGAGTTCCTGTCATCCATCTGTAGTCAGTTACTGGAGTGGACGTTAATGACAACTAGATTTAGACACTCCCCTAACGACCTATTTGAAAGAGACAAGCGGCACATAGTAACAAAGTCACACGTACTATGTATGAGGCTTTAAACTTTTCTTAAATTTGTCGTCCGCTGGACATGCCCAATCTGGTCGCCAAAGGTCACTGTTGCTCGTGTCATCGAGCTGGCATTGAAATGAATGAGATCGCGTCGCTCTGCGCTAGTCACTGCTAGTCTGAATGCAGCTATATGCACTAAGTTTAAGATTTAAGATGCATTCTGGTCGATCGGATTACAAGTGGACTACACTAAACACAGGTTTAAACAGTGTTCAAAACGTTTTGGGCTCATCCACTTTCGACCACATTCAGAGGTAGGCTTTCATTTTGTGAGCATGTAAAAGTTGTGCAAACTTATTTCATCAATGGCTCTGAAATATCAGAGAAAGCTCTTACATAAACATGTACAAAACAATGTGCAGCATGTTTACTAACACCAAAAGCAGTGACTTTGACATAATATTAGTTTGCGTCAATTTAAACCCGCCAATTCTCCCGCTCACTTTTAAACGAAAGCAGAGGGACTCGCTCAGTTTCTCACAGTAATTAGGATGAAGTGGTCGAAAGTGGACAAAACAGATCAAGTCAAGTCAGATTTAACACAACTGTAGTGTGTTAATCCATCTGTAAAACAGATCAATTTAAATACCAACAATAATAACTCTACAAACATTATTTACATACCTGGCTTTTTCTTTTTGCGACAGAGTGCAAGATTTGTGACTGTGGCTGACCATGTGTAGACACCTGTGGGTTTGAAGAAAGAAAATTACTCATTAACCAAATAAACCTTTAACTTCTTATTTCAAATACTGGACAATCACAACATCACTGTGCAGCAGTACATGTATAAGTGTGAAGTACAAGTATAGTTATTGTGATTTAAAGTTTTAAGTTAAGTGTTTATAAACAAGGACATTAAGGATCTACTGTATATATGATACTTAATATCTTCTGTTACTGGATTTAAAAAAAAATAGCCTTTTGTTATGGGTGATCTATAAGCAATATAACTGTGTTTCAGTTGGTGCCAAGAGTTTGCTTTACTTTTAAAAATGTCTATAGTGTATTGCATGCACAAAAAATGAAGCATGACCAAAATCAAATCTACTTTATGGTTGATCTGAGTGGCAAAATATTCTGGTGCGGCTGAACAGATTTTTACAACGTTACATGTCATCTTGTAAATACAGATTAGTGCTGTCAATCTTCCTCTGTTATCCCATTCAAAGTACATTTCATAGTATTTTTAATATTCAAATTATCCCAATATATTGAAATCTTAAAATGTAGCCTAGTCACAGGCCTGTAATAAGCACATCTAATCATTCAATTGTGTCTTTATGAAACAAGAAAAAGAAGACTATGACCATATTTAACACCTACAGCTACAAGTATAATTGTAATAATTGACTCCGGTCTTTGAATTATTTGAAAATAATGTACACCTGCGGTGTGATACTTCACTTTGCATCATGCCACATTACCACCTTGAATGTGCATTATTTTTTAATATTCAACTGCCCGTCATCAATTATTTTTAACGTAAAATGCATAGGAATAGTAATTGTGCACTTAAGATTTTTTGCACTTACAAATGACAAACCACATTGTGTGTTTTTTGATGTCTTGATGACACATGACAAAGACACCTATTTTAATGTCAGAAAACCCTATAACATGACATGTTTGAGTTCATTTTTGCAACTTGATTTCATGTGTCCTGCAATGTGACCATTTCACATGCACACAATGCAATGTTGGTGCTGAAAATATATCAGCCTTAACCTGAATAAAGCTCTATGGGAAAAACACTGGACAACAGGTAGCGTTAAGGTAACCCATAGGTTAAATACTTGAAACCCAGATATAAATGGCAACTCTTAATATCTTAATTACTTAATTACCTTGGCCCTTTGTAGTGCTCCAGCTGCCCTTCCATAGTGTTCGCTGCCTCCACCTGTCCCTCTGTAGTGGTCGCCTGCTCCACCATGTTTGTCATCTCTTCCAGTTGTTTGCATTCTCCAGTGGGTCACAGGGTGTGAGGTGCAGTGTAACCAGCTGATCATAATGCCACTGGAATCCTGGGTCCAACCTGTGCAGGTTAAATCATATGGATGTTTTAAAACATAAGACTTTAAAGGGATAGTTGACCAAAAAATTAAAATTCTGTTATAATTTTTGATCCTCATGTTGTTCTAAACCTGTATGAATTTGATTTCTTCTGTTAAACACAAACAGATATTTTGACAAAATATTTTCTTTGGGTTCATTAGAAAAAAAAGAATCCTTTAACCATGGGATTGGGCTGTAACTCTTAAGTGTTTGAATCATATACTGTAGTCTAATTTTTCCAAACCAGATTTATTGGCACTTTAGATTAGAGCTGAGGTAATGATAGACTACTGGATGTATTAGATATGTGCAAATCTATATTTGATTGATTCCATAGGACTATAACAAATACAATATATCTTTTGATCAGGAAAAAACAGAGTGCTTATATTATCAATTCTAAGAATAACACCAAGTGTGATGTTTGTTTAAAGAAAAATGTATACTTTACGCTTTCAAGTTAGCAGCAGCGCAAGTGTATGATGTCTCCAGCCAACATTTGATGGTTTCCTTTTTTGTGTTATTTCTGCTAATGGTCCATCTGCATTGTAAGCTCTACATTTCATATACAAGAGTATAATGATATTCATTTTCATTTGATTCAGTAACTGAGTGACCTAAAAAAGGACTTTACAAATTTCATGGGTCTAATTGATGTGTGTCCCTACAAAAAAGTGTTTAAGTCAGTGTGCCTAAACATTAAAAATAGTGTTGTATGTGGGCAGAAAACAAATAAAATATGGCTTCTACAAAAAATAAAACATTCCAAACATAATAATTCCAAAGTTAACATAGTATGAATTCAGTATATGCTTGAACCAAGTTAACTATGGGTACCAAATCCCATCCGCTTGTTTGTCTGACATCACATAGCACCGCTTCCGGGTCCAAAAGCTCATCAGATGCTGAGGAAACAACAAAAATACTGATATACAATCACAATTCTAACCTCTCTCTCTATGTGGACATCCCAGATGATCGTTCAGTCATTGCAATGGTAGTGCTGCTAGCCTGGAGAATGTAGTGCACAGTGTGATTTTATAAAAGCTTAGCTTAAATGCGTGAAATCAATAAACTACTTTGTTGTAAATGTCTGTTTAGATTTCACTCAAAATAAGTTTTTTACATTTTCTAGGTTGATAGAAGCACGGGGGACCCAATTATAGCACTTATACATGGAAAAAGTCAGATTTTCATGATATGTCCCCTTTAAGATTTTAATATTGATCAAATCTTTTGCCTACTCAACACAAGCTGTGAACTGTGACTTTAAAAATACAGTGCATGCATCTCACCTTCACAAAGGTATTCATAAAAAGAACCAATCTTCTGAAGGTAGTCCTGGGCATAGGCGATAATCTCTCACACTTAATATTTTGCTTCTTGGTCTCCTTTTTACGAAGAAGAACTGGCTTGTATCCAGTAGCATGGAGTTTTTCAAGCTGCAATGACAACATTGTGTATTTACTGAATGGAATATTGGTTAATGTCATTCAGGATATTTTTTACTTCATGGTGAGTTTAGCTTTTGCATAACCAAGTATGTGAAAACAGGAAAGAGTCATACATTAAAAGAAAACAGCAAAAACATAAATGACATCATAAGGTTATAATATAACTTTCTGTAACATTAGTAGGTTTGGCTGGTACTATGGTAACTATTGTGCAATTGGACAGTGACAATCTACTGTATAGATTTATTCAAAATAAAGGCCAAACGTTAATCATTAAAGGCTCTCTAAGCGAATCGCTGTGTTGATTTTTGAAATGTGTTTTCAAACAAACTGAGCGTAGTTAACTCCTCCCCCTTCCCCTCCCTTCTGTGCTTTCATGAACGCGCCCAAACTCAACCCCCAAATCCTTCTTGGTGTTTATTGGCTGGAACACTTTTTGTTTTGTGGTGCAGGTTTGGCCACTGTGCTTACATTGAAGTTTGTAGAGGGGCTGTCTACAGAGATCGCTTTTTTACAGTTTGATCAGCGGACAGGCAGCAAGCAGATAGTGAGGAGATGTTTGCTATATGTAACAAAAAATGTTTTATGGTCTAAAACGCGTGAATTCGCTTAGAGAGCCTTTAAATGGGTTGCTTTGGATGAACTACAGAATCTACAATAGTAGTATGAATGCAGTCTATTTGTTAATTGTCATTCACAGAATTCCCGAGTGTCACTTATATTTTGTTGTGGTAGATAATTTAGGACTGTGATGTGTTAAAGTGAAAATGTGGTTACTGAAGAGAATTGCCACTAAAAAAAAAACAATATATTAAAAGAGATATATAAGAATATGTAAGAAATTCTACTTACTAGGGCTGCACGATAAATCACATGTGATTTTCATGCGCATCTCATCAGTAAAGCCGGTTCTTTGATTAGTAGTACACCAACATCACCTGCTTTCAGATGGATCAGCATTTACTACACAAAGCCAAAGTTCACTGACAACCAGGGCAATTTCGCATTAATTATCGCCTGCGATATGGCCCAGCTTGTCAGTGAACTATGGCTTTGTGTAGTAAGTAAATGATAGCTCTTAAAAGTGCCTTTGGGTTTATAAAATAAGCAACGTTAAATCTAAGTTGTAACAGGTGATTCGAATGACAGGATCTGCAGGGAGAACAGAAAATGTTTATTATGTAGTGTAAATTAGCTCTAATATAAGGCTTAAATAGTGTACCCCAATAGTGGGGATTCCTATTTTCTTACAAATATTATAAGACAAATATTTAAACTTTAGACTATATTAAGCTCACACAATAAAGCAATGACCACTTTAAGTTACCCTAAAGGTTGACAACTTAAACTAGGTTAACGTTAGCCTATTAATGGGACTTTAATTAGACTTCCCTTGCAAAAATTAACCATTGTTTTACTACAGTTAAGAAAGAACCATGAATTTGAAAAAAAAAAGTTAAACCATGTTTGGTTTACTAAAACCATTTTGCAAATAATCGATACACAAACCGTAGTTACTACACTTTTACCACAAAAAACATGGTTCATTTTCGTACGGGTATGGCAATGTCAGCCTAATGCCAAAAGAAAGGCGTGAATTATAACATTTAAACAAATAGTGAACTTTAAACGAAAGCATCGTGACTCACCTGGCAGTGATTTTCGCGTAATGAGAGAATCCCTGTCACGAGTACCGAAGAAGAAATCACCCAATAGCAAAGAGGACTGGCTCAGATTCCATAGCAACGGAGGCAGAGAGGATTCTGGGAAATGCAGGCGTCCGAAACTGACTTATTTTTTTTTACAATCAAAGTAGAAACAATCAAAATTGATGGCCATAACATCGTATTGTTGAATTATCAAGCACACGTTAGTGTTCATGTGTTGAGAAAATATTGTGATCTGCAGCGGGCCCACATGTAGTTTTAGCTGGTGCCTTCACCATAGTAGATGTCGATAAGGCTCATGGGTACTGTAGTATTTACTCTTGTATTTGACACACGAAACCGATCGAAAAATCAATATTTCTCAGAAAAAACGGCAACATTTGTAAACGATGGCAGTAGAAAAACTCTGCATTCTCGTAAATTAACAATTTTGTACCGCTGACGATGGTTTACAATGGTTTACAACAATCATGCAGAATATTAAACAAATAAAAAAGGATAAACATCTCCTGATTAAATGTTGAGTAAAGTAGCGCTTAAAGTGTAATCAATTAATGACAAATAAAGTAAAACAACACAGCTCCCTGGTATATACTATTGCAATACATTAGATTAAATTCGTGCTTATAAACACGAAAAAAATAATAGGAAAAAAAACGTGATGCAGGCACGAAAAATACTTCCTATTGAAATACATTAGATTGAAAGTCGTTCTGACTGGCACGAAAAAAGGGGAAAATCGTGTCCAAGGACACGAATCAATAGATTAAATTACACGAACTGCCTTAACTGGGTCCTATCTTAATTAAACATGCAGCAAATATACAGTCATTTTAATGTAGAGCATATAACTTAAAGAGAGAGAAAGTCGTGATACCGCTTTAGACAAGGGATTCTGCCCCACGAAAATGTAGTCACCGCACCAATGAATGTAACAGCCGCACGCTACTGCAAAACACACATTTGAACCATAAAATCAATCGCCTAAAACATACTTTGCAGCGCAGGCATGAATACCCCCATTTCGCCAAAATCCAAAGATGAGGGATTTGGATTCAAATATCGCGGACGACCCTTCTACGTTGTCATGCGACGAATTGGGGGGTACCCTCAACGTCAGCTTATGGACGTGAGGGGGAATGACCAACTGTGCGTGATCGAAAATAATAAAATATCCTACGTTAATTAAGGCATGTTTTAAACACACAGCAAATACAGCCCTGTAAATATGTCATTTTATTGTATACCAAATATATCTATATAAAAAAGAGAGAGAGAAAAGTCGTGATACACCGATTCAGACAAGGGTTTCCGCTCCACGAAAATGTTTGGTCACCGCATCAATAGTAACCGTTTATGCGCCGCACGCTTGTGCAAAATGCACATTTGCAGCATAAAATCAATCGTCTAAAACCATATTGCGCAGGCAAACCGATAAACCCATTTCGTCAAAATTCAAAGATGAGGGGTTTGCATTCAAATCTATAGGACGACCCTCTACGTTTTCAAGCGACGAATAGGGGGTACCCTCAACGTCCGCTATGGACGTGAGGGGGTCATGACCAAACGGCAGTATGTGACGAATAGGGTGTGAGACTGTGTTGAACTGACATGCCCCCTCACTGAATATCGAGAAACAATAAAAAACAGCGCTACGTGCCACACAAAACAGAAGGCCATTTTCCGTTGCTCTGCAGATCCTTCAATTAAACCGTTATACGTCGAATTCCAAAGTAAAAATCAAGAACAACACGAAGACATCTATCTACCAGTACAACCAAGATATTGCTTCGAGTTATTATGCTTTTTATCGTATCTCTGACATCACTGGATGTTAAGCAGGTCTGAAAAAAATATACTGGTGCTGCGCTTTGTTGATCAACAGCGGCCCTAGGAGTCTTAACTAAGTAGTGCACTCACAGATAGACAACTCAATAGGTAGAATTTGCCACAACTTAAGGTTTGTTAACATAAAATATGTATGTTAGTCCTGTAATGCATAAAGGTGGATATATCGGATGTCACGGTTGCAAATCAACTTGGAGGTACTTAATGCAATTTGAGGCAATTGCCATAAAGGTCTGCTACCATGAATGATACAAATAAACGTCTACAAAAAGAGTAAAGTATAGGTAGAAAATAAAATAACATCAATTCTTTACAAGTGAGGCAACCTAGACACGTAAAGTATGAAAATATAACTTTGAAATGGTCTGGCGCTGTCCAGTACCTGGTGCTGAAATGTGAGTTGTCCACTAGAAAAGCTATTACAGCAATGAAAATGAGTATTAGCGGTTATTGTACACAAACAAAGTCAATACAGCTGCAGAATACTTCCGCAGGAAATGAACAGGATTTACGAATATTTTCAACATTATTTTTAAATTATTTATTTCATTATTTATTTATTTCACCCAACCATGTCAGCAGGAGGCTGACTGACATCCAAGATTATTTTTCTGCATTGCACGATTCCTTGACTCAGTAAAAGTAGGGTCCACCACTAAAACAATCTTTCCACCAAATTTAGAATACTTACAGTTAATTTTCTGTTTGTCGGTTGTCACGCGCAGTTCATAATATAACCTATCCGTGTGACAAAATTTCCGTAACGCTAAAGAACTTGGAAGAAGACTGGACTGACTCCTAAAACTCTGTTATTTCGATAAGCATTTTTGAAAAACTATTAGCCGCGTAAACACAGCTGAACGGCAGGGCTGCCCGTTCCCCAAAGAAAGTGACTTGTTTCTCAATGTTTTATTTGTTCTGGTCTTTTTAGTCAAAATTAAGTCAAATTATGTCTCTAAAACAGCGCTCTGTCCATAAATAAAAAATGGCATTTTACCTCTATTGTACGGCGTTTGTGCAGAAATAAAATAGTACATTATTTTAAACGGAATAATATACAAATGTGCACAAAATAGGACCCCCACATATAGTAAAGGTTCATATTGATGTACATTACACAACTTAAAATACCCATAATAGTTATTAGTTAAGGAAAATATATATATATAAAAAAATATTGATTTAATTATCAAAATTATTAAGCAAATGTAATCTTCAAAATCGCCTTTAGATTAAATGTGTTATAGGCTTACTAATTCAAAAAACAATAGTGTATATTCTTTTATTATACGCCTGCGTTATTTTTATTTGGAGCTGTCTTACCGTTTCGGGGTCTTCTAAGAAGTTCTTGTCCTTCACTGTGTGCTGCATCGTCTCAGTAAAACACGGGTCCATCACTAAAACATTACGACCATTGAGTGTAGAAAACTTACAATCACTTTTTCTCGAGTCAGTGGTCATACAAACTTCATAATTATATCCGTGCGGAAGAGTTCCAGTTACTCCTGTATCTGCGTATTGCGGATAGTACGGAATAATCGGAAGATTTGACTGATAGAAGCGAGACTGCCTCCATCTGTAGATCTTGACCGATATTATGACAACCACACAAGTTATAAACAGGAAAGAAACAGCAGCCAGTGCTAGAACTAAATAAAAAGTCAGGCTGTCGCCATTGTCTTTGTTATGTCCAAAGTCCGTGAAATCTGAAAGCACTTCAGGAAAATTATCAGCAACTGCCACATTAATGGTGACCACAGCTGAGCGCGAGGGCTGTCCGTTATCTTCAACAACAACAGTGAGTTTTTGTTTCACAGCATCTTTATCAGTCACCTGACGCACAGTTCTTATTTCTCCATTCTGTAAACCCACTTCAAACAGCGCTCTGTCTGTAGCTTTCTGTAGTTTATATGAGAGCCAGGCATTCTGTCCAGAGTCCACATCAACAGCCACCACTTTAGTGACAAGATAACCAACATCTGCAGAACGAGGCACAATCTCAGCCACCACAGAACCACCAGTTTGTACAGGATACAGAACCTGAGGAGCGTTGTCATTTTGATCTTGGATTATAATGTCTAAAGTCACATTTGTGACGAGAGGTGGAGATCCTCCATCTTGTGCTTTTACATAAACATGGACACTTTTCATTTGCTCATAATCAAACGACCGCAATGCGTGTACCACTCCACTGTCAGCATTTACTGATATAAAAGATGAAACGGGTGCTCCACCCACTGTAGTCTCATCTAGAAGATAAGAAATTCGTGCGTTTTGGTTTAAGTCATTATCGTGCGCACTCACTGTAAATATGGATAAACCAAGTTGATTATTTTCAGGAATGTATGCCGTGTAAACACTTTTTTGGAATTTAGGCGGGTTGTCATTAACATCTGATACTTTCAGATTTAATGTTTTCTGACTGGAAAGGGCAGGTGACCCTGAATCCGTGGCTGTGATAGTGATATTATAAACTGCCACGCGTTCGCGGTCTAAAGCAGCATCGGTTACTAAAGTGTAATAATTCCTTAATGAGGACTGTAGTTTGAATGGCGTACTTCGATCAACTGTACAAACAACATGGCCATTTTCTCCTGCATCTAGATCCTTGACACTGAAAATAGCAATAGTGGTGCCAACAGATGCGTCCTCAGTTACTGGGGTGAAAAATGACATTAAACTGATAGCAGGTGCGTTATCGTTTACATCAATTAAATCAACAATTATTTTTCCAGAGTCTCCTAAACCGCCTTGGTCCTTTGCTTCAACATCAATTTCATATTTCTTAGCCTTTTCATAGTCAAGCACCCCAGTTAAAGTTACAACACCAGTGCTTTCATCTAACTCAAAAATATCACCAATTACCTTTATATTTGAAAAGCTGTAGGAAATTAACTTATTTGCCCCACTGTCAGCATCACTTGCATTGATTCTGATTATGTAAGTTCCTTTAGGGGAATTTTCTTCTATTGTTGTTCTGTAAACTGACTGATTGAATACAGGTGCGTTGTCATTTACGTCTAGGATAGCTATTTCTATTCTTACGTTACCAGATTTTGGTGGATTTCCTCCGTCAACTGCTGTAAGAATGAGAGAGAGTCGTGGATGCTGCTCTCTATCTAAAGGCTTCTGAAGGACCATTTCAGCATATTTCACGCCACCCTGCCGTGCATGCTGTTTTAAAATGAAATTATCATTCGGTGATAATGCATAATTTTGAAGACCATTTATGCCTACATCCGGATCATCTGCACTTCCCAGTACGAAGCGAGCCCCCGGTGTGGCCGATTCGCTAATTTCAAGATTAATTTCATCTTTAGGAAATGTTGGAGAGTGATCGTTTATATCCAATATTTCAACTGTAACATGATGTAGTTCCACCGGGTTATCGAGTATTATTTCAAACGTGAAGCTGCATGGAGTGGTGTCCGCGCAAAGCTGCTCTCGGTCAATTCTCTCATTTACAACCAAAGTCCCTTTGTCTGTTTTTAGCTCTACGTATTGAGTACTGTCACCAGAAACGATACGGGCCCGACCCGAGCGCAGTCTTTGCACATCCAGACCAAGATCATGAGCTATATTCCCGATAAGCGATCCTTTCTTCGTCTCCTCTGGAACCGAGTAACGAATCTGTGCGCTATTGTTAGAGAAACAACAACCCGTCAGGACGAATAAGACCCTCCATAAGAAAACATGATCCATTTGTTTTCTTCTCGACTGGCAACAAATAACTCGTACTGTAGTCAAAATCATTTTAGGTATTTAGTAAAAAATTCCTTTCCAGGTATAACACGATGTTCAGTAATGGTGTAAGTATATAAATAGTAATCCAGTTAGGTTGCTGTTTTTCGCTGACTGTCTCCCTTCATCGACACTCTTTGGTCTCATCTAAAATCTCTAAGCCAGCTTCGCCACAGCCCAAGCACATTCAGCAGCAATACGTATATCTTTCTGCAAATCAACAGCGGCCCTTAGAGTTGAAATCGTGAAACAACGCTTACAATGTTTTGAAATGCTTCACAATTAAAGTTAAACTCAACCATTTTGTCTTAACCTACATTAAACGTAAAGCATTTTAAATAACCATAATTTAGCAAATATGATATCACCCAACTCAGTGATATATACAAGCTACAATAAAATCGATTTCAAATCAAATATTGCAGAAATAGTATTTAATGCTCAAAGAATTTAATGGGTTTCCCTATAGACACAATCATATAGTCTCTTAAAATCACATGTTGTGTTTAAAAAATATAGAAAACATAATTATCAAAATTAAATTGCAATTGTAATATTTTACATTTGATCTTACCATTTCAGGGACCTCAGGATTTCCTATCTTCTTGTCATTCACTGTGTGCTGCATCGTCTCAGTAAAACACGGGTCCATCACTAAAACATTCTGACCACTGAGTGTAGAAAACTTACAATCACTTCTCCTCGAGTCAGTGGTCATACAAACTTCATAATTATATCCGGGTGGAAGAGTTCCAGTTAGTCCTGTGTCTGCGTAATGCGATGGATAGTACGGAATAACAGGAAGATTTGACCGATAAAAGCGAGACTGCCTCCATCTGTAGATCTTAACTGATATTATGACAACCACACAAGTTATAAACAGGAAAGAAACAGCAGCCAGGGCAAGAACTAAATAAAAAGAAAGGTTGTCCTTAAATTCTTTTTCGTGCGTAAAATGTGTAAGTTCGGAAAGCATTTCAGTGAAGCTGTCAGTCACAGCCACGTTAATAGTGACAGCAACTGAACGTGAGGGCTGTCCGTTATCTTCAACAACAACGGTGAGTTTTTGATTCACAGCATCTTTATCAGTCACTTGACGCACAGTTCTTATTTCTCCATTTTGTAAACCCACTTCAAACAGCGCTCTGTCTGTACCTTTCTGTAGTTTATATGAGAGCCAAGCATTCTGTCCAGAGTCCACATCAACAGCAACCACTTTAGTGACGAGATAACCAACATCTGCAGAACGAGGCACAATCTCAGCCACCACAGAACCACCAGTTTGTACAGGATACAGAACCTGAGGAGCGTTGTCATTCTGATCTTGGATTATAATGTCTAAAGTCACATTTGTGCTGAGAGGTGGAGATCCTCCATCTTGCGCTTTCACACAAACCTGAACATTTTTCATTTGCTCATAATCAAAAGCGCGCAATGCGTGCACCACTCCACTGTCAGCATTTATTGATATAAAAGTTGAAACGGGTGCTCCACCCACTGTAGTCTCATCTAAAAGATATGAAATTCTTGCGTTCTGGTTCCAGTCATCATCTTTAGCATTGAGAGTAAATATGGACAAACCCGGTTTATTGTTTTCAGTAATATATGTTGTGTAAACTGTTTTTTGGAACCTTGGAGGATTGTCGTTGACATCTAAAACTTTTAGATTTAAAGTTTTCAGACTGGAAAGCGCAGATGACCCTGAATCTGTGGCGGTGATAGTGATATTATATGCTGCAACACGTTCACGGTCTAACGCAGCATCAGTGACTAAAGTGTAATAATTCCGTAGTGAGGACTGAAGTTTGAATGGCATATTTCGATCAACTGTACAGCTAACATGTCCATTGTCTCCTGCATCCAGATCTTTAACACTGATTATAGCAATGATAGTACCAAGAGATGCGTCCTCAGTAACTGGATTAGAGAATGACATAACACTAATAACTGGTGCATTATCATTAACGTCAATTAGTTCAACAATGACTTTAGCAGAGTCTCCTAAACCGCCCTGGTCCTTTGCTTCGATATCAAATTCGTATTTCTTTACTTTTTCGTAATCAATCACTCCAATTACAGTTATAACACCGGTGCTTTCATTTATCTTGAAAATTTCACCAACGACTTTCGAATTTGCAAAGCTGTAAGAAACCAATTTATTTGCACCGCTGTCTGCATCACTAGCATTGACAGTTGTTATATAGGTTCCCTGAGGCGCATTTTCTTGTATTAATGCTCTGTAAACTGACTGGTTAAATACTGGCGCGTTGTCATTTGCATCTAACACATTGACCTCTATTTTCATGTTACCAGATCTTTGAGGATTTCCTCCATCGACCGCTGTGACAATGAGAGAAAGTCGTGGATGTTGCTCTCTGTCTAAAGGTTTCTGGAGCACCATTTCAGCATATTTGATCCCACTTGGTCGCGCATGTTGTTTCAAAACAAAATAATCATTTTGTGATATTACATAGTTTTGGATACCATTAGGGATGGGCACGAGTACTCGATTGCTCGAGTACTCGAACGTGGCATCGATGATCGATCACGAAAACGATGATCATGTGGGTTTATTTATTTATTTATTGTGGATATGGCGGCATTTGGATGTCTGGTTAGCATTACAAGCGCATGTGGTAGTAAAGACTGGGTCTGGAGATGCGTGTTTGACGTCGTGTCAAGCTACGCAGACCGACGTATGACATCAGTAACATTACCATGCGTGATTCAAAAACAAACAGATAATTCCGCGCGACCGCACAACAGAAACCCGCCGATCCGCGCAATGCGCGGCAGCCCGCCAGCCCGCCGATCCCGTGAAGCCAGCCACAACTCACATCACTGAGGCACTATGGTTTAAAAGGATGTCGTGATTTTCGGAAATACAGTCAGTCAGGTGCAAAATGTACAGCGCCGTCAAAAGTTCAATGGATTATCATCTCATATTTAAACATCAAATGTCAAGAGATACCAGAGAGCCATACAGCATTACCATTACATCTTGACTGAGGTAAGAGGACGACACGACACAGCTAAACGCGCATGATAGCAAAATACTTAAAGCTGCTTAATGTTATGAAGCTTGAACTTTGACTGGACGTGTTTAAAAGTGCGCTGTTTTTGATGCACATCCACAAAGGGAATTAAACTTTCTTTTTTTTTAGATAACTTAGTTGAAACCTTAGTTGAAGTCTTGCATTTTATGCAGATAGATGCACGTTGTATATTTATGTTGTATAAAGGCTTAATATTATGCAGAGTGCGTCAAATAGAAAGGGCTTCGGTTTGTGTTTATTAACCCTTTAGTTTCACTTCATCACGCAGCTTTTCCTGTTAGAGGTTTCTGTTAAAAACATTTAATTCATTAATAATCTAGTTTGTTTTCATTGTTCTGTCGTAGTTTCTTCAAAATTAAGTTTTATTTGAGTTTTTCAATCAAAATATTTTCATTTTCACCATGACGTGTACGCCCCGCCCCGCCCCTTTGATTGCCCCGCCCCCAGTTAATCGAGTACTCGTTCTTCAGACCTATGGATTAATCTAAATGAAAAAATGACATAAATGCACATCCCTAGATACCATTCGTGTCCATATCGGGGTCATCTGCACTGCCCAGTAGGAAACGAGCACCAGGTGCGGCCGACTCGCTTATTTCCAGATTTATTTCGTCCTTTGGAAAGATTGGCGAGTGATCGTTAATATCCAATATTTCAACCGTAACATGATGTAACTCCATTGGATTATCGAGTATTATTTCAAACGTGAAGCTGCATGGAGTGGTTTCCGCGCAAAGCTGCTCTCGGTCAATTCTCTCATTTACAACCAAAGTCCCTTTGTCTGTCTTTAGCTCTGCGTATTGCGTACTGTCGCCAGAAACGATACGGGCGCGACCCGAGCGCAGTCTTAGCACATCCAGACCAAGATCATGAGCTATATTCCCGATAAGCGATCCTTTCTTCATCTCCTCTGGAACCGAGTAACGAATCTGTGCGCTATTATTACAGAAATAGCAAGCAGCCATTACGAATAGGACCCTCCATAAGAAAACACCATCCAATTGTTTTCTTCTCCACTGGCAACCAGAAAATCTTACTAAAATAACAATCATTTTTAGATGTTATTTATAAATTCCGCTCCAGGTATTACGCGATGTTCAGTGATGATGTAAATATTTAAATGATCCAGCTCGGTTGCTGTGTTTCGATGTCTGTCTTCCTTTATCAACACATTGGTCTCATCCAAAATCTCTTAGCTAGCTTCACCAGAGCTCAACCAACCACATGCAGTCACCTTCATAGGTTTCTGCAAATCAACAGCGGCCCTTAGAGTTGAAATCGTGAAACAACGCTTACAAATGCTTTGAAGTGTTTTACTAAATTCGAATTATTCAAAATAGCCTATATTTTAGCAAATATGACATCGCCCAGTTTAAAGATCAATTAAAAAGCTAGATAAATTATTTTAAAGTCAAATATTGCAGAAATATAATATAATGGCCAAAGAATGTCATAGATCACTTTCTAGACAACCACATAGTCCATTAAAATTGCACTCAGTTTTTCAACAATTTAAACAGGCATTGAAATCTTAGTAAACATAATTACAAATTATATTGTAACTGTAATGATATAGGGTAGCAAAACTTGATTTTTTTTAACTTGATCTTACCATTTCAGGGACCTCAGGATTTCCTAAGAAATTCTTGTCATTCACTGTGTGCTGCATCGTCTCAGTAAAACACGGGTCCATCACTAAAACATTCTGACCACTGAGTGTAGAAAACTTACAATCACTTTTTCTCGAGTCAGTGGTCATACAAACTTCATAATTATATCCGTGAGGAAGAGTTCCAGTTAATCCTGTGTCTGCGTAATGCGATGGATAGTATGGAATAACGGGAAGATTTGACTGATAGAAGCGAGACTGCCTCCATCTGTAGATCTTTACCGATATTATGACAACCACACATGTAACAAATAGGAAAGAAACGGCAGCAAGTGCAAGAACTAAATAAAAAGTCAGGCTATCGCCATATTCTTTGGTATGCCCAAAGTCTGTGAATTCAGATAGCACTTCAGGAAAACTATCAGCCACGGCCACATTAATGGTGACCACAGCTGAGCGTGAGGGCTGTCCGTTATCTTCAACAACAACGGTGAGTTTTTGTTTCACAGCATCTTTATCAGTCACCTGTCGCACAGTTCTTATTTCTCCATTCTGTAAACCCACTTCAAACAGCGTTCTGTCTGTAACTTTCTGTAGTTTATATGAGAGCCAGGCATTCTGTCCAAAGTCCACATCAACAGCAACCACTTTAGTGACAAGATAACCAACATCTGCAGAACGAGGCACAATCTCAGCCACCACAGAACCACCAGTTTGAACAGGATACAGAACCTGGGGAGAGTTGTCATTCTGATCTTGGATTATAATGTCTAAAGTCACATTTGTGCTGAGAGGTGGAGATCCTCCATCTTGTGCTTTTACACAAACCTGAATGCTTTTCATTTGCTCATAATCAAAAGCGCGCAATGCGTGTACCACTCCACTGTCAGCATTTATTGATATAAAAGATGAAACGGGTGCTCCACCCACTGTAGTCTCATCTAGAAGATATGAAATTCGTGCGTTTTGGTTTGAGTCATCATCGTGCGCACTCACTGTAAATATGGATAAACCAAGTTGATTATTTTCAGGAATGTATGCAGTGTAAACACTTTTTTGAAACCTGGGGGCATTGTCATTAATGTCTGACACTTTTAGATTTAAAGTTTTCTGAGATGCGAGCGTAGGTGTGCCTAAATCTGTAGCTGTGATAGTAAAATTATATACTGCCACACGTTCACGATCTAAAGCAGCATCGGTTACTAAAGTGTAATAATTTCGAATTGAAGACTGTAGTTTGAATGGCAAATGTCGATCTATTATGCAGTCAACGTGGCCGTTGTCCCCAGCATCTAGGTCCTTGACACTTAAAATAGCAATCGTGGTGCCGATAGGCGCGTCCTCGGTAACTGGGTTGGAAAATGACATAACACTGATAATAGGCGCGTTATCATTTACATCAATTAAATCAACTATGACTTTAGCCGAATTTCCTAACCCCCCCTGATCTTTTGCCTCGATCCCAATTTCGTATTTTTTGGCTTTCTCGTAATCAAGCACTCCAATCAGAGTTATAACACCGGTTTTTTCTTCTATTTTAAAAACATCGTCTATGTTACCTTTAATATTAGCGAAACTGTAGAAAATTAAACCATTTGTGCCACTGTCTGCATCAGTAGCATTAGCCGTGGTTATATAAGTTCCCTTAGACGCATTTTCTGATATTATTGCTCTGTAAACTGATTGGTTGAATACGGGTGCGTTGTCATTAGCATCTAACACAATAACCTCTATTTTCATGTTACCAGATCTTTGAGGATTTCCTCCATCGACCGCTGTGACAATAAGAGAAAGTCGTGGATGTTGCTCTCTATCTAAAGATTTCTGAAGCACCATTTCTGCATATTTAACTCCATCGGGGCGTGAATGTTGTTTCAGAATAAAATTATCATTGGGTGACAAAATATAATTTTGGAGAGCATATACACCTACATCAGGATCATCTGCGCCGCCCAGTAAAAAGCGAGCCCCCGGTGTGGCCGACTCGCTTATTTCAAGATTAATTTCATCTTTATGAAATTTCGGAGAGTGATCGTTTACATCCAATATTTCAACCGTAACATGATGTAGTTCCATTGGATTATCGAATATTATTTCAAACGTGAAGCTGCATGGAGTGGTTTCCGCGCAAAGCTGCTCTCGGTCAATTCTCTCATTTACAACCAAAGTCCCTTTGTCTGTTTTTAGCTCTGCGTATTGAGTACTGTCACCAGAAACGATACGGGCCCGACCCGAGCGCAGTCTTTGCACATCCAGACCAAGATCATGAGCTATATTCCCGATAAGCGATCCTTTCTTCATCTCCTCTGGAACTGAGTAACGAATCTGTGCGTTATTGTTAGAGAAATAACAAACAGCCAGGACGAATAAGACCCTCCATGAAAAAACACGATCCAAATGTTTTCTTCTCGACTGGTCACAAGGACAAGATACTGTAATCACAATCATTTTTAGAAAGCCTATATGTAAAATTTCAAATTCCAGGTATATGCACGATGATCAATGCGGTAAATATTTAAACAGTAATCCAGCTAGCTTGTTGTTTTTCGATGACTGTCTCCGTTCATCGACACCCTTTGATTTCCTCTAAAATCTCTTAGCATCACCACAGCTCAACCAACCACATGCAGTCACCCACATAGGTTTGTGCAAATCAACAGCGGCCCTTAGAGTTGAAACCGTAAAACAACGCTTATAAATGATGGAAGTGCTTTAAAACTATATCGAAGTCCTTAATTTCTCTTTAAAGTGGAATGAAATATAAAGCATTTTAAAGAACTACACTTCTGCAAACCCCAAAACTCACAGATAAACTTAAAAAAAGGAAATTTTAAGGATTTTTTTGCTTAAATATTATAATAGATAAACTATTGCATAAATATTATTAAATAGCCAGGGATGTGACAGATCACATCATACATAATCAAAGTTCATTAAAATTGCATATATATTTTGCAACAAGCCTTAAAATCTTAAAAAATACATACTTAAATAAATTTTTCATGCTTAATTGAATTTTATTTATACTTGATCTTACCATTTCAGGGACCTCAGGATTTCCTAAGAAATTCTTGTCCTTTATTGTGTGCTGCATTGTCTCAGAAAAACACGGGTCCATCACTAAAACACTCTGACCACTGAGTGTAGAAAACTTACAATCACTTCTCCTCGAGTCAGTGGTCATGCAAACTTCATAATTATATCCGGGTGGAAGAGTTCCAGTTAATCCTGTGTCCGCGTAATGCGATGGATAGTACGGAATAACGGGAAGATTTGACTGATAGAAGCGAGACTGCCTCCATCTGTAGATCTTAACTGATATTATGACAACCACACAAGTTATTAATAGGAAAGAAACGGCAGCAAGTGCAAGAACTAAATAAAAAGTCAGGCTGTCGCCATATTCTTTGGTATGCCCAAAGTCTGTAAATTCAGAAAGCACTTCAGGAAAATTATCCGCCACAGCCACATTAATGGTGACCACAGCTGAGCGTGAGGGCTGTCCGTAATCTTCAACAACAACAGTAAGTTTTTGTTTCACAGCATCTTTATCAGTCACCTGTCGCGCCGTTCTTATTTCTCCATTCTGTAAACCCACTTCAAACAGCGCTCTGTCTGTAACTTTCTGTAGTTTATATGAGAGCCAGGCATTCTGTCCAAAGTCCAC